>NW_005871313.1:942240-954370 GCF_000147115.1 Myotis lucifugus | reverse complement strand
AAGCCCGAAATCAGCCCCTGATTGCCGGCTAGGCCTAGGGACCCTAACCCATGCACGAATTTCATGCACCAGGCCTCTAGTTTTAAATATAATGAACAAACCCAAGATTTTTCACATTTCTGTTGCCTCCAGAAACTGGTTAAATTTCCACTATTAATAATACAAAAAATATTCCCTAGAGAATCGTAGTATGCTCTGAATCACCTATATTATTAGTGCTTTGTAATATTTCAGGGCAGTGATTTCAGGGAAAACATAAAACCAAAAACTCATACTAAAACAAAAATAAAAAATGATCTTCTAATAACTTCCCTTTGTTTACAATTTCCATCATCAAAGTGGTGCTTGCATCTCAAGGTTATACAAGATTGTGGTGTAGGAATAAAATTTTAAAATCCCTAGTTATATTTATTTTTGTTGTATACTTTAAACATTTGTACAGTTTGCATATGTTTTTCATAAGTCAGTACAGTAGAACACACATATAATGAATAAATAATTAAATGAGTCCACAAATCTTGGAGGCACATGGTTAGACATTTATACTAATAGAGTACACAATGAAGAAAAAAATGGATAGCACAGGATGCAGATCAAACTCACCCTCCATCCAACATTGAATATTTTTGCACCATGGTCAAACATCAATTTGCTGTACTTGTGTAGGCCTATTCCTAGATTTTCTATTCTGTTCCATTAATACAAGAGTCTATCCCTTTACCAATATCACACTATCCTAATCAATGTAGCTATATAATAGGCCTTAATATCTGATAGAGTTATTTCTTCAACTTTATTATACTTTATCAATATTACTTTAGCTATTCTAGAGATTATACCTTTCATGCCCATTTCAGATTAAGATCATTTTTTAAAAATGTATCTTTATTGTTGACAGTATTACAGATGTACCCCTTCTTTCCCTCCACCGCTCCCTCCCCCCCTCCCTGCCTTCACCACACTGTTGTCTGTGTCCATGGTTATGCATATATGCATATAAATTCTTTAGTTAATCTCTCCCCACGCACACCTTTTCTCTGAGATTCCACAGTCTGTTCCATGTTTCTATGTCTCTGGGTCTATTTTCTTCATCAGTTTATTTTGTTCATTAGATTCCACATATGAGTGAGATCATGTGAGTCTTGAATTTCTCTGACTGGCTTGTTTCACTTAGCATAATACTCTCCAGGTCCCTCCATGTAGTCTAAAAGGGTAAGAGATCCTTCCTTTTTACAGCTGCATAGTATTCCATGGTTTAAATGTACCATGGCTTTTTTATCCACTCATTTACCAATGGGCACTTGGGCTCTTTCCAGATCTTAGCTATTATAAATAACGCTGCTATGAATATACAGTAGTAGTGCATATATTCAGGATTCTTAGGATATATTCCTAGAAATGGAATCACTGGGTCACATGGCAGTTCCATTTTTAATTTGAGGAAACTCCATACTATTTTTCATTTTGGCTGCACCGGTCTGCATTCCCACCAGCAGTGTACTAGGGTTCCCTTTTCTCCACATCTCACCAGCACTTGTCGTTTGTGGATAGTAGCCATTCTGACAAGTGTGAGGTGATACCTTATTGTCATTTTAATTTGCATCTCTCTGATGAGTAGTGACTTTGAGTGTTTTTTCATAAGTCTCTTGGCCATCTATAATAATAAAAGCATAATATGCTCTTAAACTGAACAGCCGGATGACCTGCCGGACTTCACTCCGGACATCTTTCCAAACAAAGCCGCGGTGGTGGGGGCCGAGGCAGAGTGGTTAGGGGTGATCAGGCAGACAGGCAGAGTGGTTAGGGGCGATCAGGCAGGCAGATGAGCAGTTAAGGGCGATCAGGCAGGCATGCAGAGTGGTTAGGGGAGATGAGGCAGGCAAGCAGTTAGGGTCATCAGGCAGGCAGCAGAGTGGTTAGGGGTGATCAGGCAGGTAGGCAGGCGAGCAGTTAGGAGCCAGCGGTCTCAGAATGCACGAGGGATGTCCGACTGCTGGTTAAAGGAGGGGTCCAAGATTGTGAGAGGGTGCAGGCCAGGCTGAGGGTCTTCCCCCCCCATGCACGAATTCCATGCACCGGGCTTCTAGTCTATATATATATGTCCTTTGTCCTTTGAAGAAGTGTCTATTTAGGTCCTTTACCCATTTTTAATTGGATTGTTTGTCAGTTCATCTTTTTTATAAAAATGCATTAAATCTATAGATCAACTTGGGGAGAATTTACATCCTTAATATGTTGGATTTTCTAATCCATGTACACAGTATTAATCTTTGTCCTCTTCAAAAAGTTCCTGTGAATATTACTGAAAGTAATATACTGAAATAATATTATTCACATATGATGATAAATAGAAACTTGATTTTATTAATTTTGATTTCTTTTGTCTTTTTCACCATAACCACTTGTTTCTTCATTTCCCCTATGAGTTACATTTAGTTAATTTTTTTTTTTTTGCATAAACAACAGAAGTTTATTTTCACAGTTCTGGGGGATGGCAAAAGCAAGACCAAGGTGCTGGCAGACTCAGTGTCTGGTGAGGACCCACTTCCTGGCTTGCAGACAACCGCCTTCTTGCTGTATCTTTATATGGTGAAGACACAAGTAATCTCTCTAGTGTCTGTTCTTATGAGGGTACTAATCCCATTCATGATGCTCTACCCTCATGACCTAATTACCTCGCAAAGGCCTCACTTCCAAAAAACATCATATTGGAGACTAGTGTTTCAATATATGAATTTTTTTTTTGGGGGGGGGGGAGACACAAATATTCAGTCCAGAGCACCTACCTCAGATGGCCTCCTATCCTTTTTTTTTAATAATTTTTTTTATTGCTTAAATTATTACAAAGAGTATTACATATGTCTCCTTTTTTCCCCCCACCCTTGACAATCCCCTGGCCTCCCCTACCCCCCAGTGTCTTATGTCCAATTCACCATAGCTAAGATCTGGAAACAGCCTAAGTGCCCATCAGTAGATGAATGGATTAGAAAACTGTGGTACATCTACATGATGGAATTCTATGCTGCTGTAAAAAAGAAGGAACTCTTACCATTTGCAACAGCATGGATGGAACTGGAGAGCATTATGCTAAGTGAAATAAGCCAGTCAATGAAGGAAAAATGCCACATGATCTCACTCATTCATGGATAATAGAGACCATTATAAACTCTTGAACAATAATAGATACAGAGGCAGAGTTGCCTCAAACAGACTGTTAAACTACAGCAGGAAGGCCGGGGAGGGTGGGGGGGGCTGGAGGGGGCGGGGTAAGAGATCAACCAAAGGACTTGTATGCATGCATATAAGCATAACCAATAGTTAATTTTTTATGCGTGCTTTTTTAAACTACTTTAATTGAGATATAATTAATATACAAAAAGCTGTACAAATTTAATGCATACATTTAATGAGTTTGGAGGTAAGTATATACCCATGAAACCATCACCACACTCTATATCCATATCCATCCCCTCTGAAAGTTTCACTCTACCCTTTTATACATTCATCTACCAATGGACATTTCAGTTACTTCCATGTCTTGGCTGTTATGAATAATGTTTCAATGAACATATAAGTGTAGATATTTCTTTGAGATCCTGACTTTAATTCCCTTGGGTATATATTGAGAAGTGAGATTGCTAGATCATATGGTACTTGCATATTTAATATATTGAAGTATATCTGTACTGTTTTCCGAAGTGGCTGCACCAATTACATTTTCACCAACACTGTAAAAGGGTTCCTTTTTCTTCATATCCTTGTCAACACTTATCTTTAAAAAAATAGCTATTCTTATCCTGGCTGGGTGGCTTCAGTTTGTTTTGAGCACTGCCCCATACACTGAAAGGTTGCAGGTTCAATCCCCAATCAGTGTGTGTATGGGAGACAACTCCGATTGATGTATCTCTCTCACATATGCTTCTCTCTCTCTCTCTCTCTCTCTCTCTCTCTCACACACACACACACACACACACACACACACACACACTTTCTCTCTTTCTGAAAAGAAAATCAATAGAAAACATATCCTTGAATGAAGATGAAAAAAAAGCTATTCTAACAGGTGTGAAGTGATAGCTTATTGTGGTTTTGATCTGCATTTGCCTGATGATAAGTGATGTTGAACAACTTTTCATATACTTATTGGTCATTTGAATGTCTTCTTTGGAAAACTGTCTACTCAGTTCTTTGCATATTTTAAAGTTGGATTATTATTATTATTGATAGTTACTTGTAGGAGTTCCTTATATATTTTTTGGATATTGGCCCCTTATCGGATATATGGTTTATAAATATTTTCTACCATTCTATAGGTTTTCTTTTATTTTGTCAATTGCTTCCTTTCCTGTGTGGAAGTTTTTCATTACTCTAGACTATTTTTGCTTTTGTTACCTGTGCTTTTGGTATTCTATCCAAAAAATCATTGCCAAGGTCAATGTTAAGATTTTTTCCTAGGATTTCTTGAAGGAGTTTTATAGTTTCAAATATTACATTTAAGATTTTAATCCATTTTGGGCTGATTTTTGTGTACGATGTAGGATAAAGGTCAACTTTCATTCTTTTGCATGAATATATACAGTTTTCCCTGAGAAGGCTAAAAAGAGCTAATTCCAATGTAACTCTGATATTTGGGGGGGGGGCTAGCGATCTGAATCCATGCCAGCAAGCTCAGTGTACATTCTTGATAACCTATAATTAAGTCACTACTTCCTTCCCAGAAACTGGTCTTGCAGAACCTGTTACAGAGGCCATAAAACTGTGAACAGTGCACTGCCCCAGAGGGAGGATTATTAATGCTGGCACCAGGCCAAACCATCAGATATGGCCTGGAGACCCCCAACATCTGGGGGCCTTCTTGCAAGGCCCACAAAAAGGATCGGAAGCATAATCCAAATTTGCGGGACAAAGACCACAGGGAGATATAAAAGAGAAGCCCCCTGCATGTTACTTTACTCAGATTTGGAAAGTTACTCCCTGAGTCCTCTGGTGTAAAGAAACAGTGTTACTCCTTTTCTCTAAAGCGTTGCTTGGTTTTTCTGTGGTCTTCTGCAACATCACTTATAGGAGAGACTATCCTTTCTGCATTATGAATTCTTTGGCACTCTTGTTGAAGATTAGTTGATGTATATGCACGGGTTTACTTCTGAGCTGTTTATTCTGTTTCATTGTTCTATAGGTCTGTTTTTATACCAGTACCATATTGTTTTGATTACTGTGGCTTTATAATATATTTTGAAATTAGTAAGTGTTAAGCCTCCAGCTTTGTTCTTCTTGCTCAAATTGCTTTGCCTCTTCAGAGTCTTATTTAGTTCTTAATGAATTTTAGGATTTTTTTTCTGTAAAAAATATCAGTATGATTGATAACAAATATTAATTCTTCCAATCCATAAAAATGGCATGTATTTCTATTTATTTGTGTTTTTGAAAATTTCTTTTATCAATGTCTTATAATTTTTAATGTCTGAATCTTTACATCCTTTTTAAGTTTATTCCTAAGTATTTTTTTCATGCTAGTGTAAATTAGGCTGTTCTCTTAATTTTCTTTTCAAATTGTTTCATTGTTCATGTATATAAATGCAACTAATGTTTGTATATTGATTTTGCATCCTGTAATTTTAATAAATTTGGTGTTTTACATTTTTCTTTGTGTGGAGTCTTTAGGATTTTCTACATGAAAGATCATATCACCTGCAAACAGAGATAATTTTATTTCTTCCATTCTGATTTGGATGCCTTCTATTTCTTTTTCTTGCCTAATTACTCTGGCTAGAACTTCCAAGACCATGTTGAGTAGAAGGGATGTGAGTGGACATCCTTACTTTGTTCCAGATCTTAAAGGAAACTTTTAGTTTTTACTATTGTTAACCCAATGAACAACTCTACTCATGTTTCAAGGATGCCCATCGGTAAACCTCTTGGATGTGCACTACTCTTTGTATTCTCAAAGGCATGTTCACATGCTGGGGGCTAATTCCAGCAGGTCATAAATGCAAGAAGTTCATCAAAAGGTTGGTGAACCTTGAAGCTTCAGCAGGGTTGAAGATACATATTATTGCCTGTTGCCAGACAGTTGAGGGCATTTCCCCAAACCTGAAAATCTACATGTTATTACCTGCTGCTGGCCAAACAGCTGAACAGCCAAAGGCTGATACTTTACTGCTTACCAAACTTTACCTCTGATATGTGTGTTTGCTTTGCTTTAGGGCAAAAATGTGTGAAAAAAAGCCCTGGGTCCAAAGATTCAGGGGAGAACTTAGTTACTAAAGCTAAGCTCCATCTAGCTCCCCCATGTATTCCAAATTTATATTTCATGTCTAGTCTCTTTACTAATTTACTTGCAGCCCTTCTCCAGATTCCTGAACCCTAGTAGATGCTGAGAATGACCCCGGCATCCACACCTATTGTGCTTTCTGTCATTTTGGATGGGCAGTGTTCTTTACTGCAGGGGTGGGGAACTTTGTTTCTGCCAAGGGCCATTTGGATATTTATGACATCATTTGTAGCCTTACAAAATTATCAACTTAAAAATTAGCCTGCTATATTGGTCAAACATTTAATTAACAAACCCCTAATGCCTTGTCAGGGCCAGACCAATGATTTCCTGGGCCTCATAGGCCTGTGGGCTGGACCTTTTCCACCCCTGCTTTAGTGTATTACATCTTCATCTCTGCTGAGAGATTATTAAAAAAAGAATTTTGCCTTATTTTTCTTCATATTGTTGATGACTGGCACATAATATGTGTTCAATATTTGTTGAATGCCCAAGTTAGTCCTTGTAATTAAAAGAGATTCACAGCTTTACAAAATGCTTTATAATTACTATTTTACTTGCTATCTCAATTACTATCTGTGCTATCTGAGAATTAGACCATATATATGTATGTATAAATTAACCTTATATGCAAATAGACCGAACGCCAGAAAAACCGGTCGCTATGATGTGCACTGACCACCAGGGGGTGCACAGAACCTGGCAGGTGTCGGCCACAGCGGGATGGTAGAGCAGATGAGCAGGAGTGCCAGACCAAGGCGGGACACCAGTCGCTGTCCTGGGGGTGAGCCTATGGTAGTTAACTGAAAATTCTTTGCTCCCACATGCTGCAGTCCCGCCCAGTGCTCGCACCTTCAGCTGACACTGGAGCCACTGCTCGCACCCGTTGCCAGCGCCCGGTGCTGGCCCTGATTGCTCAGTGCTGTCAGCAGGTGTGAGCGGCAGCTGCCAGCCCTGGTCACCCCTCAGGGCTTCTCCACCTTCCCCTGTTCCTGAGAGGTGATTGGGGCTGGCAGCCACCTCTCCCACCCACTGTCAGCAATGGCCCTGCTCATACCCACTGCCAGCACCTGGTGCCAGTCCTGATTGCTTGGCGCTATCAGTGGGTGCAAGCAGCAGCTGCTGGCTCTAATCGCCCCTCAAGGCTTCTCCACTTCCCCTTGCTGCTGAGGGGCAATCAGCCCCATCAACGCTGGAAGTGGTTGATGTCTTCCAGACGTCATTCCGGTTGTCCTTTCTGATGAAGCCGGGCCGGAGGGAAGGCAGCCCGGGTCCTGGGTGCCTGCAAGCAGCTAGAGGAGGGAAGACTGGGTCCTGGGTGCTGGAGGGAAGCCAGTGCTGGCAGCCGGGGGAAGGAAGGCCTACTCTTGCACGAATTTTTGTGCATCGGCCTCTAGTGATAAATAAAGCTGTAATCACCATTTCAAAATAATTTTCTATTCCCAATCCACTAGAACTAAAATGGAAAGTCTTCTGTGACAGAAAGGAAAAATTGAGGTGTTGACTAATGTGCTGCTTCATCTGAGGCTGTGCCAAAAGAATGCCACTAAATGAAAGCACATATTTCATTTATATTCACAATGAAGTTCCCAATTTGGATTTTGGTAAAAAGCTGGATGATCTAGAACAAGTGTATAATCCTGCAATCTGAGAAATCGTGGGAAAATTCACTTTCTTTGATGAAAACTATACTAAAACTGAATTGTTGATTTGAGGTGGTATTTGCAATGTTCCTGGCTCATCCAAAGTAACTGAATGTGTGACCTAAATCTGGATGCCTACATATCCTAAGTTGAATATGCATTACATTTTTGTGTGTGTGTGTGATATTATATATATGACATATTATGTATGATATAACATGATTTATATACAGTCCTTAATCTTGGTATTTGAGTTTTCTCTTTGCTACATGGACCTTAATTTTTCTTTGAACTCTTTGCTTGATTCAACACTTAGAGCTCTTAAGTTCTTACTCTGCTTCTAAGAGGATAATAGTTCTCTAAAGGAGAAACCGCATATTGTAGTACAATGAAAATTTTGACTTAAGAATCAGACAGAAAGTAACGCAGACTTTGCAGAACCCGTGCAGAACTCCTTCACTGTCTGCTCTGTACACAGTTAGCTTCAGGTCTGACCCATTTGGCTTCCTCTGTCCTCCTCTCCTTTTGCTTTAAAGGGAAGGCACAGGGAGGAGGAAGCTGGATTTGCAGGACAAAAGCTACTTAATAATAAAAATCACTGATCTCCTTAACAATGCCACGTGAAAAAACAGCAGGATCCAATATGCATGAGAAAGCAATTATTATCTTTCTTTCCCAACCCACCCAGGATACAAAATGTCCTACCAGCTCCCTGCCTAGCAGTGTACTGCTGCTTTCAGTACTCATTCTGAAAACAACAGTATTTGCTTAAGTGTTGGTAAAGAGCACCATACCAAAAAACAAACAAACAAACAAACAAAAAAAACAAACCAACAAAAAAACCCAGAGAGATTTTAAATTACAAATCTTCCATTCTACTGAGATTTTTCAAGTTACCTAAACTCTTAGCAGCTAAACAATGAAATCATAATAATGTTGTTTTTGCTTTACACATCCATGTCTTAACAAGTCTAAACAGTTTTAAAATATTTTAAAGTGTAGCCAAAGCCGGTTTGGCTCGGTGGATGGAGCGTCGGCCTGCGGACTGAAAGGTCCCAGGTTCGATTCCGGCCAAGGGCATGTACCTGGGTTGCGGGCACATCCCCAGTGGGAGATGTGCAGGGGGCGGCTGATCGATGTTTCTCTCTCATCGATGTTTCTAACTCTCTATCTCTCTCCCTTCCTCTCTGTAAAAAATCAATAAAATATATTAAAAAAATATTTTAAAGTGTTAAAAATAGAACACAAGCGTACGGGGAATAATCAAGGAAAACCTCCTGGAAAAGGTAATAGACAAAATGACTTTAAAGGGGATGGTGCATTTGATCAAAAGGAGGGAAGTCAGAAGGTACTTTGCTCTGTACATAGACCCATTTGTAAAAAGCTATTGTTTTAAATGGAATTAGTTGTGTATTTATTTTTCATTGAATTTATAGAGTCCCTGTTAAAAAGTTCCTTATTTTCCAATGGAAGTGTCTTATTTTCCCAATAAAATGGACTTTGTGTAGTAATGACCTATTTGTGTTCTAGGAGCCATATTCTTGGGAACTTTGTAAATTTGAGAGTAGCCAGTTCCTCATTAACATCCTAATTTACATGTCCCCAGCGCTGCTACAGCCTCCTTATTCAGGATTGGATCCTTATTGGAAATGCTTTTATTTCATGGGACATGCTGAACCACCAGAGTATTCATAAGCAACAAATGCTTAATAAGTAAAACATGTAACAAAACTAGACAGTCACAAATAAAATATATTGGCAGAGACAACATGTTGTCGTGAGGGTAATTACCAGAACAAGTCAGTAGAACATGATTTATGGTCATTTTATTTACTTGCTACTTATGAGTATTTTTACTTGGGCTGGGTCCACATATGTAAATTTATCACAGTTAGTCAAATAATAGATAAATCTCTACCATATCCAGCATACCAAGTATTTTAAACTTCATATTAAAGTTTTCTATATGCTTAAACCATACACCGTGCCACAATTTTATTATGGGAATCGACTCAGAAAATTGGCACCAGGTTAAACACTTGTACATGTAAAGTGTTCCTGAATTGTTGGTAGAGATATGTCAATAATTATCAAGGAATCAAATTTTATTATGTATTTATAAATAAAAATTCAACATGTTTTCACTTAAAAGTCACTAAAGTCTGTAAAGGATGACTAAAGATATTCCTGAAAAGGGTAATTAATGGAACTAATCCTATATAATAAAAGCCTAATATGCTAAGTGTCTGGTCAACCAGTCGCCCGTTCAACCAATCAAAGCATAATATGCTAATGATATGCTAAGGCCGATCAACGGCTCGCTATGATGTGCACTGACCACCGGGGGCAGACAGTCAACCGGTCGACCAGTTGCTATGACGTGCATTGACCACCAGAGCGCAGATGCTCCGACTGGTAGGTTAGCTTGCTGCTGGGGTCCAGCTGATCGGGACTGAGCGAAATGGGCTGGACATGCCCTGGAGCCCTCCCACAGTCCCTCCCCAGCTGGCCAAACTCCTGCCTCTCTCCCTGCACTGATCATGCACTGGTGGGACCCTCAGCCTGGCCTGTGCCCTCTCACAATCCAGGACCCCTTGGTGGATATCTGAGAGCCCGTTTTAGCCCGATCCCGCAGGCCAGGCCAAAGGACCCCACTGGTGCACAAATTTGTGCACTGAGCCTCTAGTAATTAATAATATGGACCATGTATTGTGATAGGTGCTGTGGTAGATATTGAAACTCACCACAAGGATTCATTTTCTTATTATTTCCTTTGGTATTAGACTCCAAAACTCCAAAATTGAGGCTTAGAACCAGACTGGCCTGCTAGAAACTGCACTACCCATGAGACTAAGTCTGGACCAGTGTGATAGAAATCGGAATAACATGTACAACATATGCCAACTTCCGGAAGATAATCTGTCTGACCTTATCTTCCACTCTTTCCTGTCCTGCCCCCCAAATAGGACCACAGAGATGGAGATCAGCCCGCTTCAACCATGAGCAAAACCATATCACAGGATATAAGAAAACATCAAGATATAACGAATTTAAGTCCCCAAATGGCCTTATGTAACAGGGCTCACCTACCCCTTAGTCTGTTGGATGGCAGAGCAATACATTTTTGAAGTAACTATAATTTTAGATCTTTTTGTTATAGCATCTTAGCCTATACACTGCATAATAAATAGGCTTTACATATTTCCCCTCTTTTAATCTTCAAAACAACCAGATGGCATGAGTGTTATTATCTCTATGTTAATGTTCAAGAAACTGGTCTAGGTAATGCCCATCTTCAGCTCATATACCAGGTATAGTGGAGAAAAGATTTAAGTATAGAGCTCATGCCTTTTTAACAGTCACTTGATTTTTTCCTCCTACTATTCTCCTGTAATTTGTTCTTGAATGTCTTTCTCTCCTCTGCTCCTGGTTGTCCAGCTTCTCTGTGATTTCCCTGGTGTTGTCCAGCTCTTCACAATCATTTTTGGACTCAGCACTTCCCAGAGCTGCAGTGGTGTGGAGTTTGGATTTTCAATGACTAAATTTTTCAGGATACATAATTAAAAAAGTTCCATTTTTCATGAGCTCATGTGAACCAAAGAGAAATAAATCTGGTTGCATTAAAAAGACCAATTCAATGAAATTAATATGCTCTGTTCTCCGTAGATGTAGCAACTGAAACCTGGTTTACTGCACATATTGAAAACTTCTGTTCCTGGCTCAGAGTCTTCCTCTCCTCCACACATCCTTGGTGATTACGTATCGATGACGTCTACAGAAACCGGAATCTCTGTTCTTTCCTTCTCCACCTACAATGACTGTTTCCTCTACTCCACCTTAGCCATCTGCTCTTCCGGACACACAGTAAATGTTGTCATCATCAGAAACTGAGCCTTCTCTTAGATCTGGATTTCAAATATCCCAATATATAACCACACTTTCTATTCTAAGACATTAACTCTGGAAGCACAACTTTACTTCAGCTTCCTTCTGATCTAAAATACAGACTTCACCTTTTCTCACTATCATTGTGCCTCTTCCCTCCTGCCTTTACCACATTCCTTATTCAGGTTAAGTCCCCTAGTCTATAATTATAATCACATCTTGGCAAACATTCTAACCTCCCTTGCTCCTCTCCCTCTGATCACCTGATATATCCCCAACCCTAGAGAAACCAAATTATTTTCTCCTCTGTGCCAGGACCCAAAGAAATGAA
>NW_005871313.1:908772-942115 GCF_000147115.1 Myotis lucifugus | reverse complement strand
ATGACTCTGCACGTCAGTCTGCTGTGTTTTCCTATAAATTCATTTCGCACTCACTGAGATAATTATTTCACACCTTGTCTCATCTGTTCCCGTTTCCTCCGGTTATGATAGATAAAGGCTTCCTCCTCTTTTCTTTGTGTTCTATAGTCCATCCTTCTCATCTTGCGGAATTGATTTCTACTTTTAACATTCCAACCTTTACATCACTCTCTTTCCATTTTTAATTTTTACCTCAGCCAGGTAGAGGGAGGCTTTGACAATAATCCCCCTTTTCTGCATCACTGTTTTCTCCTTTTCTACTGTGTATCATTCCCCAAAGTATATAAACCTCCAGAGTACTTCCTGCTACATCAAGAAATCTGTCCTCGATCCCACATATGCCCCTTGTTGCTCCATATTTCCTTGCTCCCATTCACAGTAAAATATTTTGAAAGAATCAGCTAACGTCTTCATTTCTTCACACACCATTTCTTTGGTTAACCTTTCTAATCATTCTTCTGTCCTAATTAGGCCACTGAAATAGCCCATTTCTATGCTTATCTTATTGGACATCAAAGCACCTTTCAACATAGTTGACTACTCTCTTTTTTTCAAAAAAAAATATTTTTATTGATTTCAGAGAGGAAGAAAGAGGGAGAGATAACAACATCAATGATGAGAGAGAATCATTGATCGGCTGCCTCCTGCACACCCTGACTGGGAATCAAACTGTAACCTCCTGGTTCATAGGTTCACACTCAACCACTGAGCCACACTGGTGGGGCACCACTCTCTTTTTGAACAAACCCTTCTCAATGTTTATAACACTATGCTGTACTGGTTTTCTTCCAAAGGTTTTAGCTCTTCTTTTTATACGCAACTAGTAAAATTCTGTGTGGAGCTCAGTTCTTGGTCTTTGTCTTTATATTTTCTTGCTAGGTGAACTCATCTATTCCTGTGACTTTGAAAATTATCTCTATGCTGACAACTTATATCTATAGCACTGACATTTTTTTCTGATATTTGGACTTTTATAACTGAAGGACTATTTGATTCTCCCACTTACATATTTCATGAGCATCTCAGTTAACATATAACCCTTTAGAACTATTGACTTTTCCCCAAAACCTATTTTTCCTGTCTTCTCTCTTCTCACTAAATGCTACCAATACTGAATCATAAACTCAAAAATCTGATAATCCTTCCAGATAACTCCATCTCTTGTAGATTTCGTATCCAATCCACAGCAGTTCCATTGGTTCTATACAATGTATTTTCAATATGTTTGCTCCACTCTCTCATCATTACTTCCACCCTAGAGTATGTAATCATCATCTCCAATATGAATTATATCTTAATGTCTCTATAGTTTCACTTTGCATCCTTAAGATCCATTTATTAAACCCTAATATGATCATAATATTTTCTAACTTAAAACTCTTATATACTAGTATAGTCCCATTGTCCTTGGAAAAAAGTCCATTTATATTACTATTATTTATAATAATTATTATTATTATAGTGTTACTATTATTATTGCAGACACTGCCTGCCTATAACCATGCATAATTGCTTGCTTACTTCTCCAAACTCATATGGTATCACTCTCATCCTTGCTTCATTTCTACACTTCAGCCACACTGACCTTCTAATAGTCTGTTGTACAGTTATGCACCACATAACAAGATTTTGGTCAACAATGGACCACAAAAACTAGAGTGGTCCCATAAGATTATAGTAAAACTGAAAAATTCTTATCACTTGGTGATTTCATAGCCATCATAATGTCCTAGCACAACTCATTAAACAAATATTTAGCATTGTGTTATAATTGTGTAACCGCTTAGGAACTTCATTTCTTTAGTGTGACTTTTTCCTTAATTCAAGCTTACGTTGTCCAGTCTAATAGCACTATGACTCACTTCTGTACTTTCACTCAGATCCTTCCACACTTGTGCATACTACATGTCCACCCCTTATTCATTAAACCCTTAGGACATCAGATTCTGGTCAGCATCAAACAGTCTTAAGAAAAGCTTTCAGGTCTGTTGATCAAGTGAACAGAGTTTCAGTCAAACTAAAGATAACATCTTCATCTCTGTTGTATTTCAGCCCTAGGTTCATGAAAGCAGAACTAGACAGGATGACACCATGATTGGCCCAACCAATCAGTAGAGCCCATAACCAGAACTTGCTTAGTCTCCATAACTAATGATTTCCCCCTATATCAGTGATTCCCAAAGTGGGCGCTACCGCCCCCTGGTGGGCGCTGCAGCGATCCAGGGGGGCGGTGATGGCCACAGGTGCATTTGTTTTAACTTTTTTTGTATTACCTTTCTATTCTGAGTTCAATAAATAGTTTCATAATTTCAAACTTCAATGTTTCTAATTTACACCTTTCTTTACTATATTTTATGAAAAAGGTAGAAACATTAATACATATATCTTTCTGTTTAATTGCTATTAACATTTAAAAAAATCAATTTCCAGGGGGCGCTGAGTAATATTTTTTCTGGAAAGGGGGCGGTAGGCCAAATAAGTTTGGGAACCACTGCCCTATATGATCTATCCCCTGGGGGCCACTGGGGAGCCAGATCTTAGAGCACTTATTTACCTCTTTCTCCAAGGCTTGGTGCCATTCCTTAAATAAACCTTTTCTTTCTTTGCTGCAAACTCCTGTTCACAGCTGTCAGTCTGTTTTCTGTATCTATGAGTCTGTTCCTATTTTGTTCAATAGATTCCACATGTTAGTGAAATCATATTGAGGGACCTAGAACTAGATCCAGGTAGAGGGGAGGGAAACTAGATCTAGTTAGCCCTGAACAGTGATGTCACCTCAGACCTGAAGTGTCAACCCTCAATCAGTTTCTCCAGTAGGGGGGGGGGGGACTTGAGCTTTGAAATAATTGGATATTGGCAGCATTCTTTGAAGCGATCAATCAGAAGCCAGCAGAACACATACATACCCTAGACCCCTGGTCGGCAAACAGGCTCGTGAGCCACATGCGGCTCTTTGGCCCCTTGAGTGTGGCTCTTCCACAAAATACCACGTGCGGGCGCGCACGTACAGTGCGATTGAAACTTTGTGGCCCATGCGCAGAAGTCGGTTTTCGGCCTGGGCGAGTCTATTTTGAAGAAGTACTGTTGATATTTGGCTCAGTGATTGGCAAACTCATTAGTCAACAGAGCCCGCACGTGGTATTTTGTGGAAGAGCCACACTCAAGGGGCCAAAGAGCCGCATGTGGCTCACGAGCCTCAGTTTGCCGACCAGGGCCCTAGACAAAGAAGCTTAAGTGGTAACTCACTTTGGGTTCCCTTCCTGCTGCCCCCTGTGGCAGAAAGTCTGTCTATCCCTCAACTGTTTTTGTTCATGAATCCATTCTTCAGTTTTGTGAGACAAAGAACTAGGGACCCAACCACCACATTTTGGTTTCAATATGATACTTGTCTTTCTCTGACTAACTTATTTCACTCTGTGTAATACTCTCCAGGTCCATCCATGCTGTTGCAAAGGTAAGGAGGGTTGGGGAGCTGGATGAAAAAGCTAAAAGGGGTTAAGAAAGAAAGAAAAAATGCATCAAAGATACAGACAACAGTATAGTGATTATAAAAGGGAAAGGGGAGTGGGGAGAGGTAAAAGAGGCTAAAGAGGGGATGAATGGAAAGGGAAAGAGATGACTTTGGATGGTGAACACACAATACAATATACAGATACTGTAATATAGAATTGTATACCTGAAACCTATATAATTTTGAAACAGGAATTTTGGGGGAACTTAGGAAGGCTTAGGGATTTTTTAGAATTGGGGTCCATGGAAAAGCAGGGGGCTGCAGACTGGGAGAAGATACATTTCCATAACACAAGGAATCCAGGTGCAGTTACATCTCCATAAAACAAGGGAGCAGTAACAGTTGCATTTACATAAGACAAGGGAACTGGAAGTAGCCAGGAAAGGTCTATATTTACAAAATAAAGAGAAGGAAGCCCTTCATTCAGATGGAGAAGAGGAAAGCCCAGAGGGAATAGGGGAACAATGAGGAAGGAGGGGGTAGAACCTCACATGTCCCATGTGAGGTTCAACCTTTGAGCCCAGTAGTTACTATAGTAACCAACTCAAAGGAGAATATTGACCAATCAGAGGGGATATCAGAACACAGGAACTGCAGCCTTTATAAGTAATAGAGAAAAGGGACTCAGTGGGACCCTTTCCCCCTCCCTCCTTGGGAGTCCATTCTGTGGGACTCTTTCCTCTCCCCATGTGGGAGTCTGTACTTGTTCTTCAATAAATCTCCACCTTTGCTATATTACTTTCTGTCCATGGATTCATTCTTCGATCCCGGCAGACAAAGAATCTGGGTTCCAGTCCAAAAATTTGGTATCAATTTTACTAACCAATGTAACCCCAATAAATTCAATAAAAAAGTTTTTAAAATGTGGCAAATTAAAAAAAAATCTATTCATGTTTTATTGGGCTTTGATACACACAGACAAACAAACCCCCTCAGTTCAGAAAAATTGCCTACAATATTCAGTTCAGTAACATGCTGTACAGATTTGTAGCCTAGGATCTGCAGGGGGATAGAATTTATCACCCCAAAATATGTCTCTTTGACATAAGAATTATTTTAGGCTGGTTAATTTTAAGTAACACAGCAGACCTTGGAGAATCTGGAAAAACCAAATAGAAGTTATCCCTTGTAAAATACATTTATATTTATAAGGGACATCTCTATTTGTAGGGGTGTCTTCCTGGCTGTAGCAGGTAGAGGGGAAAACATTTTCACTAGAACCTCTTCTCAACACAGAAGACTAGGACTTAAATCTGCATCACAACCTATCCCTGGAGTGTTGTGCTTTTCCTGGTAACCTCCCATAGCTGATCTACTCCCAACATCTTCTTTTATCTTCAGCTGAAGATGGTATTAAGACAGTGACTTCTATAAACATGCCATAGTTCCCATCTACACTAATAAAAGAGAAACATGCAAATCGGTGTCACTCTGCTATGCCCACCAGCCAATCAGATGAGTATGCAAATTAACCCAACAAAGATGGCGGTTAATTTGCATATGCAGGCGCGAAGGGAAGACTGAAGACAACTAGAAGGAAGCCAAGCTCTGCAGAAGGGAGTGAAGCTGCAGAGAAGCAAGCGGGGTGGCAGAGGCGGGTTTTGCTCCCTTCTCTGCTTCCCTTGGGCTGCAGGAAGCCCTGTTCTTGCAGGAGTCTTCCTGCAACGGGTTTCTAGTAAGACATAAGTAAGCATCACTTCCACCCAGGCTCAGAATGTTAAAGCATTAGAATGATTTGTTCTGCACCAGAAAATAACCCTGCAGGAAGCATTCCATTTCTCTTCCCCCAGGTGTGTGTCATGTGGTTGTGTTACGAGGGGAGGGGACTGTTTTCCTGGTTTCTCTCCCATGCATACAGGAAGTGCACATGATATTAAACTTTGGTTTGTTTTTCTCCTGCTGATCTGTGTTTTATTTCAGGAATATATTAGCTAAGAACCCTGTGGACAAAACGAAGTTCTAAGGAAAGTAACCTCACACAGTGATGTGATCATAAATTCCTAACTGGGAGGTTCATGGTAGGTAATCACACCCCAGACATACAAATAACATTTTCAGTAAAAGGCTTATCTTTGCCTTAAGCAAGACTTACCCATTGTTCTTGTGCATCTAGGTAACATGCCACCGTTGAAATAAACATAACCACCCTCAAGAGAGCACACAACTTTGCTAACTACCCTGTAACCCAATCCCTGCCTTGTTTTTTCCTGTAATCTTCCTATGTCCCTCCTTAATTTCAAACGTATAAAAGAAACCACAAAACTGTTATTCTCAGGAGCATTTGAGGTCTTGCTTCCCAGTAACTGTCATCAGTTTTGGCTCCAATAAACTCATACAGATCTACAGGACTAGACTTTTCTTACATCCACAACCCAGAAGGGTAGAGGAAAAATTATTTTTCCTCTCCTAGAGAGCAATAAACTATACCATGTGGCCTAGGTGTGAAGTAGGCTATCCCATCCAGGTTTGTGTAAGGGCATTCTATGATGATTGCAAAACCAGGAAATCACCATCAAATGATGCATTTCTCAGAAATCCCCACCATTCACTGGCACATAACTGTAAGTGCTGAGCTCTTTCCTAGCTGAGGCTCTGCAGTTCTCTTTCCCTGTAACGAGAGTCATCTTGCTTTCAAGCTCCTTGAAATCTGGCCTCTTCTCATATTTTAGGTGTAAGCTTAAATATCTCTGAAAAAATATTTTTTCTATTTATTAATCTGGTAGAAATTTGAGCAGGAGTTTTTTTGTTGTTGTTTTGTTTGTTTGTTGTTAATGTACATCAGCCTGTCCAAGTGAGCTTCATGGTGTCCAGTATCTAGTGTCGGGGAAGTTTTATAGAATTACCTCTGCTTTCGAAATGATTTACCAGAAGTGTGGATGAAAAAGAGTTTTTGTGGATAATTTCTTTGATAAATAAAACTTCAGCATCGTTTTTCAAGGTGAAAATTAATGCAATTTTTGTTTTGTTTTGTTCTGATTATTCAAGTCACAGTCAACTTGCGACAGCTTGTGCTTAGCTGTGACATAGCAACAAATTCAGTCTGTGTGTACTGCTATTAAATATTGCACTGTGCTGTTTACTTCATTGTTATAATTTCTCACTTCAGATTTAATTCTGAAAAGAACCCTAGGGGACAGGGTTAAAGCCGATATGGATTAAGGTCCTTAGAAAAGTATTCGTGACATAGTACATAATCGAGTGTGTATTCTGAACAAAGCAATCTGAAAAACTCAATTTGATTGATAATAGGTGACTGCATGTTATATTGGAATGGTGCTGCTCTTGTGATAGTAATTAAATATCTGTCTTGCTTTCATAAACCTTCATAATTTAGGAACTGTCTAAAGGTGAAACTGGACTCAGCAGGACTGTAATTTTATTTTACTACCTTTGAAAAAATACAGTGAGCGTTCTGTTAAAAAGGTAAATGGCGTAGACATTAATGCTTCAAGTGCTGTCCTTACCCCATGGAGTTTTGCTTTGAGTGTATCTTTGTATAATAATGTCCCCACAAAATGTTTGGAGTTACAGATTCCTACCAAAGTTCATGAAAATAAGTTATATGCTATATGATACCTAGAAATTTCATAAACTTTCTCTTAGCTTTCTTCTGATTTCTATCCTATAAGGCCCTCATCTCTTCAAAAGAAATCCTGTGAATTCCATTTCTTAAAGGCTGTAATATATACTCTCTATTAATTCAACATTAAATAATGACAATGTTATGTCATCACAGCCTTTAGTAGCTTCAAGACTAATTTTTATAAAGCTGTTTTGAAAAATCATCTTCCATAATGTGAATGCTCTGGCATATTTCAAAATGATTCCTTTTCCTTTCTCCCTGTAGGTAGAATAAAGGGGTTTTTCTCTCATGGTGAGGACCTGGGAGAGTTCCTGGTGGTAAAACTCATAAAAGGATAGGAGCCCTGATGATTAAGTCCTCCTGGAGTTTTTACTTCTCAGACTTGTCCACCCAGAGTCTCCAGGAGTTCATCAATCACAGTTTAGGCTTCCCTACTTCTGCCTTGTTCCCAGGAAAAATTTTACTCATTGGTTTCTGCTCCAGTAAGTTGTGATTTATCCACTGGTTTGTCTCTCCAATTGGGAGTAGTAGTTTGCCCTGTGAGCTCATTTCTCTTTATGTGGACACAGCTGACTCCATCTCAAAAAGCTGACTTTGTTTTAAAATTAATCCACCTGACTCCTTGGCCCCCTCCCCCTTTCCCTGGGTAGACTCTAGAATGTGTGTAGAGAGTCCAGGTTAATCACAAACTATTAATCTTTTCTCCAACATTTAGCCCTTCCTCTGATGGGGCTTATGACTTCTTTTTATATTGAAAGCACTTTTGGGACAATCTTTGGTCAATGAGGGCTACTTTCCATGCTTTGGAAAAATCTCAGATAAATCATAAGATAGATTTTCTGGTACTTACCAGGTCTTTGAAGAAAACTGGTCTTTGTCAGAGAGCCTTAGTAGGTTTTCAGTAAATAAATTAAGGATTTGATTTAGCATCCACCTCAGAATCATTTGTGAAACTTTAAAACTATAGATGCTTAGTTATTATAATATTATTGACTATATTTCCTATGCTGTACTTTACATCCTCATGGATATTCTAATCTGTACTTTTTCAAAGAAAAATTATTGTTGAAAGTATTACATATGTCCCCTTAATCCCCCATTGTCCTCTCCCAGCCTGCCCCAGCCGGGAACTTCATCCCCCTATTGTCTGTGTCCATTGGTTATCCTTATATGCATACAAGTTCTTCAGTTGATCTCTTACCTTCCCCCATCCTCCGCTTAGCCTCCCCTGCCTTCCCTCTGAGGTTTGAAAGTCTGTTTGATGCTTCTATGTCTCTGGATCTGTTTTTGTTCATCAAATTATATTGTTCATTATATTCCACAAATGAGTGAGATCATGTGATATTTATCTTTCTCTGACTGGCTTATTTTGCTTAGCATAATGCTCTCCAGGTCCATCCATGCTGCTGCAAATGGTAAGAGTTCTTTCTTTTTAACAGCAGCATAGTATTCCATCGTGTAGATGTACCACAGTTTTCTAATCCACTCATCTGCTGATGGGCACTTAGGCTGCTTCCAAATCTTAGGTATCTAAGTTATATAGATGTCTAATCACTGGGTTGTGCACCTGAAACTATACTGTACCTCAATCCTAATAAAAAAAATATTGTTTAAAAAATAAAATAAAGGTGTAGACGCTTAGGCTCTACTCCATTAAGATTTCTTTCATTCTTTTTTTTTTTTTTTTTTTTTTTTTTACAAATTAAGAAACGCTTATTTTTGTCTTTACAACTCACAATAGAATTTAGAGATATGGATTTCAAGAAATTTGGGCAGATGATATGGAAGCAGATAAACTAGGCCAATTTGATAGGCTAGAATATGGGTGCAGCCTATTTAAACAGCTCCCCCCCCCCCCTTTTTTTTTGAGTAGAGGCTTTGAAATCATTTTGATCTGGATTTTAATCCTGGCTTGGCTATTAACTTGAGTTTTTCCTTCCATGTTAAAAGCAGATCCTACAAATACCCATCAGATTCTTGTAATGTTTAAAAACATGTAATGAAACTGACCAATAGCTGGCAAAGATTTAGTGCTGAGTAAATGTTTCTCTCATACAATTCCTCATCTGTACATGCCACAGTCACAATACAAAACATGTAAGTGAACACAACTGAGAATGGTGGGGTTCCTCACACAGAGAGGCTAAACACTGATCATATATAGAGCAATAAACATGTATGGAGTTACAGAGAGAAACTGGTGGGATTATTTTAATTAAAATGAATGGTCCCTAGATTTTTATTATTAACTAGAGGCCTGGTGTACAAAATTCATGCATGGGGGGGAGGGTTCCCCTCAGCCTGGCATGCACCATCTCCAATCTGGGACCCCTGGCTCCTAACTGCTTGCTTGCCTACCAGCTTGATCGCTGCCTAACTGCTCCCCTGCTGGCCTGATGGCCCTCAACTGCCTTCCCCTGCTGGCCTCATGGCCCCCAGTTTCCTTCCCCTGCTGGCCTCATGGCCCCTAACCGCCTCTGCCTTGGCCCCCACCACCGTGGCTTTGTCTGGAAGGAAATCAGAAGGTCGGAAGATGTCTGGTCTCCAGGTCTAATTAGCATATTACCCTTTTATTAGTATAGATAGTTATTCCTAAACAAAAAAGCATGCTTTGTTTTATAAATTCTCTATCGGCAGCATTTATTTTACTAAGTGAAAAAAAAATGTATGTTTTTGTGCATATAAAGATGGGATAATGTTATGCAAAGAAATGTCTTTTTACTTTTCTCTGTAATCTAAGTGGAGTATGCCCTGGTGTAGACACTATTTTCTTCTATGCATGTTCTTTTATTTTCTGAACCTTATTCTATCTTGAACCATGCTGTGTAGCTTTGCTAAGTTTTCCCTGTGACAACATGGTTTTGAGCTTGTCAATCCATCAGGCATGATGACTGGGAAACATTTGAAAGAAGATACAAAATGTATTTACCAGGAAGCTGAAAATATAATGCAGTGTTTTCTACTGTCACTGTAAAAGAGCATGACAAATTTATTGTTATCCAGACTGCACAGTTGTCAGCTTTTCTACATACAGTGGTCACAGAGGCGCTTATGGTTGTCACTAGCAGTAGAACTTGAGGTACCTTTACAAAGACAACAAACATCCGTGCATTGCCAAAAAGGGAAGTGCCCATTATTCCTAGTGAGACAACAGATTTCAAAAGGCCTGTGACTTGTTCACCATGTGGTTGGACAACTTTGTCAACAAGGTTAATTATTATGTTGCTTTGATAGGTATTGGGGACAGGTAGGTTGGTTTCTTTCCATTTCATCGCAGTTTCTAGCTAGTTTGCCTACAAATGTGTGCAGCTGGTTGTAGAGGGATCATATTAAAGAGTATTTATTGCCCTAACCGGTTTGGCTCAGTGGATAGAGCATCGGCCTGCAGACTCAAAGAGTATTTATCTACTATCAAAGTAAAAGACAAGAAAAATAAAATTTCCAGGAAGACTACCTTGTGGGAGCCTTGTGCAAAGTGCTGGGGGGGACATAGGTGTATGCAGAAAGACCCTGATTTTCAAGACACTTACAATCTCTGGGTGGGCAAAATAAAAGCTCCAATATACGTGTACTTTGTGCTAGGATGGAGCTGCACACAGAGATGTTCAGGAGTCAGGAAAGGCTTATTTGCTGAGATGAAAACTATTGCTGGGTACAATGCAGGAGAAAGGTGGTAGGAAAGGGCATTTCATTTTATTTTGTAATCCTCACCAGAGGATATTTTTCCATTGACTTTTTTTTTAGAGAGAGTGGGAGGGGGAGAGACAGACAGAGAGAAAACATCGATGTGAGAAATACACATTGATTGGTTGCAGGGCTGGGAATTGAGGTACATGCCCTTGATTGGAATCAAACCCAGGACCCTTCAGTCTGAGGGCTAACACTCTATCCACTGAACAAAACAGGCCAGGACAGGAAAGGGCATTTTAGACACAAGGCCACTGAGGCAAGAATGCATGTAGGGCTTTTGGAGAGGTGGTGGTTCTTTGTGGCTGAGGTTTGAGTGGAGACATTCATGGCAATAGGTGATGCAGATAAGGCAGGGAGGAGTCAGGTCAGAAAATTTCTCCATGCCACAAGAAGACCCTACCTTTTACCCTGAAAATTATGGGGTGCCTGTATGAAGGTGATAAACTCATTTGCAGAGAAGTTTTATAGCAGCATGAAAAATAAATAGGATGAGAATAATATTAGAATTAAATCTCTTTGGTTAAGTGCTATACTACTGTTACTAAGCTTTTACTCCCCAGAGTGATTCCTACAAATGTTGCAAGAAGAGGATGTTAAATTACACAGGAACAGATCATGACTATTTCTGTAACCAAGGACAAATCATACACCCTCAAAAGCAAGCCAGATTCATGTCTGCCTCCAGGGACACTCCTCATTAAATAAAAGCAGCATTATGACACCGGATAGGATAGAAAACCACGCTGGACAGGAGGACTCGTGGAGGAAAGGCATTTTCAGCTGTTAGAGAACAGAGTACACCTTCTGCTACTTGGTCCAGGAATGCAGGCCCAGATGCTGCTGAGAAAAGCCTTCTGGCCCTCTTGGTAGGGCCTCTCATTATTGCTTCTTACTTCAGAGCTGTCTGCCATTATCTGAAACTCACATATCTGCTTGAATTCAGACGAAATCAAGAAATAAACTAGCCCATTAAATTATAGAAAGTTGCTCTCAATATGTTCAAAGCTTTGGCTTTCACAAGTCCCTGAAAATAATAAAATGTGGCATGAAGACATTTAGAAAATATCAATATGATTCCAACCTTTTTGCATCAATAACTGTCTTAATACTTATAGGGGTGTGTTTTAGGACTTACTCCATGTTCTAGAAGACAGACTTAGATGTTTGGGATGGGGTCGATTGACAGGGAAATATACTTTATTTCAAAATAATAAAAGTATTTCTAAACACCCAGAGCTTCTCGATTCTAAAAAGCACTAAGGTTTTTTTGGCAGGAAGTGTTTAGATTAGATGTATGTTAGTTTGGAAATTGTCTCCAATTTGTGTAGTTTTTATTGTGTTTTTTAAAAGTAATTTTTGTTTTATTGAGGCACACCCATGTAGCCAACACTCAGGTCTTAAAATAAAATCTTACATAATAAAGAAAAAAGTGAAAAAACAAAAAAATTGTAATGACTTTTTTACAACGTTAAATGTACAGTATATTCAGTAAAAAGCCTATCTTCTCCGGAGATTATGTCTTTTCTATTTTTGTGGGTTAAGATACCCTTTCCATTGGGAAATAATATTTGTACATCTTTGGCTTTCTTGATTGATGTTTTTATTGCCTTTAACTAGACAAAATGATGAGTTATCAAAATAACATTGACTTCCCTGGATACTTCTTGAAATGTGTATCTTTCATTTATCTGAAAATTCCAGAGTGTAGATAACTACCTATAAGAGATGGTGCAAAGGGTGTTTGTTTATTGGCTAGATGAGGAATAGAATAACCTCATCTATGTCAAACCTGGAAATAGAACCAAATAAATATAATTTTATTTCAAGTTAAATGACATTTTTTTCCTCTCTATTTCTTTGGCTTATTTAAATAAAAACATTTTTTTAATGTTGTGTTAAGAAAGGAACTCTAATGTACGTATTTGTTTTTGTCCTGCGCAGTACGGCTCATTTGGTTGAGGTAGCCCAATGCACCAAAAGCTCACAGATCAGGGCACATACCCGGGGTTCAGCTTGATCCCCATTAGGGACGTGCAGGAGGCAGCCAATTGATGTTTCTCACATCCATGTTTCTTTCTCTCTCCCTCTTCCTTCCTCTCTCTATAAAAATCAATAAAACATTTTAAATGTACATATTTGTTTTTTACATTTATTTTTATTTAACAAATGTGTTTTCTTCCTTTCAAAAACTTTGGCCTGCTTCTCAGTGTCTCAGGAGATTTTAGAATCCTTAATGTAGCATATGGCTTCATATTTAAGAAATAATTTATTAATTTAATAATTAAATAAACTGTAAGTAAATTCAATACGGACACTTGCAGTTATTGCTTGAATAAATTATACTTCTAAATTTAATATAGCAAATATAAGGATTTTATAGAAAGTCAAGATGCATACAATATATTTAATGCTTCTATATAAGTTTAAATCTATAAAGAATTTTTAAAGAGCACTGTATATTTTAATGTGAAATTTTTCTTTAAATATCACTAATATTTCTGCTTATAATACTATTGCAATCAAGTATACTAGACAAATTGGTAATATCCTGCCTGTTACACCATGGACAGCAGCTCTTTTATATGAGAAGACTATATAAAGAAATAAATAAAATACCATTAATAATACTAAACCACTTTGCCATGATTTCAACTTGTCCAGAAATTTTACAGTACAAGAAAGGACCATTGCAAATTGATTTCTACTCCTGGAAAAGCAACTCAAAACCACATTACTGATGACAAGTTAGCTACATTATCTTTGCTTACAGACAGATAGGGATGTAGAGAATAATGGTTGAGCAGAACTTACTGTTTTTCCAATCAACAACACTGGCTGACATGCTTTATCTAGCAGCCTTGAATAATGTCCTCATTTTTCAAAATTCTATTATTATGTGCCTGTTCAAGTCCAGGAATACAGTTGTGTCCCTTTTGCCAGTTTGCTATAGATAAAAAGAAAAGCCTACCAATATAAGTCTAGATAACTGATACATAACTTATGAACCTATTATTTCTCATGATGGGCAAAATAGATCAAAATGAAGCATCCAGGAAAGGAGGACATTGGACATATGGTAAGTGGATTAAACAGATAAGCCAGTTTTGTACCATGTGCAAATAAAGCTTCTGAAATGTTATTCAAAGTCTGTCTAAAATCATTGAAAAATGAAAGAGAAAATGGTATTCAATTTAATAAATGTTTACTGAGTACATCCTATGTCTTGGACATTATGAAAAATTCTGAGTAGAATACGAGGAAAAGTATACCACAGACAACTGGTAAAATACACTATTGTCTACACTAATAAAAGAGAAACATGCAAATTGGTGTCACTCCACTACACCCACCAGCCAATCAGGATGGGTATGCAAATTAACCTAACAAAGATGGCAGTTAATTTGCACATGCAGGCAAGGAGCGAGGACTGAAGGCTCTGGCCAGAGTGAAGACTGAAGACTGAAGAGCCTCATTGCGGCCTGAGGGGAGAAGCCTAGCCTCGAGGCTTGGCTTCTCTGCTGCGGCCGGACCAAAGGCCTGGGTCCCTGGTGCCGGAGGAAAACCAGTGCCAGCAGCCAGGGGAAGGAAGGCCTATTGCGCAAATCTTTGTGCAACAGGCTTCTGTATTGTTATAATTAGGGAAATTAACCTTGTAGCTCTACTGACATGCAGTCTTTGAAATTACTCCCCACTCCCAAATATAAAACAATTTTAAACATTTTAGGCAAAGAGTATTCAAATTGAAATAAGATGTAGTATTTACAATTATTAAACCATCCAAAATTAAACACAGAATTCTTCAGTGCTGAAGAGCTTGTGATAAAAATGCAGCAATTATATATTATAAGTGATACTGTAAATTGGCACAATCTTTTTCAAAGATTATTACAAAATGCTTTTAATGAGAAGTACATTGTTCATATCCCTTGAAACATTAATGGATCTTGTATTCCTGGCAATTCATTCCAAAAAATAATTCTTCAGAAAAAAAAGCTATATGGACAAAGATACCTGCTGTAAACTTTTTTTAAAAATGGGATCATTATAAATGTAAAATATGAAGATGCTAAGGAAGTTCTAGAACACCAACTGAATATACTATTATCATAAACATTTCTGTTATGAAAATAATTTAGCAAATTTTAGAATGATTTTTATAAGTCAGAAAAAAAAACAAGCACAAAAAACTCCTCTAAAATCTTGATGAAGATATTAGAAAGTTTCTAAGGTAGCCAAGATGTAAGGAAACAGATCAAAGGGAGAAGGGAAACTAACAGGGTGCACCCAACTGTCTGCATGCAGTTTTTCCTCTTAGGGTATTTGCTCATTTTCAGCAAAGGTCGGGAGGCCAAAAGGTCCAGACGCTGGCTGACTAGATACTGCCAGAGAAGCCAGTAGAGGTTCAAGGCAACCTCCTTGGGCTGGAAGGTGAGGTTGGGCCTACCAAAGCAGCCTGGATTTGAAAGTTTCAGATCTCAGTGAGAAGAAAGGTGCAAAAAAGTCAGCTTGACACTGGCACATTTGCCAATTCAGCTGCATATGCCAAAAAGCTAAGAAATCAAGCCAAACGTGACTCTGAAGAAGAGTAGAATATTTGTAAGTTTTCTAGCACTGAGAAAAAAAATACAATTTAGAAGTCACCAAGCCCGAGGTCTTTAAAATATAACTCAGTCTGTCATTTGGGACTCCAGGAACATGGGTTAGGGGAAACAAAGAGAAATTTGAGCCTACTAATGACTGAAAACCAGATTCTAGTTCGTTTAGTTCAGCATTAGATTGAGGTGATCTGCCTTTTGTTGCCTATCAGAGAATGGAGTAAGTCATCTCCCAAATGAGATAATATTGTCCTGAGCCCACAAATTGTCAGATGTAACATCTGCCATTAAAAAATATTTTTTGACATACCAAGAAACAGGATCAAGAGAAAGAACAGGCAACACAAACAAATGCAAACTCTTCAAGGACTATAAGAGAAGTCAGAGTTGCAAAGCTAGCATTCATGATATCCACATGGACAAGAGGCTCAGAGATAGAAAGGGGGATGAAGGTATATAAGACATTCTGAGCTAGGAATGAGATAATGCACTTTTGGTTATTGCAGGATGATAAGAAGATCAGGTGTTTTTGTTTAACAAATAAGTTTGTCCTGCCATTTAGGTGGGTCAAAAAGATTATTGCTGAAAACCTCTTATTACGAGCAAGGCCCCTGATTCCAGTTCTTCCATGTAGTTCAAGGGAGTGGCAAGTTTCTGTTGAGTCTGAAGCTAAAATTGCCTTTAGATCAAAATAATCCACATACACTGAGGTACATTTTGGCATTGCTCATTCTGAACCCCCAGAATATATATGGAGAAAAAGAACACTTAACTCCTATGTTATACAATAAGCATAAATAAACTGAGATTTTATAGACCTAAACATAAATACCAAAAGTGTACATTTTTGCAGAAGAAAGAGAATGTACATTTGACTAATAGGAAGGTAAAAGTTGCTTAAAACAAAGATAACAATTAATGACCACAAAAGGAAATTTGATAAATAGGCTTTAATATTACTAAAAACTTCTGTTCATCCAAAGGTATTATTAATAAAGCCCTGGCCCGGTAGCTCAGTTGGTTAGAGTGTTGTTTTATTATGCCAAGGTTGCAGTTTCGACCCCCTAGTCAGGGCACATACAAAAATCAACCAATGAGGTCATAAACAGAGGAACAACAAATTGATCTCTCTCTCTCTCTCTCTCTCTCTCTCTCAATCAATCAATAAAATAAAATAAAAAGATATCATTAATAAAGTGAAATAAAATTAATAGGAAAACAAAATAGT
The DNA here is from genome assembly GCF_000147115.1 of Myotis lucifugus. Classification (NCBI taxonomy): domain Eukaryota; kingdom Metazoa; phylum Chordata; class Mammalia; order Chiroptera; family Vespertilionidae; genus Myotis; species Myotis lucifugus. The sequence continues at coordinate 925,469 of NW_005871313.1, read as the reverse complement.
AGTAGACAGGATTTCTAAAATGATACCTAACAAAAAACTGGTATTCATGATACATTAAAGAATTCTGACAACTCAAAGCAGAATGGCAAACAATCCAATTTAAATTGAGATAAGGAATTGAATAATCACTTTGCAAAAGAACATATACAAATGACCCAAAATTCTCATCTTCAGTATTTACCCAAGAGAAAAGAAGGCATGTCCATGAAAAGACTTGTACAAGCATATTCACAGGAGCTTTATTCACAATAGCCAGAAAATGAAAATAACCCAGATGCCCTTCAACTAGGAGAATGGATCAACAATTGTGATATAATCATACAATGGAATAGTATCTACTAATAAATAAGGAGTAAGCTTTTTTATACCAGTAACAATGTGGATGAACCTCCAGACAATATAGTCTTTCATGGTTTAGAAATTTCCATATTATAATAATATCAATTGTTACCTAGGCTTACTGCAATCTCCGTCAAAATTATAGTAGGATTTTATTTTTGTGGAAAGGACAAGTTACTCTAAAATATATACGGAAGTGCAAAGAGCAAATAGCCAAGGCAATCTTGAGCAGGCCAAAACTTGAGGCCTTACACTGCCACTAATCAAGGTTTAATATAAAAGCTACAGTCATAAATAGAGTGCTGTGTTGGTGTCAGGATAGACTCACAGACCAAAGAAATAGAGTCTCAAAACTGACACTAGTGTAGTGGGAAAAAATGATTTTTTAAATAATGATGTTAGGTCATTTATATGGGAAATAGTGCAGCTGAAACTCTACCTCCAGTCTCACACAAAAATTTATTTGCAATGTACTATTGATATAAATGCAAAGGATAAAACCTGATGTTTCTAGCAATAAAATAACATGAGAAAACATCTTTATGACCGAGATAAGCAAAGATTTCTTGAACAGAATGCAAAAACCTAACAATGAAAGAAAATACTGATAAATTAGATGGAATTAAAATTAAGTTATTTTTTTTCTTCAAAAGACACCATTAGAGAGTGAGAAAGCAAACCATAGAGTGCAAAAAAAATTTGTAATGCAAATATCTGAAAAAAAGACTCGAACCCAGAATTAAAACAAAAACAAGAACACAATAAAAAAATAATATTCCTAAAAATATTTAAGAAAAAGGACAAGAAACCCAATAGCACCAGCACAGCTAAAATAAAAGTGCTCAGTAACACCTCGTGCTGGCAAGGACATGAGGGAACTGCAACTCACACCAGCTAATTGTGGAAATGTAATTCAATATCACAACTTGGGAAGCTGTCTGATAGTAGCAACAGCTGAAAATAAGTAGACCTAATAACCAAGCAATCATCTTCCCAGGTATATGCCTAACAGAAATGTCCTTATATTTGCAATATGGCCATACACAAAAATATTTATAAGAACTTCATTTTTAATAGCCCTGTGCTTGAAATACCTCAAATGTCTATCTATATTAAATTGAAAAATACATTTTTATTCATATTATTCAGCAATGTTAATAAATAAGTTGCTCCTATATGAAAAACATGTATGAGTCTAATATGCACAATGTTGAACAACAAAAGCCAGACCCAAAGGAGTACCTACTCTATGATTACGTTTATATATATTTCAAAAACAAAAGAGAAACTAATCAACAGTAATAGATGCTACTACAATAGTTACCTTAGGGTTAAGGACTAGGTGTAAGGGTCTTCAGTGGTGTTTGGTAGTTAAGTCTATGGAACAAAAGATGTGCATATACTATCATATGAATAAACTTATAGGCTAACAGCTCTCAGATGCTTTTATTCTTTCTACTCATCCCCTACCTAGCTCACCACTTTTTCAATGCAGATGACTTTGATTTTATAGAGACAACTAATCCTATATAATAAAGAGCTAACATGCTAATTAGACTGAACAGCAGAATGACCTTCCAGACAAAGCCAGGGCAGTGAGGGGCTGTGAGGGCCCAGCCCCTTTGCACGAATTTTGTGCATTGGGCCTCTAGTTAAGAATAAGAGTGATCTTATATTAAGAATGCTCTTTAACTTCTTCTGCCACATATATGAACACCTATATACATACAAATATCATTTTCCCCTTTTAAAATCAATCACACCCTTTATGATCTCTGTGTGGTAATCTTTATATCCACCAGGATACAGAATTTGCACCAATATTATTTCTTCTTAACATTTATTGTCATGCTATATCTTATATGACTAGGATGATGCTCTTTTAATAGCAAAATAAAAAAAACCCTCCCAAACATTATTGATCCTCTATCCTCATTCAGTTATTAATTTCTTTTTCTCCTGCAATTCTTCAGTGTTACTTCCAAAGAATAATTAACAATTATGGTCTTTTTTTCTTTGTGTTTGTAGTATGTACTATGGCTATATAAAATATTTCCCCAAACCTAGTGGCCTAAAACATGTATAATATTTCATCTGCAATTTGAGAAGTGCTCAATTGGGATAGCTCATCTCTACTTCAGATGTATCAGCTGAAACTGCTCAAAAGCTAGGGGCTAAAATCATTCAAAGGAGTGCTCATTCAAGCAGTTAGTGTTGGTGTGAGCACTGAGATGTTAGCTGGGTCTGTTGGCCAGAATACCTACTCTCCATGTGACCTAGGCTTCCTCACAATGTGCTTGGTAGGTTTCAAGAACCAGATATGATATACATGTAAGAGAGAGAGAGAGAGAGAGAGAGAGAGAGAGAGAGAGAGAGAGAGAACCTTTATTTCCTTTTATGATCTGAACTTGGAAGAACACACAGCATCACTTCTGTCGCATTCTGTTCATTGAGACAGTCACAAAGTCCTACTCTGGTTTGAGGAAATAGACTCCACCTTTGATGGAATGCAACAAGATCTGGGAGAAGATTTAAGATCAGAAATATTGCTGTGCCCACTTTTGGAAAAAAGAAGTCTATTATCACCTGGTTGGTATGACTCAGTGGTTGAGTGTCAACTATGAACCAGAAGTTCATGGTTCCATTCCTAGTCAGGGCACATGCCTGGGTTGTGGTCTCCAGTGTGGAGTGTGCAGGACGGAGCTGATCAATGATTCTCTCTCATCATTGATGTTTCTATCTCACTCTCCCTCTCCCTTCCTCTCTGAAATCAATAAAAAAATATATTTTTTAAAGTATATCATCATGTTTCATATATACTTCAAACTTCTATAGTTAGATTATAGTCCCCACCATTGCAATGAAACTTCTTGCAAATATCACAGGCAACTCAATAATTGTCAAATCATATGGTATTTCTTCTCTCCTAATCTTATTTTATTTACCTGCAACATTTGGCAGGGTTAACCACTTTTTTCTTTTTGAAACACTTCTTTGGTTTCCTTGGCATCAGTATCCACTTGTGTTATATGGATGTGCCTTCTCAGGCTCCATTTGAAGTTCTTTATCGTCTACCTATCTTTTATATTTTGATGTTTCTGGAAGTTTATTCCTTAGGTCTCCTCTCATCACTCTAATCTCTATAAGTAGTCACATATGGTGCCATTATTTCATTTACTTTTTATATGTAGGTGATCCACAAATGTCTTGATTTCTGCAATCCAAGTTGAATCAACATACCAACTATGTGATAGACCTCTGTATTTTTATGTCCTACAGGCAACTCAAATTCTACTTCTTCAAAACCAACCTTATCTTACCCATCTAGTACTCCCTTCTTCTCCCCCATCCATGCCTCCCCACCTATCTTTCTAGTGGCTGGATGTCATTCCTCCCTTTTCCAAGTTTGAATATTATGTTAGTAGTCATGCTCCATTATTTCCAGCTCCTTTTAATCTCTCTGTTGTTTCTGTGGTTGCTTGGTTCAAGCCTTTGTTATTTCCCTCATGGACCACTAAATAGTCTTGTAACTATTTTCCTTATTGCGCCTCTAATTCACACTCCACACTGCAGAGTGATCTTTTCAAAATGCAAAGTGATTATGGTAGTCTTCTGGAAAAAATTCTTCAGGGGCTTTCCATTGTATGTCACAGTATGAAATCTAAAGTCCTTAAATGGCATAACAGATTTTTCAAGCTGTGGCTCTGACCTCTCTGGTTTAAATTGGATTTTTAATCTAACCAAAGTAATAACAGTATCTACCTTTTATCATGCTCACAATGTGTAGTCTGAATTCATTATTTCATGTAAACTTTATAACATTCTTTTATATTGGGAATTAATGTGTAAATAAATATTGTAATGTATATTTCATAATTAATTAATCTTTATAATTATTAAAATTTTAGAGAAGAAATTTAGATTAAGAAAAGTAAAGTTATTAGCCCATCATCATACAACTAGTTAGTGCCATAGTTGGGTAGGATTCAAAAACAAGTTAGCCTACTGTTAGAGCCCAGGGTTTTATGTAACACACTGTGGCCAAAATTAACTACTTGAAGTTCTCTGAATATGCTATGATTTTTAATCCGGCACTATTTACATTTAGGTTACTGTTCTCTTGCATTTATATAGACAAGAGAGAGTTGAATCACATTTTTTTTTAGTTTTCATAACATGTATTCAAAGGAAATTTAATTGTCACCCAATAATTTATCATATTTTAGGCAGTAGATCTAAATCCTAGAACAAATGAGAAGTGAACTAGAAGGCTTATTTGCATTTTCATGATATTTAATGCTTAAAACCTTGAATATAAACTTAAAATTTTCTTGACAATTAGCTGATGTTTTTCCAACCTTTACAATGAAGTAAACAGTACTTGATGTATTATAAAGATTTTTTTTCTTAAGTAGCTAAACAAAGGTGTGAATATTTTCAAGATGACAATGAAAAAGTCATGAAATTTATTTATTTTGCTCCTGGGGAATTCAGACACATAGCAAGCTTCTGGCATAGAGACAGAAAACAATGAATTTTTTGTTAGAACTGAAGGTCTTGGAGTGATTTCAAAATATGCAGATAGCTAAGAGATACATATTTATGCTGTTTGGAGGATACTCCATGTCATTTTGACAAGAAAACCAGACACAAGTAGATACAAAAAGAAATCACTCTGAATTTCCCTCTGACCATTCCTATAAATGCAAAAGTGGTTCAAAAGCCAATGTTCAATTTAGAGGTGTGCATATAGCTTCATGGGAAATACTGAATTATATAGATGCTCATTTCCTAACTTTTTGGACCTATTTAGTACATACTAAAGCAACCTTCACATGCTATGTTCTTGATGAAATAAATGAATCCATAATCAGCTTTTGCACAGGGAAAACGAGCAATAAGAAAAATAATTCTCATTAAAGATGTTCTGAATTATCTGTTTTACTAGCTCAGCACTGGAGACCTTTCTTTCTTTGATAATTCTTATGGATCTACCATTACTGCTAACATTTCTTCTTTTTTAGCTTCAGTGATAAAAGTGTGTGTATTTCATGTTCAGATTTTCTAGACCATTTTGAAAGAAATAAGGGAATCATTTTCATTATAAACATGGACCAGCAAATTAACTTTATTGAACTTCAATTTGCTCCTCTGTAACATAGAATAATAACAGCAATTTCATGAGTTTTGGAGTATCAAAGAGAAACTACTCTTGATGTGTAAAATGATAAGCTGTGCATATTCATCATTTATAAACTATGAATTAGTCTCTCCAAAAACCAGCCCCATCTTAGAAAGACTCATGTTTAAGGGCTACTTTCTACGTTGAAAGAATTTAAAATATTTGCAATATTAAAAAAAATTAAACTACATTGGTTTAGTAGTAAGAAAACATTTCTCATTATTTTCTTATCTATAAAATAGAGATGATAACAATAACCAACTTGTAGAATTTTTTTTTTTTTAGTAATTCAGTGAAAAATTTATATACAAATCCCTAAGAAGAAAACAGGGGATATGCCAAGTACTCAGTAAATATATTGGTATTATTAACATTGTGTAAGCAAGTCCACAAGCAAACATTTGGAGGCAACAGGGACCAATATAGAAAATAATCTGTTGTTCTCATTACATGAGATTAGTTGGTTTTCTCCAGTGAGCATGCCCCAAGATATTGGATATGCACATGGCTGAAGATTTGGCCAGCATACATAAATATTTTCTCTTCTTCTTTTGTTCTATTTACTCCATAAACTCATTTTGTGAATTTCCCAAACATGATTTTTTGATAAGCATCAGCTCAGTGAGTTTGAATTTGGAAGAAAAATTGATTTCTCAATTGGAAAAACATCAGCTAATTGTCAAGAAAATTTTACAATCCAACAACTAGGAGGCCCAAAAAAGACAAAGAACTGTGAGGACTATTTATTTCTACAATTAGATGCTATTTCTTATGTACTATACAATGTTCTAAGTGCTTTGACAATCATAACTAATTTAGTGATCATAATATGTGATTATTGAAACAGGAATTTTGGGGGGTGAAAAAGACAGGTTTTAGGAAATTTTAGAAATTAAGAGGACAATGGAAGAAGCACAGGGCTGCAGAGCAGCAGAAGTTATATTTCCATAGAATAGGGAAGCTGAAAAGCTGCAACAGGTACATTTCCATAGAATAAGGGAGCTGGGAACAGCAAAAGGTCTATATTTACAAAATAAAGAAAAGGGAGCCCTTCATCCAGAAGGAGAAGAAGAAACCCCAAAGGTAATAGGAAAACAATAAGAAAGGAGGGGACATGTGAGGTTCAACCTTTGAGCCCAGGAGTTACTATAGTAACTAGTCCAAGGGAATAGTGACCAATCAGAGGGGATACCAAGGCACCAAGATCTGTAGCCTCTATAAGCCATAGGGAAAACCAACTCAGTGGGATTCTTCCCCCTCCTGACATGGGAGTCAGTTCTATGGGACTCTTCCCCTCTCCCCATGTGTGAGTCTGTACTTGTTCTTCAATAAATCTCCACCTTTGCTATACCACTTTCTGTCCGTGGATTCATTACTCCACTCTGGCGGACAAAGAATCTGGGTTCCAGTCCAAAAATTCTGCTTCATTATGATGGTCTCTATCCCTATTTTCATTTTACAGATAGTAAAAGTGAGACACTTAGGGTTAAGCAACTGTTCCAAGGTGACACTGCAAATAATGAGTTTATTTGAACACAAGTAGTCTGAATGCAAAGCCCTTCCTGTTAACTGCTGTACAGGCTCTGTCCAGAAACTTTGGTTCCCTCTCTAATAACAGTTTCTGCATTCTGGTCAACATCCCACCTTTTGGCCTATTGCTCTAATGGGCCATTGACTCAATCTCTGTAAGAATGTTAACTTTCCTCTCTTATCATTACTTGGCCAGACAAGTGTGGTTAATAGAAAGCCCTCAGGTCTGAGAATAAAAATTTAGGTGTTTCCTTTGCTGTGTTTCTATCTCTGAGAGAGATAGAAATATCAATGATGAGAGAATCAAGGATCTACTGCCTCCTGCACGCCCCTTACTGGGGATCAAGCCTGCAACCCGGTCATGTGCCCTTGACCAGAATCAAACCTGGGGTCCTTCAGTGCGAGGCCGACACTCTATCCACTGAGCCGAACTGGTTAGGGCCAAACTCATTTTTATTGGAAATATTTTTATAGAAAAAAATCTCAAAATTTCACACAGCTAATGCTTTGAAGAAAAGATTTCGAAAATACTTGGTTACTTTATCTCTAAGACATATGTTCTTATTTTTGAAGAAGAGATAATTTTATGTTATTTCAACTAGACAAAAATCCTGTGCTTATGAAAAATAAGAAATAAAATAGCTTGTATTTACATTCACTTTAATTTGTTACTATATTTTGAGGCAAAATCTGGTCAAATATCTAGAAAATTTTTTCCTGAGGAAGCTAGAAGTTAGAAAACCAGGCAAAAGTTCATACTTAGACTAATACAGTGCATATTCTTGCAAATTTGTTTCATTTCTTAATGGCAGAAAAATCTATATTACTCATCTCTACATCCCCTGTGCCTGGCACAGTTCTTTGCACAGAATAGGTCTGGATGGAATAAAACTAACACAATCTTTTTCAAAGAAATTCCAAGTAGCAATGTCCACTGACAATGCCATTAAAATTTGTTTTGGGGAACATTGCAATGCCTCAAAATATATACATCTTAAATCCAACAAACTTGATAATTAACCAACTACAGAAAAATTAGTATGCTTATTAATAATCAAAAAACAATTTATGAAGATCTGAACAGAATTATTTAAATAAAGGGTTTGCAATTCACCATTTCCTATTACAAAATAATTTCAATTAAAAAATCAATCAAATCCCTAATTGTAGTGTGATAATTGTTATCCTGAAATGTCTCTTGAAATCCAAGAACTTCACTGCATGCTGCTCAATGCTTTATATTTAATTTTTATAAGCAACACCAAAGATTTATTTAATAAGTCTTACTGAATGTCTCTCCTTTCTCTCACCAAAGTTCAATATTTTATAGGTCCTAGAGTTAGGAATCAATACCCTGACACACAATCAGGTTAAATAGACATAGCATTGGGTTTTATGAAAAATCTGCTTATTTATTTTGTGGGTCATAGACAAAGACAGAATATTCATTTTATTTACATAAGTTATGCAATTGTGTAATTAACAGTATTGCTACTAAAAACACAGAGACCCCTGAATACGTAAAGGCCATATGGATCAATGTCCAATATTTAAAAATTGAGAGGTTTGGGCAACTCCAAAGGAGAGAGTAGGTGTAAAAGTATACAGCAGTGGTCCTAAGGTGAATCAACCCAGGCTGATGGTGCTGGTTATGAAAAGTGCTGTTTATCTGCACCCACAGGAGGTGTAGATATAGGACTAGAATCTATGAAGAAAACACCTTTTTCCAGAATCAAATTTGAAGTCTGTCTGTGTTGGCTGCTAACAACCAGGCCCACGCACTTCTACTTTAATACCCTGTCTTCAGCATCTTGAACTGCTCTGTAATATTTAGATATGACCAATATAAATATAATTCGTCCACAAGAGTGGGATATAAAATTTATTGAAACTTTTACCTTTTGTTATATATTCTTTTCTTCCCGTTTTGTCTCTGTCTCTCTTTCCCCATAGTCATGCAGTTACATAGCTGTTTAAAGATTTTCTTCCTCCAGAACTGTTTCTCAATACGTAACTCTCTGACTTTAAGACAATAAGAGATGATAACATATAACTAGCCTTTAAATATCTAGCTGTGAGTTGTTATTGACTATAAAAATTCCAAATGCTTGGTATTTTAATAGCAAATATTAGATTTAAAATATAATGATGTGTTCAATATATTTATGTCATGAATTCCTAAAGACAAAAGCAAATTTATCTAAATGCTTAATAAAGATATTTATTTGAGATTCCTTTAGTAGAGCCTTTAAAAGAAATGTATCCTATGTACTCTTACATAGAAAGGTATTAGATGTCAAAATAAATCAATAAAACCAATATTAAATATATAAGGACAAATAGTGGCTGTAATTATTACTTTAATTCTAGAATTACATCATATGAGAAACATATACCCCCAAATTCCCACATATCAGAGTAAACTTTACTTTTCTTTCGATAAAGAATTTAGACTTTATTTTGAAAGTAATGCAAAAATAAAACAACAAAAAGCAAAATAAGGTAGACACTATAATTACTTTATAAAAATTTTGAAGTTTACTCAATAATTAATAGAAATTTAAAGAAGCAGGACTGAGTGATCAAGAAAATTTGCAATAGAAATAGACCCACACATGATCCAGACATTTGAGTAATGTGACATGGACATAAAATAATTATTATTGATATGTTTATGGAAATAGATAAAATGTCCAGAGAGAACTGGTCTGTGTAAAAAAAAAAAAGTGTGGGAAATGGAAATAAAGAACTTGATAGATTTGTTATAATTATCCAATTAGACCTGCTGAAGAGAACAATAATAATAAATTAGAAAATAAACAAAAGAGGAAAATACACAAAAAAGAGTGAAAGAGGCATTGTGAAACATTTAATATACATGTAATTGAAGCCACAGTGGAAGAGAAAAAGGGAGTGGGATAAAAGTAATATTTGAAAAAATACAGTGGTTGGGAATTTTTAAAGACTAGTTAGAGATTTCAGTCAGTGTGATTCAAGGATTTCTACAAACCTATGAAAGGGCAGGAAGGCCATTTCAAGGCACATAATAGTAGAATCTACTTAAAATCAATCACAAACCTTCAGAGAAACCAGAGATAAGGCACATTGCTTTCAAGGGAACATCAATGAGACTGACAGCTGACTCATCAATAGGAATGATAAAACCAGACAACAAATTACATCATTAAAGTGCTGAAAAGAAGTAGCTGCCAATCTCAGATTCCGCACAGAGCAAAATTATTCATTAGTGAGTAATGCAAAATAAGGTGGTTTTAGACAAATATTGGGATGATTTATTGTTAGCAGACACACACTTGAAAAAATACTACAGGATGTTCTTCAGACAGAGAGAAAAAGATCTCAGATGGCACCATAGAAATGCAGAAAGGACTTAAGAGCACCAGGGATGATAAATAATAGAAAACACTACTAGAAATCTGAGTATATTAGTCAGGATCTAGCCAGGAGACAGGAACCAAACCAGTTTTTAGGACAGAAAAAATTTAATGGAAAGATTTGTTCATCAGTCAAAGAGAGCTAACTATTAAAACGGGTAAAAGAATACAGCAGAGGGCCCATAAGTAATATGTGCAAACAAACAGAATAACAGCTGTTACTCCTAGGCTGAGAGAGAATGACAGACAAAGGAACTGAGGACAGTCCCTCACTATTCTCCCCCTGCCTCAGCCCAAAGCTGAGAGGCAGACTTTTTGAAAGGAGGCCTGGGTACCATTAGCGGGTGCTGCCTCACAGTAGAAGAGAAAGGTCCCAGAGGGCACAAGCCCAAACTAATCTTTGAAAAGGACCTGCCATGGCTGGGAAGCATAGGCAGGCTGGCACCGTTTTAAGGAAATCGCTCTCTAGGGTGGGAAACAGTTGCCTGACAAAGCTTCTAGAGCTGCTATGCAAACAGCCCATGGCAGCCTCACTGAAGCAGCCATTAGGCAAGGAAAAATGGAGTCAGACAAAAAAAAGAAACCACACAATAGAAGCTCATGGAAAGGGCCAGTGGGTGAAGAGGGCAAGGCCTGAGGGTGCAGCTGAAATTGCCTGTGAAATCTGCAGGGTACGGGTGCTAAATAAAGACATGGAGGACCTTTACCCAGAAGGAAGGTGTCTTCCTGTTGGCATTGCCTTCCATTGTCACCACAGGGTCCTCCACTGACAAATTCTAGCATTGCTCCAGACAGCAAAGAGGAATATTCAGAGGGTGCAGCTTAAGTATCAGAAAGCAGGCAAAGAAGGATGGATTTGGAGCTGAGAGCAGTGACTGGATGCTGGTTCACTGACAATGTGCCTTTTGTGGTTTAATAATACATATAATTGCAATTCATGTGAATAATAACATAAAAATAGAGTTAGGTAAGTTATTTCTCTAAGGTCTTTAGCATATCTACCAAATGGAAAGGGTACTAATTTCAGATAGAATGTACTAAGTCAAGGATATTTGTTGGTATTTCTAAGGAACCTACTAGAAGGATAATAAGAGGCAGTATGACTAATAAGCACAATATGGGAACAAATAGAAAAATGAAACATGCTTGATACAACAAATAGAATATAAGAAAAGGAACAGAAAAAGAAGAAATGAAACAAAAAGCAAAAAATAATATGGTAGATTAAAATCCAAATAAATTAGTATTTACATTATGGGTATAAGCTAAATTCCCAATTAAAACAGCAGATTTAAAAACTGGAATAAAAAACATAAAGGCTGATTAAAATTAAAAGTAACATGATGAAAAAGATATACTCTAAAAACTGTAACTAAAAGAAAGCCAGGCAAACTATACTAATAGACCACTTGGACTTGGAGCCACAAAGTATTATCAGGGAAAAAAGGGACTTTTCACAATAATAAAAGGGTTAATTCAATAGAAACTTCATATTACATAATTTGTGGAATTATTATAATGCAATTAATAACATGGATTAAAATCTTCATAGCAAATTCTGGCAGAATTATAAAAGAAATAGGAAAACCTATAATTATAGGAGAGATTTTGCATACCTCTGTCACTGAGAGAAAGAAAATAGACCAAAATTCAGTAAGGAATAGAAGATTTAGATATCATGAATACCAAATGTTCTAATTCACAGCATCAACAAATGCAGAAAACATTTTATGGCCAAGTATACATGAAACATTCACTGAAATTGAACACTTATTATGCCTAAGAAGTCTCATCATAATTCAGAGGCTTTGCTGACCATAAAGAATTTGGTTGAAGCCAGTACTTAATACTATAGTCCCTCTTTATCTGTTAGGGATAGATTCCAAACCCCCCCAGTGAATGCCTGAATTATAGATAGCAATCCAAATTCTATATATAACGTGTGTTGTTGTTTTTTCCTTTTCACTTAGCAGCACAATTTACAATAAGATTTTGAAACAGCCCAAGTGCCCATCAGCAGATGAGTGGATAAAAATGCTGTGGTACATTTACACAATGGAATAATACGTGGCTGTAAAAAAGAAGGAATTCTTTTTTTAAAAAAAATATATATATTTTATTGATTTTTCACAGAGAGAAAAAGAGAGGGATAGAGAGTTAGAAACATCGATCAGCTGCCTCTTGCACACCTCCCACTGGGGATGTGCCCGCAACCAAGGTACATGCCCTTGGCCGGAATCGAACCTGGGACCTTTCAGTCCACAGGCCGACGCTCTATCCGCTGAGCCGAACCAGTTAGGGCAAGAAGGAATTCTTACCATTTGCAACAGCATGGATGCACCGGGAGAGTATTATGCTAAGTGAAATAAGCCAATCAGATAAAATTTAATGTAAAGATTAATGATCTCACTCATATGTGGAATCTAATGAACAAAATCAACTGATGAACAAAATAGATCCAGGGACATAGAAACATGGAACAGACTGACTAATTTCAGAGGGAAGGCAGGGGTGGATGGGTAAGAAAAGATTAACCAGGGAACTTACATGTATACTAGAGGCCCAGTACACGAATTGGTGCATGGGTGGGGTCCAGCTGCCTGGCCCTGATCAGCGGATCAGGGCCGGGTCTGTCAGGAGGAGGAGACCATGGGAGGTTGGCTAGACAGCCTGTCCCAATTGGGGCCTGATCAGAGTTGGGCCAGCTGGGGGGAAGAGCTGTGGGTGATTAGCTGGTGGGTCCCTCCCCTGATTGGGGCAGGGGGCTGATTGGGGGCAGGGCCGGCTATGGGGAGGGACTGTGGGTGGTGGGTCAGCCAGCCTCACTCCCAATTGGTTTGGAGGGGGAGATCGGGGGTGAATATGGCTGGGGGGAGGGGCTGTGGGCCAATCGGGGTGCTGGGGACTGATTGGGGGTGGGGCCGGCCATGGGGAGTGGCTGTGGGCAGTGGGCTGGCCGGCCCTACCCCTGATTGTAGTGGGGGTTACAATCGGGGGCAGAGCTGGCTGGGGGGAGGGGCCACAGGAGGTTGGTCAGCTGGTCCCGCTCCATATTGGGGTAGGGGGGGCTATCAGGGGTAGGGCCAACTGGGGAGATGGGCTGCAGGCTGACTGAGGTGAGGTGGGCCGATCAGGGCAGGGCCAACTGGGGGGCAGGGCTATGGGGGGGTTGGCCAGCCACCCTGTCCTCAATTGGGGTGGGAGAGGCCGATCCGGGGTGGGGCAACTGGGGGGAGGAGCTGCAGGAGGTTGGCCGGCTGGCCCCACCCCCCTGATCGGGCTGGTTCACTGGCCACAGTGGGCATCATAGTGACCAGTTGCTCCAGTCGTTACGGTGTTCCGGTTGCTGGTTTTTTATATATATAGACATGCATAGCCCATGAACACAGACAATAGTATGGGGAAGACAGAGGGGTGGGTTTGGGTTCAAGGGGGGTCAATGGGAAAAAAACAAAGAATACATCCTATATAATAATGAGGTAATATGCAAATTGACCCTCACACAAGATGGCAACCCCATGTGGTCACAAGATGGCCACCACAAGATGGCCGGCAGGGGAGGGCAGTTGTGGGCAATAGGCCAGCAGGGGAGGGCAGTTGGGGGCTACCAGGCCTGCAGGGGAGGGCAGTTGGGGGGACCAGGCCTGTAGGAGAGGGCAATTGGGGGGGACCGGGCTGGCAGGGGAGGGCAGTTGGGGGCAATTGGGCCGGCAGGGAGGCAGTTAGGCATTGATCAGGCTGGCAGGGGAGTGGTTAGGGGGTGATAAGGCTGGAGGCAGAAGCGGTTAGAGGCAATCAGGCAGGCAAGCAGGTAAGCAGGCAAGTAGTTGGGAGCTAGCAGTCCCAGATTGTGAGAGGGATGTCTGACTGCCGGTTTAAGCCCAATCCCACAGGATCGGCAGTCGGACATCTCCCAAGGGGTCCCAGAATGAATAGGGTGCAGGCTGGGCTGAGGGACATCCCCCGCCGCCCCATGCATGAATTTTGTGCACTGAGCCTCTAGTCTATAATAATTTCAATAATAATGATAAATTTAAAAAAAAAGAAAGGAAGGATAGCATTTTACTGCTTCTCTTTGGTGTAACTCAATTTCCAGCATCACTACACCTGTGCTTTGGGACCATTATTAAGTAATATAAGTGTTATCTGAACACAAGCATTGTGATTCTAAGAGGGCTTCTAAGGGAACAGGAAAGTAGTGGTATACAGGGTGGATACACTAAAAAAGGGGGGATTCACCTCTGGAGTGGGAAGGAGCAAGAGAGTGCGAGATTTCATCATGCTAGTAAGAATGGCAGGCAATTTACAACTTATGATTTCTGTATTTCTAAAGCTTTCCAATCAGTACTTTTGGACCCTGTTTAAATGTAGGTAACTGAAACCGCAGAAAGTGAAACTATGGCTAAGGGAAGATTACTGCAATAAAAAGGAAGATAGAAAACACCCAAATGCTTTGAAATTAAGCCATATACTTGTAAATAACTCATGGGTTATTTAAAAATAATTATTATATTTTGAATGAATTATATTGAAATGCTACTTATCAAAACATGCGGGGTGCAGCTAAAGAGGTACATTTTGCTATGAATCCATATGTTAGAAAATAAAAGTGCTAAATATTAATGATTATAATCACCTGTCTCAAAGAGCTACAAAAAAGAACAGCAAATGATCTCCAAAATATGGAAAAAGAAAATAATGACAATACAAATAGAAGTTGATGAAATAAAAAATAAATCTATGTGGTCACTTTACAACAAAGGTGAGCCAGGAATGCAATTGGGAAAGAAGGTCTTTAAATAACTGGTGTTGCCTGGCTGGTGCTCACAGTTCAATTCCGGGTCAGGGCACATGCCTGGGTTGTGGGCTTGATCACACGAATGGGGCATGCAGGAGGCAGATGATCAATGATTCTCTCTCATCATTGATGTTTCTCTCTTTCTCTCTCCCTCTCTTTTCCTCCCTGAAATCAATAAAAATATATTAAGAAAATAAACAACTGATGCTGTGTTGACTGGTGTAATTATAGAAAAAAAAAAAACCCATGTACCTTAACATTTAACTCACACATACAGATATAGTTTATACGTGGTTTGTAGACCTAAACAAGAAATTTAAAACAATAAACCTTCTAGAAGATAACATAAGATAAGATTTTGTGGCCTTGAGATAGGTAAATATTTTTTTTTTAAAAAAAATAGGAAACCAAAAGCATTCATTATAAAGGGAAAGGTTGAAATTGAACTTCATCAAAATACAAATATCATCTAAAATTCTATTAATAGAGCGAAAACCCTTACCACACACTAGATCACAATATCTGATATATAGATGCTTTACAAAGGACTTATATCTAAAAACATATACAAAACTTGTATTAAGCCATAAAAACGGGATGGGTGGCACAATAGAAATATTAGCACAAATCTTGAACAAAGGGACTATATCATATATCAGACTATTAAATATAAGCATATTAAAAAGCATTTAATGTCATTAATCATCAGGAAAGTACAAATTACGCCCTCACCCAGATGCCATTCCACTTAGAAGGGTTTACAAATTCACATTATCCACTGTTAGTGCAGATGGGAGCCACTGTAACTCTCATGCGTTGCTAGAGAAATTGTAAATAATAAAAACCCCTTGGAAAACTATTTTGCCGTATCTACTAAAACTGAAAATACAATGCATCTTGTGATTCTGTGATTCTAGATTAGGTGTAAATCTAACAAAAATGAGAAATAAAGACATATACAAGAATGTTCATAGCCTTATTAAAATAGTCTCAAACTAGAAATAAATGTTAAAAAACATTTAACAGTGGAATGAATATCAACAAAAGAATGAATAAAAACATTTTATATCATTATAAACCAGAAATAAGAATGAACAAATTGTGCTTCAGACAGCAACACAAAGAAATTGCAAATGTAAGATTGAGAAAAGCAAGCCAGATACAGAAGAATGCATTTAATGTTATTCTATTCACGTAAATTACAGAAAGAGACAAAAACATATGGATGGACGGGGCAGCAAAAATATTGTTTTGTTCAGATTGTTAATGACTGAATGGAGGTATGAGCAAGGATTTGGGGGGTACTGATATCCAAGACTTGAGTGCTGTCTACATGCATTCACTTTATCATGCTATATACCAATGATTTTTCAAATTTCATATTACATTTAATTAAAAATATTTTAACACAATAATATGAACGATAATAAATGTGACTTATTATTTGATGATC
>NW_005871313.1:904302-908230 GCF_000147115.1 Myotis lucifugus | reverse complement strand
AAGAGGTGAGAGCATATTAATTAGGAAATAGTCAGGTGAATGATAAAACATCCACAGGCAGCACAAGGTGAAGTATGGTGGGTTGCTTTCATCTTCTTAGAGAACCTATTCATTTTCCATATGGTCCAAGAAGTTACCCAGAATTTTGAGTGGCTTTACAGGTGGATAGTGGGAAAGAAAGGACATAGAAAATGTGGCTAGAAAACCTTAAAATACTTACCCTAAAACCATAAAAATCACCCTAATTCATTTAGCAAAATTAATAAAAATGCTTATCTAATTCATAAACTTGAACTGAAATAATATCTATCAGTGCATCTCAAATTTTCTCCCTGAGTATCCTCAAAGGTAGAAGATTATAAAAGCAAAACCCCCGAGGTTCTAGATCAGCTGCACAAATTAGCTGAAGCAAGAATAATATTTCTTTGAAACATGGTCTTTTATTTTAAAATTTCATGCTTACTTGACAGTCTACTTACTCCACAATACATCCTACATTTGACTTAATATGCAATATTTACCTAAAAGAAAAGAAAATTGATCTAGGAAACTTTTCCAACCCCTCCCATACCTACATATCTTCCTGGTATATGTCCATATGCTTTGGAAAACATAGTTATAAGAAAAAGACTTTAAAGCTATTAACTGTAAAAGGCCATGAGTATATTATTGTTACTATTATTTTTATCATAAAACACAACTTTAGTAGTAAAATAAGTTAGGAAGCCAATATGCAGCTGTCTTTTCCATGGGGCATCTTCTAAGAGGTAGATGCAGCGTGGTAAGGGCTGGCCACCTACTTCAGGGCTACGTCATTCTGGGGTTTCTTCCCTGCTTTTCTCCCTTCCCAGGGTGGGTTTACCTAACTGTTTGTTGCCTAACAGCATGGGCTTCTGCCCATTAAAAATGTTAGTTTGTCTTAACAAACCACTGAACACAGAGTTTCTGTGAAAACCAAGACTGTCAGATACTACTTAACAATTTGCATATGTACCCGCCATGAGTTATTTACCTGCCTGTTGGTTAATTTAACTATAAATACTATTGCCAGAAAAGAGAAACTAATTAAAAATCAGCACACATGTGAATCAATAATCCTTTAAAAAATAACTCCTAAAAAGAGAACTAGATGACTAATAAATCAATTAGATATAAGTTTAGGGTCTCTTTTCTACCCTGGGGCTCAGAGAAGATAAGACATTGTTGAAATAGATTATGCCTTGTGACTTATGGCATTTCAGGTCCTTTACTTGCCAGAAGAAAGCATTTTAAATAACTTGTGACTCTGTTAATGCTTCTCTTACATACTCCAAATAATCCACAGCCCGAAAGAGAGAAATGCTAGAGCAGAAAGACCTATGCAGAAGACAGTTTATGATTTAAGATAAGATTGGCATCAGATGGTCTTGGTTCAAATTTCAATTCCACCACATATTGACTATGTGAATTTTCAGAAATGACTTCATATAGAAACATTGGTTTCCTCATTTGTAAAATGGAGAATATAATACATACCTCACAGATTTGTTCTGAGGACCAAATAGATAACATATGTAAAGTGGTTGGGGTAGTGCATTTGTATATGGTAAGCAGGGAATATAGTTTATTATGAGCACAGGTGCCAAAGACAGGCTGACAAGGATTTAAGTCTAGGCTCTTTTACTTACTAGATGTGTGATCTTAGGTATGTCTCTTATATTTTCTGAACCTCAGTTTCCTTATTTCTAAAATAGGGATATGAAAACCTACAGTACTAGATCAACAGGTAATATAGTTCCTCACATACTGGAATGTGACTGGCAAAATACATTTATTTTGCTATTGATTATACCTTATGATTGAGTTATAACATTCATGTGTTTATGATTAATTAACAATGAGTAAGCATGTGGACAAGAATAGCATCTTATTATCAGTGCAGTAGCTAATGCTGAGTAATTGTTAGGGGGAAGCTGGGATGGGAAATGCAGAGGTAAATAGGAGCCTTCCTCCATGGAGATAATGATGCTTTGTATAAAATAAACTGTGGCTATACATAAGTATAGTGAGTGGTCTCACAGACAACAAAAAAAAGAGGTAAATTTGATCTGACTTAGAAATAGGAGTTGGTTTAATGAGGGATGGCATTGAAAGCTCAGCAGAATTTCAAAGAGCAGTGAAAATAGGATTAAGTGAATGCTAGATGAAGAATACAATGTGAGCAAAGCACAAAAGCAAGAAACAACAAGATATGAGTTTTGGCCCAATTATTGTGGCATATCACTTACATGTAGATATGTAAAAAAGCACGGCCTGGCTGGTGTGGCTCAGTGGTTGAGTGTCAACCTCTGAACCATGAGGTCATGGATCAATTCCCAGTCAGGACACATGCCTGGGATGCAGGCTTGATCCCCAGTGTGGGGCATGTAGGAGGCAGCTGATCAATGATTCTCTCTCATTATTGATGTTTCTATCTCTCTCTCCCCCTTCCTTCCTTTCTGAAATCAATAAATATACATATTTCTTTAAAAAGCACAACCCATTAAACAAAGAATAGAATGGTGGTTATGTGAGACTGGGGTGGGTAATTGAGGAGATGAAGAAGGGTACAGATTGCAACTTGAAAATGAATAGCATTGGCCATCCATTAGCATGGTGATTATAGTCAACAATACTGTAATATAGCTTCCATGAAAGAAACCACATTTAAATGTTTTCATTACAAAATAAAATGACAGTTATATGACTTAACAGAGGTATTAGCTAATTCTTTGGTGGCAATTATATTGCAATATATAAATATCAAATCAACACTTTGTTCACCTCAAACTTATCAATGCTATAATGTCAATTATATCTCAATTAAAGACAAACAAGAAGAAATTTTATCCTGGAACCTTCAAGCGGTCCTAGTTTACTTTTGCTGGAGCTGAAAGTGGTGTGTGTTTGTGTGTGTGTTTAAGAACTGAAGCTGTAAAAGTAAATTGGGGGCAAAGATTAAGAAGAGCTTGCTACAATACTGAGGGATTTTAGACTTTATTTTTTTAGTAGACACCAGAGAATTTTTGAAAAAAAAAATTAAAGGAAAGGAATAGCAAAATGTTTTAATTAAATATGATAAGTATTTTTAATATACTATGCACCAGGAACTGTGCTAGGCACTGGGGATGTAAAGATAAATGAGACCTGAAGTTTATCTTTATTGTACTTACTGTGCAATAATGGAGGCAGACATATCTCTATATATAAAAGCCTAAGTGACCGGAACGCCAGAATGACCAGTTGCTATGATGTGCACTGCCCACCAGGGGGCAGACGCTCAATGCAGGAGCTGCCCGCTGGTGGTCAGTGCACTCCCACAGCCAACCTCCTGCAGCCTGCCAACCTCCCCTGGTCCCTCCCTCCGCCTGGCAGGCTCCGGCCAGCAGCAGGCAGGCAACAGGGAGGCCCTGGCCGGCAGCTGGAAGGAAGGCCTCAGCCAGCAGCCGGAAGGCCCAGATCAACCCTGATCACTGGACAGGGCTAGGGACCACACTCGTGCACAAATTTCATGCAACGGGCCTCTAGTTTATGATAATTGTAAAAATAGAAGTCTGTGTAATTGTCACAGACTTCACTGATTATATAAAAGCTAAAAATTCTATTGGGAATTATGTGTGTGTGTGTGTGGGGGGGAGGTGAAGTTTAAAGATAAAAGTCCTCTTAAGGCTGGTAAGGTGAGGTAAGGCATACTATAGAGGAGGAAGCATATGCAGAAGAGAGTAAGTAGAACCCTAGTCAGTTTGGCTCAGTGGATAGAGCATCGACCTGAAGACTGAATGGTCCCAGGTTCGATTATAGTCAGGGGCACATGCCCAGGTTACAGGTTGTGGGCTCGATCCCTAGTAAGGGGCTTGCAGAAGGCAACTGATCAATGATTTTTTCTCATCATTGATGTTCTCTCTCTCCT
>NW_005871313.1:830136-904202 GCF_000147115.1 Myotis lucifugus | reverse complement strand
AAAGCAAGAGCAAAGCAACGCGGTTTGTTATGACGAAGACCAGCTGCTCTATATTTCTGAAGTCTGATGTGTGCGTGCGTGCGTGAGTATGTGTAACTGTGTTAAGCATGTGTTGACGCCCGGGTACTCTTGATATCTCCCAAGGTTCCGCAAAGGTAAGATAGAGAAGAGACTGGAGAACAGTTAAAATCCATACTATGAACTGATTTATAAAATATAAAGTGTATTAGAGAAATATAAAATTTTAACTTCATAGGCAGTGAAGCATCTTACTTAAGAACATGGGCTCTGGAGTTAGACTGCTTGGATTGATAATCCCAGCTCAAACCTTTATTAACTCCATGTCCTTGAACAAGTTGTTTACCTCAATTCTCACCTATAAAATGGAGGCAATAATAACACCTATTTTGTGAAGTACATAAAAGAATTAATATTTATTAATATTTTAAATTAATGTTTAATATTATAATTAAACTAGAGGCATGGTGCATGAAAATTCATGCACTAAAGGGGGGTCCCTCAGCTCAGCCTGCCCCCTCTCACAGTCCAGGAGCCCTCAGGAGCGGGAGGCGACCCAGTGATCAGGGGAAGGCAATGCCCCGTCACACCTCTGCTGCTGCCACTGCCGGCAGCGCAAGACTCGGCTGGCCCTAGTTACCTGACCTCCATGCGGCCACCATCCAACTCTTGCCTGTGCCTTGGGCGGCTGGGGGGCTGAGGGGACTGGGCGCCACCATCTTGTGGCTGTGGGCACTGCCATCTTTAAGGGCAGGGCAGTCAATTAGCAAATCCCTCTTTATTGGCTGTGGGCGCTGTCATCTTTGAGGGTGGGGCAATCAAATAGCATATGCACTCCTTATTGGCTGTGGGCGCTGCCATCTTTGCGATGGCATGGGGGTCAATTAGCATATTCCCTCTTTATTAGATAGGATAATTTAAAGCACTTAAAGCAGTGGTTCTCAACCTTCCTAATGCCGTGACCCTTTAATACAGTTCCTCATGTTGTGGTGACCCCCAACCATAAAATTATTTTTGTTGCTACTTCATAACTGTAATTTTGCTACTGTTACGAATTGTAATGTAAATATCTGATATGCAGGATGTATTTTCATTGTTACAAATTGAACATAATTAAAGCATAGTGATTAATCACAAAAACAATATGTAATTATATATGTGTTTTCCGATGGTCTTAGGCAACCCCTGTGAAAGGGTCGTTCGACCCCAAAGGGGTCGCGACCCACAGGTTGAGAACTGCTGACTTAAAGCAATAGTTGTTAGATAAACATTTAGATAACTCATATTTGAATACAGAATGTTGGCTTGTGAAAAGACCAATGGGTCCTTGAGATTGTGCATTATCATAAACCTATTAGGTGGTTACTCTATTGTCAGCTTGCATTCCAGACTAATATCTGGCATTTGGTACACAATTATTGAGCTAAAAAAACCTTTTCTTTACTATTTAGTAAGGACCATGGTAAGTAGCTTGGTTTCATCTCACAGTCACAATTGTAAACCTTTATTATGTTATCTCAGGGCTATATTACCTCTGTGGCTTTCTTGTCATGATCTAGATTACAGGAATATTGGTCATTTTGCCTTTACAAAAATATCATGCTGGTCTACTACATTGATGACATCATGCTCTTTGGACATCGAAGTAAGAAGCACTCTAAATGACTTGGTAATCATAAAAATCACAGTGTGGAAAATACATTTATGAAAACCAAGGGACATAAACAAATAAAAATCTATTTCACTCTTTATATAACCTATTACTAAGAAAGAAACACAGTGCTTGGTGGACAGACTTATTTGGATATTGGAAACATCTATATATATAAAAGACTAAGTGACTGACTGTACATCCGATCATCTGACTGACAGACTGGCTGGTACATATGACATGCACTGGCAATTTAAGAATAAATGTTGACTCATGCTAGTGCAATACATATAAAGCTCTCCCTGGCACCAATTGCATGCGTGTTTCGATCTGTCATTGTCGATCGTGAATTTGGTTGTTTTTGTTGACATTCTGAAGCTCAAAGAAAGGGGCGTCATTGACAGTATATGTCTTTCGACTATTGGCACAACCTGACACTTCTATTATAGAGAAAGGGCAAATAGCAGTATTAAAATGTTTCTTCTAATTAATTTTATTTCAATGTGCACAAATCCATGCCATGGGCCACTAGTATAACTATATTTAAAGGTGCTTTTCTGACTCAATTACTAAATAATCAATAAGCTTAACAGTATTGAGAGAAGCCTAGAGTAAGAGAAGAATTTACAATAGATCCAGCATACAATGTAAGCTTCCTTTACTTGGTGCATGTGATCCAATAGATCAGATGATGCTGAAAGTATATATGATAGATAGAGATTCTATTGACACAAGCCTAGATGGGCTGAATTACAAGGTATAGGAAAGTCAAGTCCTCACTTGCTGAATCCAAGACCATGGGATACCAAGTGACAAGAACTGGGCTTATATGATCCATCAACCCAGTGAGTGCACCAATACATCACCACCAAGTGGAAGAAAATAATACAAAACTGGGCTTGGATAGGTATTAAAGGCACAAGTAAATTGCATGACCATTATGGTGACTATATTGTTTACTTTCCTTCCACTATTTCAATGATCTCATAGAACAAAAGTTGGCAAACTTTTTTTGTAAAGGGATAAATACTAAATATTTAAGGTGTTATGGGCATTGTTAGGCCTGGGTTTACTAATCATTCTGCACAATATGAAGGGACTAGCCAGAAAAGAATTATTGCAACATTACACACAAAGTCCTGAAAGAAAGAAGGGTAGTAGATTCTCACAAATAGCAAAAATCAAGCAGCATATTTAATTGACAATTCAATAAAGAAATGATAGATCTACACTGAATGCATCTACACTGATTCATGGAGCATAGCTAACAGTTTTGGCCAGATGGTCAGAATTTGGAGAGAAAAAAGTTTGGTAACTTGTTAACAAAAGGATGTACTGATGAGTTAACAAAAGGATGTACTGATGAGATATGGGGATGGACATCTCAGGACAGGTACATATTGGGATGGTATTTTTGCTTCATGGGAATAACTAACAAAGGGCATTTAGAGCAGAGGAATATCTCAATAGTTAGGGAGATAATGTAACATGGTACCTATACTAATAAAAGCCTTGGGGGTGATCACGCCAACAGGGGAGGGCAGTTGGGGGCAATCAGGCTGGCAGGGGAGTGGTTAGGGGGTGATCAGGGTGGCAGGCAGAAGTGGTTAGGGGCAATCAGGCAGGCAGGCAGGAAAGTGGTTAGGAGCCAGTGGTTTTAGATTGTGAGAGGGATGTCTGACTGCCAGCAGACATCCACCAAGGGGTCCCAGATTGGAGAGGGTGCAGACCAGGCTGAGGGACATGCCCCCACCCCCATGCACAAATTTCGTGTACTGGGCCACTAGTAGGGAATAATAAAAAAAGAACTCTCACATTTAATTAATTAACTAATCAATAATTAAAAATGAGAACATACTAATAAACATTACAGTTTAAAATATTAACAGTTTCATATTTAAACACGTTACAGGCAGCAGTAGTTCTAGTTCCTCTTTTCCCTGGCCTTGACCACAAGAGTATAGTAGATGCCAATGTCTGGCCAGGCCTGCAACATCCTGTTGCCAGATATCATCAATAAAACACCCAGAGAGAAAAATAATGACAGATGCTGACACATACAAAAGAGAACATTGAAACCACCTGAAAGCTGAAATGTAAAACTGCATGTCACCAGAATTTCATAGTTTGCTTCTTCCCATGATCTCCCTATGCAAGCCTTTGCCTTTCCTGAGATGTTAAGATGGTTGTTAAGGCATGAGCCTGCCATCTTCTCAGGTTGTTGGCACCTAAATAAATCACTTTCCTTTCATCAGCACCTATGTCATGTGTTTGGCTTCATGGAGGCAGGCAAAAGAACCAGAGGGTCATTTGGGGTTTGAATAAGACAAATCTTTATTGTAATCAGTCGAGTTCAATCAACCTCTTTCTTCAACCTGCTGTATAGTGGGTTCAATTGTGATCTGAAAAAAATATACGTACATTTCCTAGCCTCTGATCCCTCTAAATGTGACCTTATTTGGAAATAGGATATTTGCAGATATAATTAAGTATCTGCAGATAAGATCATCCTGGATTTAGGGTGATCCCTAAATCCAATGACTGATATTCTTATAAGAGAAAGAAGAGGAAGATCTGAGATATAGAGACACACTGGGAAGAAGGCCATAAGAAGATAGAGGCAGAGATAAGAGTTTTTGCCAAGGAATACCAAGGGTTGCTTGCAGCTTTCAAAAGTAGGAGAGGCATAGAACAAATGTTGTCTTAAGGCCTCCTGTAGGAATCAATCCTGCCAATAACCTGATTTCAGACCTCTGGCCTCCAGTACTATGGGAGAAAATTTTTAAGCCACCCAATTTGTGATATTATAGTAGTCCTAGAAAACTAATATATGGTGCTTGCTTTATGGAAAAGTGGACTTGGCATCAGGGTTGAAGGCTTGCACATGTGCAGCCATCAAGGCTGATATGGCTACTGCCCATGCAGTGTTCCCAGCCTGCCAACAAATGAGAACAATGTTGAGCTGAGAACACACCATTTGGGGTGGAGATCAAGCCAGCTGTTCAGTAGCAGATTGGTTACACTGGATGCCTTCCCTCATGGAGAGGATAGTGGTTTCCCTTAATTGGTCAGATACTTTTTAAATTAAATTTACTGTGGTGGCCTTGGTTAATGACATTGTATGGGTTTTAAGTGTACAATTCTACAATACATCATCTGTATATTGCATTGTGTGCTCACCACCCAAAATCTAGTCTCCTTCCATCACCATATTTGACACCCTTTATCCTCTTTATCCTCCTCCATCCCTCCTTCCCCTGTGGTAACCACCATACTGTTATCTACAGACCCTTATTCTTGATATGTATCAATACTTGTGATGCTTCCACATGTGAACTCATAGAATGCCTCATTTAGGGTCATAATGTACCACAAAACATTGCCCCTGACCAAATAACTAACTTTACAGCAAAATAAATATAATGATAGATTAAAACTATGAAATTCATTGCTTCTCCATTATCCTGTTGCAGCTGGCTTTATAAGATGGAGGAATGGCCACACTAACTAATCAGCTATGGTGCCATATGGGAGGGAGCAAAACCTTGTGAAATTAGGGTGTTGTCCTGCAAGATATGAAGTATGTTTTGAAACATGCTGTTGTTTCTTCCATGGCCATAACTGTACTTCAAAAAAAGGAGTCTAGGAGGGGATAGAAGAATTAAAGCTCACAGAGATTCTGTGAAGAGGAATAGCATATATATTGGACATGGTAAAATTTGATGTCGGCACATTTGCTCCCAGGAAATCCATAGGGAGCCTTGTATTTCAAAGAAAACTAATCTATTTTCTTCATAAGTGGATAATGTAATGAAAAGAAACAGATTCAAAATAAAATTAGCATAATAAAGCAAAAACAGTAGTCCTAGTCTATCCAACAAATGTGAATCCTGTTAACATAAATTAAGATCTATTCCAATACTAATAGTTGTGTGAAAGTAACGGGATATTTCATTTTGGTTAATAAGTGCTTGGTAAAACATTGCATTAGAAATTATACATGTCAACTATGGCTTTTCAGTATCCTACCCCTATCCCTGGTACCACTATTCTTTTTTTATAGTTAAATTTTAATCATTGATAGTTTTCTATTTTCTTCCATTGATATTTGTATTTTTTATAAGTTACCCCACTGTTGTAATATTGGAATTTAAAAAATTTTATTTTCCGGTTTTATTTTAAGATTTTTATTGTATACTCTATCCTCATTGTTACAAGTGTAGCTACATCTATTCTTTAAGACAATGATAGCTCAGATGGAGAATGATGAAGCACACATATTACCAGCTGTAAATATCACTTTCAAAAAGTCATTGTGTTACATTGGATATCCATGTGTTTCTAATCACATCTATAAATCTTAGGAATATAATTAGAATACACAAGCCAAAAATAATGATTTCCATAATATGCCTAGAATTGGAACATAATTAAACATTCAAGTTGTACACTTACAGAACCTAAACATTACAGCATTATATTCAAGACAAAGAACAATGCCATTTTTTAAAATGAAATTTTCAAAATGAATGTATTGCATGCTGCCTTGTACAGTGATACCTCAATTTAAAAATACCCTGGAAAGAAAGTTCTTGTAACGAGAATTATGCAAGTGAAAAAAAAATCATCAATCATGTTAAACAGAGCTGCCCAAGATTCTCCCCTTCACACAAAATCCAGTGCTCTCACCTACATGTCAGGGCCCAGTTGAAGGTAAGTAAAACAATTTTTAAAAAGGCAATATAACATTTTTATTAGAAAATTCTCCTTTGTGATTTTTATACTTTTCTCTCTGCAAGACCTAGGAGACTATTCCCAGAAATTAAAGTGGCTAATAATACCTTGTACCTCATCTATTGAAAATAAGAATGTTCTGATAAATGGTGACCTCTTCTTGTGTATTGACGGTTCCTATAACTAGATCTCAAACATGATGCATTGTTGCCTAATCTAATGATTGTAACAATGCATCATGATTGAGATCTAGTTATAGGAACCAGTTGGCCAATTTGGAAGATAAGGTTGGCCATTGGAAGATGAGGTCCTTACCTACTAATTATTTGTAATTATTTAAGTAGTTACCTTTTAACTTTAGTTTCCTCAAATTTTGTTAAAGTAAAATACTAGCACATTTCCTGGACCATATGTAGTAACCCTACTCATCAAATGATAGGTGCTTTGTTCATGACTCCCTTCATCACCCTGCACTTAATAAATTGTCAACACTAAGTCTCTGATGAGTCTGAAAAAGACATTATTATAGGAGAGCAGTGCATGTGGAGAAGGAGAAAATCATGACTTACCCATATCTTTATTATCATTATGTTTTGGTATATGGGGGAAGGATGGACAGGTGGGCATGACTGGACATTTGAACAGGAAATATTTTTCTTGCAACCAGATGAATCTTGGGAGGAGCTGTTAAATGGGTGTTCTTCCATTTTCCAATCTCTGCTTAAGCTCCCAGTGCTTACTTAAGCTCAATGGTGAGCCAACTTCAGGGGCCTCAGGAAAGAAGAGAAACCTAGTTCTAGGTTGGTCAATCAGTGGATATTTTGTCCAGATTTGTCAGTAGGGACAAACAGGTTAGCTAACCATTTATGTGACAAACATTGGAATTTGGAGGGTGTGTCTGGCTTGTTACAGATAAACAGAAGGTCATCTGGGAGCCTTATCTGAGTCACAGGAAGAAGGCTGGTTCTTTGCAGAAAACCATTTCTTGAAATGCAAAGGGTGGGGGGATTTTTAACCAGTGTTGTTTTCAGGAAGCAGGTGAAGTCAACAAGGTCAGTCCTTAATAACGCCTAAAAGTGAAATAGTAAAATGTTGTAAAGGAACCAGCCCCTCTTTGAACGGTCACTGCTTTGTGCAGACAAAGCTTGGCTACAAATCCTAGATGAACCTGTGGATCATGTACTCCCATGGCCAAGTGAACTGCCCCAGCTGCAGCACCAGGAACTGTTCGGGGTAGTTACAAAATTCCACATTCAGGCGAAGTTACCCACAGTTCAGTGATACCTGAGTTAGTCTAGACACTGAATGTAATAGGGAATAAAAGAAAAGTGCACCCCCTTTCCACCTTCTGTCTCTGGAGTGCCTTGCAGTTTCTGCTTCACTGAACTCAAACAATCAAACAAACAGAAAACAGTTTTCATTTTGTCTAGACTTTCTAATATAAAGTTAATAATATTTACCCCTTGGCCTTTTGAACAATTGAGATAATATCTAATGAAAGTAGTTCAGATAAGAGCAGAAAACTTGTGGAGGAAATATTTATCCTTGTACAGATGACCTAAATCCTTAAATACGTAATCCCAAATAAGTGACTTTCTAACACTTATTAATTTCTTCTTTCCACCAATGATCACTTACTGATCACCAGACATGTGCCAGGCCCTGGGTGATGCTAACACAGGAATGAGTGGGATGCTCTCCCCGCTTGCCATGCCTTTATTAGGCTAGTAGTGAGGTCTAATACTTAAAATTCACTTATAATCCAAGGCTACAAGTAGAGCTTAGTAGAGGATCTTACTAAAATACAGGCGAAGATATAACTAACTGTTCCCTGAAAGGTCTCTGGAATCTCACACAAGAGTGCCATTTGAATGAAATGCTGAAAGATACATGGAAATTAGCCAGGTAGAAAGTGCAGAAGGCCGTTCCAGGAAATAGAAATAGCAGGTGTAGAGGGAAAAAGGCATTAAAGCTTGTCATATTTGAAGACCCACTATTTATATAGGATTGAGAGAGTAGAGGTAGTGAAAAATGGTTAGCTACAAGAACTGTAGAGCAAGGTATTTCTCAGAAGATGATCTCAAAAACCCTGCAGCAGAATTTCCTAAATTGACTGTTAAAAATTCAGTTGTTTAGTCCATAATTGAGACTTACTCTATGATACTATTCATAGAGTAGGCTCTAAAAATCTACATTTTTAACAAACATCCTAGGTGACGCTGATATGCTTGGAAGTTTGATATTCATTAATGTAGAGGTTGGCCAATTTGGAAGATGAGGTTCTTATCTACTAAACCAGGGGTGGGGAATGTCTGGCCCAGGGGCCATATAAGGCCCAAGAAATCATTTGGTCTGGCCCTGCATTAGGGGTGAGTTAATTAAATGTTTGACCAAATATAGCAGGCTAATTTTTAAGTTGATAATTTTGTATGGCCCACAAATAATGTTATAAATATTCAAATGGCCCTTGGCAGAAAAAAGGTTCCCCACCCCTGTACTAAACTATGGAGATTAAACTTTATATGTATTTGGGAAACAATGAAGGTTTTAAAATTAGAGTTAGAAGGATCACATTTTCCATACAGTAAGAGCACTGGCTGCAATGTAGGTAATAAATCTGGAAGAGGGGTGAGTTAAGATGTGATTGCCATAGTCCAAGTAGGAGATACTGGTGCTGAAGGTTTAAACTAGAGTAGGATGGAAAATGATTTGAAAGGTATTGAAAAGGTATAGTTGGCCAAATTTTGTGATCAATTATTTGTGAAGGATGAAATGGAGGAAGGATCCTAGAATGACTGTGAGGTTTCCTGCTTTGTAAACTGGTATTTCATAAAAGTGTGTGTTCATTAACACACACATTTGTAGTAAATGTTTTATACCTTATTAATAATTTCAACAACTCTGAATGAGGCAAGATATGTCTTTATTTTATCTCTCTTTTACTAATTATGAGACAGTCTCAGAGATGTAAATTGTCCTAGATCCCAGATTGCATAATAATTAAGTACCAGTGTCAGGATTCAAATGCAGGCAGACTGAGTCCAGACTGTATACTTTTACCCACTACACTCACCATTTCTCTGGAGAATTAACTAAAACATTGTTGAAGAAAGGAGGATTGCTATAATTCTACTCACATATCTCACTGAAGACTTCACTAAGGAAGTCTATGGCATCCTGACAAGATTATTAAACTAGTAAAGTAGTACAGTAGTTGGTTTTTCTATATAATCTAGTCTTCAGCTTGCTTCTGTATTAATTATCCAGTTCTCTCTGTTATGTGGTTAAAATATGAGAATTAAAAAGTTGGTCTGTCTTTGAATAGTATAGTACCAAACAAATTGCTCTGTTTTGAATCACATTATTGGTCACCACTTCTGTCCCTTTGGATTGGCTTAATTTCTTTCCATAATAGATGATATTTTATTTAACAAAAAAATA
The DNA here is from genome assembly GCF_000147115.1 of Myotis lucifugus. Lineage (NCBI taxonomy): Eukaryota > Metazoa > Chordata > Mammalia > Chiroptera > Vespertilionidae > Myotis > Myotis lucifugus. The sequence continues at coordinate 894,358 of NW_005871313.1, read as the reverse complement.
TATATCTTCAGAAGCCATTTTGGGTATGGAAAATGAGATGCTCCTCATCTCCCTGTGCCCACTATAGGATAGAAGGAAACTTTGAAATTTATGTTCTGCATTAAAAAATGATGAGCCAGGCCATTGTGACTCAGTGGTTGAGCATCGACCTATGAACCAGAAGGTCAGGGTTCGATTCTGGTCAAGGGCAAATGCCCGGGATGCAGGCTTGATCTCCAGTGGGAAGGCATGCAGGAGACAGCCAATCAATGATCCTCTCCCATCATTGATGTTTCTGTCTCTCTCTCCCTCTCCCTTCCTTTCTCAAATCAATTAAAAATATGTATTTTATGAAAAAGAAGCTAAGAAAACAACCCCATTTACCACTGTATCAAAAGATAACCAAGGAGGTAAAAGACATGTACTTGGAAAACTATCGGATATTGAAGAAAGAAATTGAGGACAATGCAAATAAGTAGAAGCATATACTGTCTTCATGGATTAAAAGAATTAATATTATTAAAATGTTCATGTTATCCAAAGTAATCTATCTATTAAAAAAAATTCCTATTCAAATACCAGTGGCACATTTCACAGATCTAGAATAAATATTTCAAAAATTTATATGGAACCCCAAAATACCCTAAATAACCTCAGCAATATTGAGAAAGAACAAAGTTTGAGGTAGTAAAAATCTCAGATATCTCTCATATTAATATTTTTGCTGAAAAAATAAATATATGGGACTACATCATACTAAAAGCTTCTGTACAACAAAAGAAATTACCAGCAAAATTGAAAGTAAACCCACTGTATGGGAGAACATATTCATCAATGATACAACTGAAAAGGGGTTACTTTCCAAAAAAAATATAAAAAAAACATATACAACACAACATCAGGAAAATTGTCCAATTAAAAAATGGGCAAAGGTCCTGCATAGACACTTCTTCAAACAGGACATAAAGATGGCCAACAGATATATGAAAAGATGCTCAAGGTCACTAGCCATCAGAGAGATGCAAATTAAAAACACAATGAAATATTGCCTTACACTTGCCAGAATGACTATCATCAATAAATGAACAAGCAACAAGTGCTGGTGTGGATGTGGAGAAAAGGAAACCTTCGTGCATTTTTGGTGGGAGTGCAGACTGGTGCAGCCACTGTGGAAAACAGTATAAAGTTTCCTAAAAAAATTAAAAATGGAATGGCCTTTTGACTCAGTGATCCCACTTCTTCTATCCTAAGAATCCGGAAACACCAATCAGAAAGAATATATGCACCCCTATGTTCATAGCAGAGTTATTTACAATAGCCAAGACCTGGAAATGCCCAAGTGCCCATCAGTAAATGAGAGGATAAAAAAGCTGTGGTACATTTACACAGTGGAATACTATGTAGCTGTTCAAAGAAGGAACCCCTACCTTTTGCAACAGCATGGATGAACCTAAAGATTATTATGCTAAGCGAAATAAGCCAGTTAGAGAAAGAGAAATACCCTATGATCTCACTTATATGTGGAGTCTAAGGAACAAAATAAACTGACAAACAAAATAGAACCAGAGCCACGGATACGTGGAACAGACTAACAGCTGTGAGAGGGAAGGTGGGCAAAGGAGACTGCATGAAAGAAGGTGAAAGGATTAGCCAAAGAACATATGATGATGTTGGTGTGGTGATGGCCAGAGGGAAGGAAGGGTGGAGGCTGGGTAGGGGCAGGCAAAGGTGGGGGGCAGAGAAATGGGGACATCTATAAGAGTGTCACCAGTAAAAAAAAGTAAAGAAAGAATGAGAAATTGAGAGCTGCAAAAAAAGGAGGAAGGCAGGTAAAGAGAAAAAGAAGGGGCGAATGAATCTACCAGGAAAACTTTCTCAGTGGTAGAGCTGACCGAAGGGAGCGAAGTGTTGACTATCCAATTTAACCTTGCCAGATGATGCTGTAACCCTTACCCTGCCTGACAAAGTGTTTTATACCAATGGTTACTTTAAGCATGTTGTTGTGAGTAAATAAAGGAAAGGGGTCTATGTTCCATATATGAGTCAGAGTATGTCAGAGAGCATATTACTCTGTGAGAGGCAATTATGTTCTCATAAACCTAAATTTAAAATAAAATGTCAAATAGTAAGCCTTGGAAATTTACATAGACTTGCCTAGAAATATCAACCTCATATCCAACAGAAAACCCAAAGCCTACTTAATAATTTATATTTTAAATTCAGTAACATAATCAAGGGTTGGAGGAAAAGAGATAGGGAGGAGAGAATAAAAGGGAAGAGAATGAAAAATTGGGGTGGGGTTTGGCTACTGAAATGTGGAGGTGCAGCACAGAGTAGGAGAGGTTTGAGGAGGTGATACAAGGAGAAACATGGCTCTGTGTCAAGAATTAAATCTCTTTACTTTTTATTAAGGGAATAAAAATTAGCATGGTAATTACATTTTATTCTACAGGCAGCCAAACCCTTCTAGGGTTTCTTCTGTTTCACAGTGGCTGGGTATTTAGGGAACACATTTTCCAGATTCTTTTGACTCCAGGGCTCCCAATACAATTTATCCTCTACCACCGAGGGGCATTTGAGCATGATTTACAAGGTGGAAGGGGCGCAGAGCCATGTTATTTTTTTCCTTGGCAGCGGCAGGCAAAGGCATGGGATTCGGCAGATGTGAGATTTTGCGTGGGTTTTGCTGTGATCATCAAGAAGCGCTTCCTGCAGCTTTCTGCCCTGCTCGGCAGAACCTGGTTACCACCTGGTTCTCCACACTTGCCCCTGTGGTGGGGGCCTGAGAGTGAAACTTTCCCCTGCTGTTTGCACCCTCAGCCCTTCCTTTTGTAAGCAATGGATTCCCTGTATGAAGTCCCCTTTTGGAAAAAAACGCTTAGAGTGGTTTTTGTGTCCTGGTTGAAGCTCAGATATGGAATTGATGATGATGGACTTTATTGGAGCTCTAGAAGATACTGAAAGTTATGAAGTAACCTCACCCTTTTGATCTCAGACACTCCTGCCTTGTCTATTCTAAAAATAAGGCCTCCCTCCATCCTTTCTCATGTGTCTCTTAAGATGGAGATGACTTCCTCCTTTACTCTTCTCTGTAAAACATAGGCTCCTTCTTTCTCTTTGAGACATTCTTCTTTAACAATGTTCTCCCTATAACAACAGCCTGAATAAATCATCTCCTTGATGGTCTGGTGCATTTTGCCTTTCCCAGGGTTATGTTTTTTTAATATCACTGCACAAAAACTACTTATGTCAGGAAGTCATAAGGGCTACATCAGCAATTCTTTCAAGATCAATGGATGGGATTTTTCTTTTATTGTTTTCTGTGGTCCTCCTTAGACACACAGCTTAATGAAATTAACACCCATATGTCATTGTGGGTACAAATGACATCATAATTAAGAATTTATTGCAATTTACTCCAGGAAAAAAATGCTTACTCTGATTGTCAATAAAACATGCCAATCATGCTCCAATCACTTTTTGGCTATCAGGAAGCAGATTGTTAAAATAAAAGCTATTCCAAGACTGAGTGGGTAGGTCATACTATTTTTTTAAAGACTTCTATTGCCCGGCCAGCATGGCTCAGTGGTTGAGCATTGACCTATGAACCAGGAGATCAGGGTTCAATTCCGGGCAAGGGCACATGCCCGGGCTGTGGGCTCAATCCCCAGTAGGGGGCATGCAGAAGGCAGCCCATCAATGATTCTCTCTCACCATTGATGTTTCTATTTCTTTCTCCCTCTCCCTTCCTCTCTGAAATCAATAAAAAAATATTAAAACAAAACAAACACACACACACACACACACACACACACACACACACACACACAAATCTTCTATTGCACCCAGTTGGGATGGCTCAGTGATTAAGTGTTGGCCTATGAACCAGGAGGTCCCAGTTCAATTCCCCATCAGGGCACATGCCTGAGTTGTGGGCTCCAGTAGGGAGCATGCAGGAGGCAGCTGATCGATGATTCTCTCTCATCATTGATGTTTTTATCTCTCTCTCCCTCTCCCTTTCTCTCTCAAATCAATAAAAATATATATTTTTAAAAAAACTTCTATTGTTGCATTTATGTCCGAGAGCAGGTCACTTCAGTCTAAAGTTTAGATTCTCTATAAAAAACAAAATTTGTTGCCAATTTTGTGATATACATGACAGAGCTACCACCCTTATTTAGAACAGTATAACAATTTATTTGTATATTAGTATGAATTTCCTCTCTGAGCATGCTTATCCAATAAAAATCCAGACTTTCACATAGAAAACTTTTGCTTTGTAATCATAGCCTACAACCCAAACTTTTTTATTAGTTGCATTCATCATCTTGTCTTTCAAAGTAATTCTCAAAAGAAATAACAAATGTCCATAGGAATTTGAGAATGTAGTATAACATTCATGGCAGTTTACACTTAATATAAGGTTAAATCCTTTCTTCTTTTCCCAAGAAATTTCTTCTGTTAAATCCCTATGTTTTCACTATATAAGCCGATCTCCATATCCAGTTCATAATAACTAATTTTCCCCATCAACGAGTCTATCTTCCTTTCACATGTATGTAAATTATGACTGATGTTCTAAGCAGTGGGTGATAAGAAGTATCATACAAAAAATAGTGCAAAATAAAAAACTGTAGAGATTCAGTGTTTTAAAGCATATCCAGGCTTGCTAGATTGAAAATAAAGGTGCTATCAGTGGAAACAAAAAAATTACAATTCTCAATGGTTTAAGTATCTATGGTTTTATTTATTGACTGTAGATCATCAGGGAGCTCTCTTCATCATAATGTCTCAGGGACCCAGAGGAGAGAGAGCCGCACCATCTCAAATGCGTAAGTTATCATTCCAGAGTCAAAGTCTCACCAGGCAATTAAATGTTCTGGATCTGAACTGGCCAGTGTTTCTTTTACTCACACTCATTGGTCAAGAGAAGCCACATGGCCACACCCAATCTCAAATTGTGCTGGAAGATAGATGCAAGAAAACCAGAAATATCTGGTACACACACCGTTAATGACAAACACAGAAACTGAGGGAGATGATCAATTCTATATGATTTTTATGAACAGTATTATTAGGATTCCACAATTGGGGTCATACACATGTGTGGTATTTAGGTGATACCTACATAAAGTAATTTAGAGAACTTGGCATATTTTATTTGGGAGATGATAAGCTTCCACAGGTTATCTTTAATAGGATTGATTTATTGCTATTGTATCCTGTGTTCTCCTATTGTAAGATCATTCATGTATTTACTGAATATCCAAAGAACATGAAAGTGAATCATCATATATTGCAGACTCAAGGAACTTACATTGTACTAAAAGAGATAAGACAAATGCATACTTATTACAGAAGGTTTAAAATAATAAATGTGAGAGTTTGAAGGAGAAAAAGATTACTTTGGGCTGGGCAGGAAAATGACAGTAGAAGAGATCATATTTTTTTTGGTTGGATCAGAAGGAATAAGTAGCATTTGAATACTTGTAGAAGCTGGAAGTGAGCATTGTATATGGTATGAACATTGGGGATAGAACATTGTAGACAGGTGAGAAATAGAGTAGATCAGCAAAAAATTGTGAACTGAAGAAGAGAAAATATTGAAAGTGTAGTAAAAATATAGCAATAAAATAGATAAAATTAATTGCAAACATCAGTGAAGAATTTTATCTGATATTGTATCAAATGGCATGAAGTTTAATTACCTGGGGAATCTCTGGTAGGCCAAAAGATGAAATAAGACCTCTATTTCCTGATTTGACATTAAGGACATTAGAAAATTTAGCTGTGAATAAATTTTGAAACAGCATCCTCAGGAAAACAGTTCAAAGTGATCTAAACAAAGGTTAATTCTAGAACATTTAATACTTGGAGCTGCCAAAGCTAGACACAATTGATTACTCGGTGGGACTACGAGTGCAGAGAAAGGAGTACTATAAATTTACTTGTCCATTTTCTTACACATTCGTTATTTTAGGAAAGCACTTAAGAAACTCTATGGGTGTACTAGGCACTGATTTAGACTGATGGTATCTATGGACAAAGAAGACTTGAGTCGAGCAGGGAAGACTTTACTTAAATAAAGATAGTAAAATAGGATAACTGTTATGAGAGAGGCACGTTATAAAAACATGTAGCTTGGGTACTTAACCTAATCTGAGAGTCAGAGGAGGCCTTTCCAGAGAGAAATAAACATATTTTACTTCTCTTTTAATGTTGTTTACATCCAAATTTAATAACTATAATCTTGTCCCTATTGTCTATAGTGAGGGAAGGCAGGAGGGTTATAGGTGGCTAGGATCCCAGAAAACAAGTTTTATTTTACTAAGTGTCTGGGTTCTTGATTACACACAATAGAAACCAAGTCTGGTTGATTAAAGCATACAACGAATTTATTGGAAAGTATTCAGGTAACTCACAAAATCAGTAGGTAGGCCAAAGTGCAGAGACAAGGGAAGTTTTGTAGCCAAAGCCACAGCCAAATTTATGCTGTAGAACTAGTTTTATGACAACACCACTGGCCCTGCTCACAAACACGTCTCAGTAGCATCCCTATCAAGTTGCCAGTACTGGACCCTGCAGACTGCCTCTGACACAGCTGGTGCTGGAGCTGATGCTGCTGCCACCACTTCTACTTATTCAAATATAGACTCCTCACTGTTCCGGATTCTCCGTGTCACTATTGCCAACTTAAAGAACAGATATGTCTGACTGACTGTGCAGACAGTCCCAAAGGTGACTCCCACAATCCCTGCATCCTGGTAATGCCCTCTCCTTGAGCTTGGGCAGGACCTGAGACTGGCTTACAAGCAATAGAGTAGACACAAGTGACAGAATATATGTGCTTACATGTACTTGATTATGTCATATAAGATTGTAAAACCCATTTTCCAAAGAGAGACCTTTCCTTTGAGGAAATAGGCAGACGTGTTGAAAAGCCCACCTGGCGAGGAAGTGAGGGTAGCCTTCAGCTGACAGCCAGCAAGGAAGTGAAGCCCTCCGTCCAACAATCCACAAAACACTGAACACTGCCAAGAACCACATAAGCAGGGAGCAGATCCTACCTCAGCCGAGCCTCAGAGGAGACTGCAGCCCTGGCCAACTACTTGAGGTGCTGGACCCAGTTGGACATTGTCCAGGCTACTGAACCAGAGGAACTGTGCAATGACAAATGTGTGTTGTTTGAAGCCACTGAGTATGTGCTATTATACAGCAACAAATAACAAATGCAGTGACTAAGCCTAGACCTTAGGCCTGCACACTAGCAATAAGAGGCTTTAGACAAGTGAGCATCTGGACTTGTTAGCTTCTCAAACATAGGAAGGAGTCTCCTAGGCTGGGAACCTGCCGGTATTTGCTTCCTAAGCCTGATGCAACAAATTAGTACCACAAAGTTTGGGACTTAGAACAATAGCAATTTATTCTCTAACAAATAGTTCTGAGGGCCAGAAGTCCCAAATCAAGGTGTTGCCAGCACCAAACTTTCTCCAAAGGCTCCAGGGGAGCATTCTTTGCACTTCCAGCTTCAGGTGGCTTCTGGCATTTCTTGGCTTATAGCAGCATAATACCTAATCTCTGTCTCTTTCTTCATATCACCTTCTTTTCTGTGTCTCTGTGTGTTCTTTTCTATGACTTATAAGACCACTCTGATTGGATTTATGGTCCACCTGATCTAGTATAACATCATTTCAATCCTTACCTTTATACTAAATTTCTATAAACATAAATGTACTTTCTGACCATAAAAAGTACTCCAAAAGCATTGCCATGTGGCTAATTTACTCTATTTTTATTTATCTGGCAAAAATTGACCTGGCCAGGCCATTTTCATCAGCACGATTTGGACTACTTGTTTCTAAACCAATAAAAACACATTTGGGGAGAGTATGGGGGAATTTCATCTTTATAGTCTAATGCCAACCATGATTTATGTCTTTTTAAATTAAAGTTCTGACCATTTTTATGTCTTATGCTTATATATAAAGAAGGAATTCACATCAAGTCCACTGAATAAAGAAGGGAGTGAAACTATACCCTATATACATTCACAGCATTGACATGAAGACCCTGAAAACATGTTCTAAATGAAATAAGGGAATGGAAAATTTTTCCTTGAATAGGACATTGTTTGAAGTCCAAGGATATTCCCATTTGTTCCTTATTCAGTTCAAGGACAAAAGAGTTTTGCCAGAGCTTTTTAAAATCAAGAAATTATTTGGCTTGTGAATTATGGTCAGTGAGGTCATGGTTATTGTTTTAAAGGTTTACTCTAGATTCTAATAGTGAACCCCAATAAAGAACTCTCCTTAAATGTCTTCTGAATTTCTATATACTCAGCAGGATTGAGTTCTGTGGACAAGGGGATGAAAAAATAATTTTGGATGTGATTAACTATAAGACATAATTGCCCATTTTTGTAATTCAAAACAGTCAGTTTCACAAGTTCTACAAAAATGTTTTATAAGAATCTTGATATGAATACAATAGTCATAGGTTGATCTTTATATAAGAAGACTAGAGTCCTGGTGCATGAGTTCGTGCAGCAGTGGGGTCCCTCGGCCTGGCCTGCAGGATTGAGCTGAAAGTGGCTCTCTGACATCCCCCGAGGGTTCCAGATTGCCAGAGGGCACAGGCCAGGCCAAGCGACCCCACTGGTGCACGATCGAGACCAGGGAGGGACATGGGAGGTTGGCCAGCCATGGAGGGACCACGGGAGGGCTTCAGGGCATGTCCAGCCTGTCTGGATCAGTCCCAATTGGCCAGACCCCAGCAGCAAGCTAACCTACTGGTCGGAGCATCTGCTCCCTGGTGGTCAGTGCACATCATAGCGAGCAGTTGAGCAGCCTTAGCATGTCATTAGCATATTATGCTTTGATTGGTTGAACGGATGACTGGATGACCGGACACTTAGCATATTAGGCTTTTATTATATAGGATGTTGAAGATGGACAAGAACAATTCCCAAACTGCCAGCTATACACCCTGCTACTTCTTTTTATTGATGGTGTTTTCGGCATCCCCTCTTTATCTGAGAATGGGTATCATCTCCTGCTTATGTAACAAATTCTTGAAGGTAATACTGATTTGAGGTGATTAAATCTCAACACCCCTCCCTCAAATAATGACTGATTCTCTGCTTTTTAAGTATTAAATTAAGAAATACTTTGTAGTGTCAGTCAGCATCATGCTACAATTTAATGGTATTAAATAGAATCATACTATAGCAGGGAGCCTTGACAAACCCGATTTTATAATTCTTGTACAATGTTAAAAGTTGTTAGTATAACCTACTATTTATATAATAAACTCTTTTAAAAATATTTTTTATTGATTTTTACAGAGAGGAAGGGAGAGGTATAGAGAGTTAGAAACATCGATGAGAGAGAAACATCAATCAGCTGCCTCCTGCACACCCCCTACAGGGGATGTGCCCGCAACCAAGGTACATGCCCTTGACCAGAATCAAACCTGGGACCCTTCAGTCCGCAGGCCGGCGCTCTATCCAATGAGTCAAACCGGTTAGGGCTATATAGTAAACTCTTAAGTAATACACAATGATATAGTAAACTCTTAAGTAATACACAATGAAAAAGGAATATAATCTTGGATCACAGAAGTCAAAGTTTTCACTTTGAATATACTTGTCATCTATTAATCACCAAAGTTTATTTAGTATAAAATTCAAGTTCAAGGAGATAAACCAAACCCAAGATGCTGTCTCTATCATTCAGACATAATACTAATCTCCAAAGCTATATTTGAGCTGGTATCAAATGAGAACTCTATATTTGAGCTGGTATCAAATGAGAACTTTATCTTCTAATACATCTAATCATTCAACCCAACAGAAACTTAATAACATTCAAATGAGCTTGTTTAAAGTAGAAATGTGTTATTCATACATTAATTTAAAAATATTTATTCATATGCTGCTATAGACCAGGCCCTGTGATGGGTGATTTTATCCTATATCAGGTGTTTTAGTGCTCTTAAGCATCATAATTATTCAGAGTAGGTGATTTTTCCCTCCTTTTTAAAAGAAGGTGAGAATCAGAGAGGTTATATGGAATTGAGAAAATAAATTATTTGATTATTTTACTTTAAGCAATTATACTTTATAGATTTATGTTAAGTCAAGGTTTACATGAAATAAGCCAGTCAGAGAAAGACGGGTATCACATGATCTCACTCCTATGTGGAATCTCATGAGCAAAGGTGAGGGTGGGAGAGTGGAGGTGGGAAGAGATTAACCAAAGAACTTATATGCATATATGCATAACCCATGGGCACAGACAATAGTGTGATGAAGGCCTTGGAGGGGACATAGCATTGGGTAGAGGTGGTCAATGTGGGGGGGGACATCTGTAATACCTCCAACAATAAAGATAAATTTAGAAAGAGATTTACATAAAGCTAATAAACATTGCATACTAATTAGGAACTGTTTTGGTAGCAAGTAAAATAAAAGTGAATTTGGGATATACTTTTGGCATATAATATCTGAAGATATCTATAGATTTCTGTTAATATTGGTTAAAAAGCTCAAATATATAAAGACCAATATTTCTGAAATTCTCTTGATCTTCCCCTACACCACACCTCTGCCCCAGCTACAAGCAAAGTCATATATATTTCAAGAAGAAGAAAAGAGGAAGGAAGTGGTATCAATGATACTGATTCAGTCCCTTTAACCAAGAGAGCAAGAACTTTCCCAGCTGTCATTTCAGCAGACTTCCAGTAACACACCAAGATCTATAGGACATGACCCCTCTCTATTTGCCAGAGAATCTAAGAAAGTAAATATTTATTTGTTCAGCTTCTGTGATAGAAATAGCAAGGGGAAAGGTAGTAGAAAATTGATGTTGGATTTCCCATACAATGCAACCAGAAATCATCACAATACCTCTCTAAAACTATTACCTGTAATTTCATGGTAGGAAATACACACACACTTACATGCAAAAACAAAACAGCAAACAGAAAGCCAGCCTGGGAAAGAGCTTGCCAGGTTATATGTACACATGTTCATTTATATGTGTGTCTGTATGCATGTGGGAGAGGGGAATGAACTATAAAGGCCAACATCTAGAACCTAGATAAAAGATACAGACAGGAAACACACTAAGAAAGAGCAATAAGAGTTAGTTTTTATATATGACAGTTTATTTATATTCTAGGAAAAGTTGCAGAAATCTTGCTCCACATAAAATCATTCCCTCAGTGGCTTCTTATTGTCTAACAATTTTGGTAGATCCTCTTAACTTGATCTTTAAGGTCCTCCAATACTGGGACCCAGATCCATTTTTAGTTTACCTTTTGCTTTTAATAACTCCGCATTCCAGCCACATAGGTCTAAGCTACTTCTTGGATATGTCCCACAATTTTCTAACTTACTTATGTTATCTTCCATCTTAATGGCATTTCTTTATACTTTCTTGTTTTCACTCATGATGTGTGTCTGCTATTCAAGTTTTGGGCATCTTTTAAGTTAGATGACAACTTCTCCAGAAAAACTTGATTTCTCCAACTGAATGTGAACATTCAGACAACTGAACATTTTAATAGTAAAAAATAATTATTCCTTATATAATGTTTGCAATGCGTTTTTTTTCATTTAATTCACTATATGTTCTCTTTTTAAAGACAGTTTTTCTCAGCCTTTTGCTATCTTCAGCACAATGTCTAATACTTTGATTGGAAAAAAAAGAACTGAGTGAAAAAATGTGTCGATTTATAGAAAAACATAGAATGACTCTATTAACATTTAGGTGCATCTTATCACACCATAAGAAATCATTAGTGAAGGCAAATAGTATTCACAGTTGATGGATAATCCTATATAAAAACACTGAAATGAAATAATAGATTATGAGAATGAGAACTGGTACAAGGGTCTATTAGAGTAATAAATGCCCATTTGTAAACATCAATTTGCAAGAACAGCATTTCATCTCCCTTCCCTTCCAAATACTCTATATTGTATGTAAACTTAAAACGACCATGAATACTATAGCATATTAACTGACAGACAAAGGAAACAGTGATTTTATTTTGATAGTGTTTGTGTAATTACACAAAGGGTTTTTGTAAGGTTTCAAGAGGGATTTGATTTAGGAGATAAAAATCCTGCAGCTTAATTAATTATGAAAGGTCAATTTCATGTAAGGTTAATTATCATGGGCATAGACTCCATAGTTTCCCTGTTACATGTTGGTCTTTTGACCAATGGTTACTATCCTTTAGACCAAAACTGAGGTGGTATTGGTTACATATTAAATATGCTACTCTGTTGTAAAGTAGTGTTGACATCTGCACTGTGCTCACTACATCAGTCAATTACTGTAATACTCTTGATATTGATCCAGGATATGTGACCCTTCTTCTACAACAGCAGCTTAAATTGGATCTCATCCTACTAAACTAACTCATTCTTTGATCTGTGCTGATTGCTTGGCATTAAGCCTATCAATAGCATTTAAGAGTTTATTATGTGCTACTGAAGCTCATACAATATTGAGCATAATATGAATACATGATTATTCTGCTGTGCTACCAAAGCCAATAGGATGGCGTTGTGGCAGAGGGGTGACTGCTTAATGACATAACTTAGTAGGCATCATGGTATCCATATTTCTTTCCAGTGTGTGTGGGGGGCACTAATGTTATAAACAAAAAAATTAAAAATTTGGTCTTCTGCAGAAAAGTAAAGTTACCTCCTGTTGCAGTTTGTGTAGAAGACAGAGGCAACTGGAGGAGACATACACGTATATAAAACAGTGGCAAAAGGCACAGCAGGATGTATGCAAAGCATTTTAAAGAAAAGCAAATATCAGGGCTAGTATTTAAAGTATTTACCAAAAAGACTTCCTCAGATTTTCTTGTTCCCTTCCCATGTCACCCTCTGGAGGAACAATATAGCACTAAAGCATACAAAAACAAAAGCAAAAACAAACACACACAAAAAACATTTAGGATTTAAAAAATCTAGTCTTTGTTTTTTCAAAAGCCTAGACTTTAAAGAACTCAGCTATCACATGCCACAGATAACTTTGAAAGACAAGTTGAAGAAATAGGCTACCCATTTTATCTCTCTCTCCATACTAGATGAAAGTTCTTTGGAAAGAAATGAGAGGATTACAGAGAAAGCAAACGACTTAATCTATGGCAGTGGTCGGCAAACTCATTAGTCAACAGAGCCAAATATCAACAGTACAACGATTGAAATTTCTTTTGAGAGCCAAATTTTTTAAACTTAAACTATATAGGTAGGTACATTGTTATTAACTTAATTAGGGTACTCCTAAGCTGGCCTTGGCTAAAAACATCCTCAATGGAGGGGTCGACCTCAGCGAACGTACCCCCACTTCTTCTAACATCACTTCTTCAAAATAGACTAGCCCAGGCCGAAAACCAACGTCTGCGCATGGGCCACGAAGTTTCAATTGCACTGTACGTGCACATGCGCACGTGGTATTTTGTGGAAGAGCCACACTCAAGGAGCCAAAGAGCCGCATGTGGCCTGCGAGCCACGGTTTGCCGACAACTGGTCTATGGTGTTTCCCCAAAAAGTGGACTTATGCTTTTCTCCTGCCCCACCACATACAGAGCTCTTGGGGAAGGATATGGGAAAATAATCTAGATATACTTGGATATCTATGAACAGAGGAATTGTAACCTTGTCTCCGTAGGCATAGAGCCTATAGTAACCACACAACAAGCCCACTGCTAGAGCAAAAGCCAAAATAAGAACAAGCCAACACTTTTCAGAGGACAAAAGAGACCCATAGCCTAATGGGTTCAGAATTAGTTAAATATATCTATTGTAGCAGTATGGCCATGGTGTAGGGATTAATGCCCTGAACTTGGAATAAGGAGGTGAGCAGCAGCCTGGGTGAATCTAGGATGATAGGTCAGATGGAAACAGTATATGTCAATGGGTACTAGAGTAGATAAAGGATAATGTGCTTAACAGGGTAAAACTCTTCCTACAGAATGTGGATATAACCCCTAAGATAGGATGGTGAGACTTCAAGGTAGCTGAAAATAAATTTCTAATATCTGAAGGAATGTGGATTTGTAATAAAGTTCATTAATATAAAACACAATACTTCCATTCTGGAATCCTTGGATTTATCTTGTTTGACATAGAATTTATAATATCCAGGCCTTTTAATTATAAATAGATGTATATAATTTCCCCTAAACCTTTATCAAATACACATCTGGAAAAAAGTAGAGTTCATAGGTCACTGAAGAATGGCATTAACGTGCTATCCTCCATTAACTCTATTCAAATATTAATCTGTTGAAAAATAAAAGTATTTTGATAGTTATCCTAAATCCCCCATGTGGAAGCCCAATATTAAAAAACAAACAAACAAACAAAAAACACAAAAAAACAAAACACTCAGTGTGCAGCAGAGAATGGGAGAAAAAAAAACAATGTTTACTTAATATATTTTTCCCACTTAGAACACAAAATGTGTGTGAGTAAAGGGGAAATGAAATTTCAAAATGAAAAAGAAATAGAATAGACAACTATCTACAGTTTAAATGCCCCAAATAAGAGGATCCTAGAATGAACAAAATATCTTACACAGCACATGGCACACCTATTTAAACGAAGAATGTATAAACATAGGGCTGGGGGTGGTTGAAGGGGTTAGCTGGAATATGTATATCCAGTTAAAAGAGATTTTCTTTTTATTCTGAACCATAAAATACAGTTTTGATATAGAGAGAAACAATTTTTAACTGGTCTCATATTTAATGTTTAAGTAAGCTATCTTTGGATAAGCCTTAGAAAAACAACTCTGAAACCTACTAAATAAAGGAGAATGGCATCTTCACATTTGTTGTTACCCTGTGTGCAAGTACACAATTTCAATATTGTTCACAAGCTGGAAAACTGTGAAAAATGTGTTTCGCTATGAAAGTTTGGTATCAGAGTTTGCTGACAGCTTATGTATTCTAGGGCAAGCAAGTGCACCTTTGCTATGGACTCAGTTTGTATAATTCCTATGTTGAAGTCCCAATCCCTACCTAATATCATGGCATTTGGAGAAGAGTCCTTTGGGTGGTAATTTGGGATAGAGGAAGCCACTAGGATAGGGCCCTCATACTGGAATTAGTTACCTTAGAAAAAGACATCAGATCTCTCTCTCTCTCTCTCTCTCTCTCTCTCTCTCCCTCTCCAAGCCATAAAGAAGTTATGTGAGCTCACAGTGAGATGGCTGCTGTCCATAAGCCAGGAAGAGAGCTCTCTCTAGAACCTGACCATGGACTTTCATCCCCCAGAACTCTAAGAAATAACTTTCTGTTGTTTAAGCCACACAAACTATGGTATTTTATTATGGCAGCACCAGTTAACTATTATAGCCTCTTAAGTAATGAGAGTTCCAGGAGGCCAAGGGAGAAAGGGAGGGATTTTCAGCAATAAATTTCTTTGTTGTGCATGTATACACATCTTCTATGTATGGGGCTTCTGCACAATCACCTCTTATATTTCCTCGTAAAGGCCTCCTTCCCTTTTCTCCTCATTTCATGACTTCTGGCCTCTGATCACCATGGACAATAGCAAGCAATAGTTTTGTTTTTTTTTCACTTTTAGTATTGCTGTCTGTGACCCTAAGACCTAAGGTTCACTCTAACTTAAATCATGCAGCCATTGCCCATTTTCATTTCACTGAAGAAGCACATGGGGCTTTTGAGTGTTTAGGAAGTGAGGTGAGAGGATGTAGAAGAAAAGTGAAAATTAATATTGTCAATTTATTATATGAGATGATGAAGGGAAATTGAGGAAGGACACAATGCTCTTTACGGATGAATTAATAGGGAATACATAAACAAAAGACCTGCATTTGTAACACAACCCAAGTTACTAATAAGAGCTACAACCTGAGTACCAGGAGTTGGGTTGACTTGCCCACTTTTTAGGGGAATGACCTTGGTGTAATCTTATACAGGTCATTTAAACTCTCTGGGCCTCAGTTTCCTCATTGGTAAAATTACAAGTTTGAACAAGATGAATTCCAGGGTTGCTTTCAGATCTTTTAGTTATAGGATGCTTTTATTATTGCTTTGAATTCTCTCAGGCAAAGCTTCTATTACAAAGATAATATAGGTCACCTTTTTTCTTTTCTTTTTTCTTTTTTTGGTACCAGCTGAGTTGGCCTTCTTTACATCAGAAACCCTGCAAGACAGAATCCTCTACTTGAGTTCAAAGGGAGTTTAGGTCATGTACCCATTTAACTCAATGCAGTCTACACAAATAATGCAATCTTGATGCCCAATACAAATTGATAGGCTGTCAATTAGTTCTCATAGGAATGTTCACAAATCATTTAGGAGAAATATATTTATTTTGTTGATTAAGTCAAGGTCTTAGATATGCCTTCCAAATAGTGATATGTATTTAATGCCCATCTATTTGTACAAGTCCATTAGTGAACACTAAATATATAGTTCACTAAATAAATATGTAACACTTCATTTCCATTGGGTTAAATGTCCTTCATTTCTTTAGTAATCCCTCATATGACATGGTTTCTAGATCCCTTAGGCCTATGCAAAAATTGCTATAAAATGCTCTGTTTTTGAAACCAATTTCTAATTAATTGGATGGTCTATGGTTGAATGCTTCTGCAAAAATTCTAGAAACACTACAGTCAATAGAAAGCCTAGGAGATTCTTTCATGGTGTCGGTCCAGGTCATGCTGTCATGAGCTACAGTGTAGGATACCATCATCTGTTAACGAAACCATGGCAAAGTTTGGGGAATTATAAAGCAAGCAGCTCTGGAGTTTATCAAACAAAGGAAATAAGTGGACTCATTATAGTTGAATATATGATACACTACAACTCTGGAGAAATGACATCCTTTGCAGTTAAAATAAGGATAATTAGGGGGGGAAAAGGTTTTTCTAATTTGTACTTAAAAAGCTGTCAGAGATGCAGTGCTGATGAGACACAATGCCTTAAATTGTCAAGGCAGAAATAAATACAAACATGAGCCCATTACATGCCCTTTCTTGACAGAAAGGGGAGAAGGCTTGTGATTTCTGAAATATCAAAGACTTCCTAACAAATATTCCCAACAAAAGGCAGATTCCAAAATGATTAACGAAGGACCTTTCCATTCTTCTTCTCAGGATCGTTACAACGGCAGAAGCACTCCTGACAAGAAGCTACATCTCTTTGAGTGCATTAAACCCATTTTATAGTGATTTTTTTTTTCATTTTATGAAGCATGCCTCATTTCACACACACATTTCTAAAAAAAAGCCCTGCATTACAGCAACAGAGGCTTTTCCTTTAGGCATTTCTTGAACTCGGTCATTTTAAAAATTCATAAGTGCTTTGTGATTCTCCACTGCCTGTGGGATACCCCACTTCTCATCCTAACCTTCAGGTGCCACACACTCTTCAATCCACCCTATGCTTTCTCTTTCCACATCCCAAGGTGACTTGGGGCCTTATCCCATTTCAGCATCAGTTCAACGTCCAAACTGCCGTCATCTGATGAGGCCCAGATCAGGATTTTAAAGAGATTCCCAGGTGATTCTAATGTGCAGCCAAGGTTGAGAACCACTGATTTAACCTATCCAAGATATGAAACATTTTGCTGGCCAGAAAATAAGTTGCTGATAAGGACTTATCTTCTACTTATTTATTGGGATGACTAAAATCTGGGGTATTTTTTGTTATTTCCTCAAGCAAATACATGAAGGTAACAACCATGGCCACTGATATTGAACACTCACTGTACATCACAAAGTCAGCCTAGAGCTTTATAACTACCGTCTTTTTGACTCATCAGAATAATCTTATTATTTGTTTTCATAACAGAAAACGAAAAGACTAAAGAAGTGAGGTAACTTGCCATTGGCTACCTTGGCTGGTAAGCCCTTGCTTATCTGAATCTAGAACCTACTAACTTAACTGCTTTACTACAGTTTATTTCTCAATGTATTGAAGATCTATTTTATAAGATACAAATGTATCATAATTTAAAACAAGTAAAGAGAAACATCTCTTTTTTTTCCCCTTTTGAATGAGGGTTTTGCTAGTAGTATAATACCTTAAGGAGGTCCTTCGCACTCTTACACTCAAGCAATTGGGAAATGGGAGGGGGGTGTTGGGACTAGCATTCATTCTTCTGCTCATTTTTTTATTATTCCTTAAAATCAGAGTAATTTGAAAGTTGGTTAACTGGTCTTGCAGACTAAAGCAATATGGTGGCCTGTAATTGGCTTGTTATCTATCAGGCCAGCTGGCCAGTAGGACAACTGAGGTTTTAATATGGTAGAAAAAATAAGGGACTTTATAGGTTAAAGAGGAAGAAGAAAGACACAGATCCAAAGAGAAAGCACAGTTTTGAGAGTGTGTGCTGCTAAATTCAGGAAAAAAGGAGCATAGGACAACTGGGTCCTGCAGAGCTGAATTTAACTCCGAGCTGTACAAAATGAAAAGGAAATGCAATCAATGTATACAGATAACAATGGCAGTAGCAGCAAAAGTATCTTTTTGGAAATTTTCCAAATCTGTATTAGTAGGCAGAGCCATATCTTCAGAGGGAATTAGCTATAATCTAGGAGCTACAGTCCCTGAATGGCCCTGAGTCAAACATGCAGAACAACTTTGCAGCCCTGCTGGGCAATAAGTTTTATTCTTTCGTAGTACTGTTCTCTGAAGTTATATAAAACTGTCTGCTTGATAATGTTCTTGATAGCCTAATTTTTAAAAAATTTTCAGTCCACAATAACCACTTTATCCCTTATTCTCAGATAATAATTCTATAGTTATGTTAATTCATATTCTTTTTTCAGATAAGAAATTGAAGTAGTTTATATTCTAATCATTAGAATTTCAAAAATGATTGAGCAAACTGTAGGATAAAATTTCTTAAAATAAATGTAGATAAAATATTATATATTGGCACTCTACCATTACTATTGTGGATTTTTCTCTTAATTATAGCATTACCTAAGAATATCAATGTATCAGCTATTGCTAACCATCCCAGGGTTTAGTAGATTAAAAACCAAACTTTTATTTGTTCATAGTTGTGGGGGTTGACTGGCTGATTTCTCTGGTTGGGTTCATTCATCCAACTGCAGTCAGTTGGTGGATATGATGGTGTGTCAAAGTGGGAAGAGTCTAAAGAGGGTGTGAATACCAGATGTAATCCATTGGGGCAACAATCTACAACAATCAATAGCTCCCTTTCTCTTTGATTTCGTATGAGGGGTTTAAACCTAGCCTTTCCACCTCAGACTCCAGAATAAGACATACTTAAGAACTGACTAGTGTCCAAATAGAGAAAAGTCCCATGATTGTGGCAAAAGTTACTTCATTTGTCAAGGTTCCACCTGATTATTGTTGCCTTCACTTTATTCCTCTGTGCCCTTACCCAATGCCCCTCCCACTGACTTATCTCTTGCTATAGACATCCTTTTCCCTGTCTTCTCTTTTAGCACATGTATCAGAGATCAACCAGAAAAGCAGAACCAGTAGGAGATATATATTAAAATATTGATTGTAAGACTCGTGTTGATTGTAGGAGCTGGTTAGGAAAGTCCAAAATTTATAGGACAGGCCATGAGTAAGGGCAAGTGGTAATCTGGGACAGGAGCCAAAGCTGCCGTCAACAGGTAGATTCTTCCAATTAGGGAAACTTCAGCTCTTATTGAATCAACCCCACCAGATTATCTAGGACAATATTCCTTTCATCAAGTCAACTGATTTAGGACTTTAGTCACATCTGCAAAATACCTTCATGGCAACATTTAGATTGGTGTTTAATTGAATAACTGGGAACTATAATTAACCAAGTTAACACATTCAAAGACCAGCACAACTCATTTCAATACTTGTTTTCAATACTTGACTATTACCTATTCTCAATTGCTTTTTTTTCTTTTGAAAACTGCTGTTGTTTTGTACAAGTGCTAACCTAGCTGCCTAACTCTGACTCACAATATCTATCTAACCTCACATTCCAGTTATATGTTTTTCTTTTAGATTTAGGGACAGAAGCTGGTTATGGAAGCTTCTAATTTTTAGGTTACTTCGCTTTCTTTTTCAGTTTTCCAACAATGTAAGTGATCACAACTGTATAACTGATTTCCTCCATAAAATACCTCAGATTTTATTCCTCAGATTGCTGTTTTCCAACAGGACCCAGATGAGGGTGGTATGTAAAGCATAGTATAACACCTAGCTCATTATAGCAATTCAATACATATTAGCTATTTTTTAAAAACTAGATTGCAAAAAATATATTTTTTTGGTGCAGAATTTAAGTAATTAGTTTACGGATGCCATGTGATGGGAAAAAAAATGTTACAAATCACTGACTTAGACAATTGGATCAAGGAGAAGCAGATTATTTATATATTCATAATACACAGAAGGTCTAGAACTCCTGGTATTTCATTTGGTCTCCCTCTTTTTGCCTCAGTGTCTGGGTGAGGTGGAACTCCCAAGAGGAGATCACCACAGTAGGACTGATCCCAATATCTGAGTTATTTATTAAGATATAAATTTTGGCATTAGAGTAACAAAGGGCCCCAGAAAAGAAAAAAAAAAGGAAAAATACCACTATAATAATGTTTGATATATAAGTATATTTTTATAAGCTATATAGATAGAAGATATGAGTCAGACTTGCAATATATTGTGTAAAATATTAACAGTTATCTCTGAATGAAAATAATTATGTATGAATTTGTTTTATTTCTCATTCCTCTTTTAGACTTTACTCTTTTATAGATGTATATTAATTTTTTTAAGTTGAATCTAATCTTAGTCTGGTAGTGTCAATGTCACACATTTGTTGTTAGTTCCGCAAGTATCAAAGAGGAGATCTTGTTCTAAACCATAAGTTAAATCACCAATATTTATTGTGAATTTACTGTGAGCCCCAAACTCTGCCAAGTGCTCAAGATCAGTCAGGTCTTCATTTAAAATAAAATTTTGCTTTAAGAATGAATAAAATTTTTGGACACGTTTCTCTTAAAAATGTACTTCTGCAAGTTAATAAATTCTGCATGAAATTTAAGGGTGTTAAAAATTCCTGAAATCCAAGTAGGAACCACTCTGTGCACCACAGGTTAATATTTGAGAAAGGAAAACAAATGTAAAAACTTATGTCTGTTCTTAAATTTTTATCTAATTATGGAAACCAGTCCTAAAGTCATGAATAGTTAAGCAACAAAGGAGAAGCAAATGAAAGAATGTGTAATTGCATATATGCATACATGCATATGTACAAAATATTTACAAAAAATATATAGTTAATAGCTAAGTGAGAAGAACACATGTCAAGTGCTCTAGAGCCAGTGGTCAGCAAACTGCGGCCCCTTGAGTGTGGCTCTTCCACAAAATACCACGTGTGGGCGCGCACATACAGTGCGATTGAAACTTTGTGGCCACACTCAAGGGGCCAAAGAGCCGCATGTGGCTCGCGAGCCGCAGTTTGCCGAACACTGCTCTAGACTAATTATTATCAATATTCCCACAAGAGCTTTGTGAAAATTTACAACTAGTTTATAAAGTATTTGGAGAATTAAATGGTCAAAAATAACCTGAAGATTTTTTTACTATAACAAAAATTATTATAAACTATAATTATTTTAATAGTATAGTACTGGCTCAAGGATAGAATTCTAGACAAATGAAAACAGATTAGAACATCCATCAATGACCATATCTGTATATAAAAATTTAATTTAATTTATGACATAGTTGTCAGTGTAGAGATCAATGAAAATAAGTGGTTTGAGAACATTGTTTATTCAACGGAGACAAAAAATGTCAAGTTAGCTCTCTACATCATTCAAAGAAGCAATGCCAGATAGAATAAAGATTGAAATGGGAATGTAAACCTCTATAATTATTATAGGATGTTTTATGACATTGGGACAGGGAAGAGCTTATTAAATAAAAAAACAGAAAATGCAAATCATAAAACAAAAGGTTGATAAAATCTATTATTACATTAAAATGAACATCTGATCATCACAAGATACAAGATAAAAAAATATAGCTTAAGAACTGAGAAAATTCTCACAACATATATAAACAAAGAATTATCATCCTACCAATCAATTAATGAGAAAAAATCCAATTAAAATGGAATAAAAGCATCAGCAGACATTCATAGAAGAGGTACATGAATGACCTTTGAATACATGAAAAAAATACTCAAACTCGTTAGCAGCCCCAGAAGTACACTTTGATGTCTGCATTACACATCGCTTTACAACACTATGTGTTGGCAAGATGTGGGGCTATGAGAATATTCATCCACTTCTCAGGAAATGAGAATTGTCGAGAACACTCTGGAAGACTTTGTCAGTTTATAGTATGTTGAACACAATTCCACTCCTAGAAATAAATACCAGGGGAAATTCTGCAACTGCAAAAGAAGGTAACTCACAAGGCAGCAATGTTTGTAAAAGAAAATAAATATTAACATTTCAAATGCTAATCAATAGTAGAATGGGTTAATAATCGTTCTATATTCAAAGAGAATAGTAATTTTCAGCTGTGAAAGTAAATTCACTACAGCTATGAACTGGACTCATCTCATTCCCAAAACACAATGTTGTGAGAAAAAAATCAGAGCCACATACAGTATGATTCGATCATTAAAAGATTTAAAAAATAGGTAATACTAATTATTCATTCTTTAGAGTTACTGATATAAGCATAAACAACTATAAAGCAAATCAAGGGGCTGATTAGCACAAAACTATGAATGATGGTTTCCGCTGGAGGTGAATGAGGCTGGTGTGACTGAGAAGGGACACACATGAAGCTTCTACTAGTCTTGCCAGCTGTTAAATGGGGTAGTGGGTCTTCTAGCTATCCCTTTAATAGTCTTTAAATTTGAATATATGTTTTAAAACTCTCCAAACCTACAGTATATTTAGCAGTAATTTAATGAAAAATAAAGGTCATTTTTATTTATTTATCCTTGTAAAATAAAGACTTTGAGGTTTCTAAATTGTTTCAGCACACACTTTTACGTAAAATACTGTTATGATTCCACTCTATACAACTCTCCGGCTTTATTTGACTAACTTGCATGCCAAAATGTTTCAGATTTGCTCAAAAAATCTACATCTACTTACAAAGCTGCATTCTTTGATCATCTAAGAAACTCACAACCTGAGAGAGGAAAAATGAAATGAAAGTAATTTTATCGGCATGTAAATTATCCTCAGTTTTGCTTCTCTCACTACATAGTCCAAGAACTGCTGAGTTATTGGATCAGATGCTCTGTCATGTATTTACAGGCAGCATCTCAATTAATTCTCTTGAGTTCATAATGTATCTGTTATCACTTCTATTTTGCAGAAAAAGAAAAAAAACAGTCTTAGGAATGATCAAGTAATTTATGTCTGACTAGCCAGCTAATAAAGGGCTGGAAGAGAAAACTCCTGGTGTTCAGGTTCTGAAGCCAAGGTTGTCCCCATTACACATGGCCACCCCACAGGAAGATTGGAATTACCAGGGGCCAGAGACATTAAGCACAGCACCTTCGATGGAAGGAGGGCTTAGTAAATAGTTGATGAATAAACAAATAAATGTGTTTCCTGAAAATATGGCCCTTACCTAAACATTGGTTTTTATTTTGCTTTCAGTCTGTGATCCTTTTTCTACCTCCAGTTATGTGTCTGTACAACCCTGGACCACAAAGTTCATTTAATAATTGGAAATAACTTTCTCATACATGGGACATTTTAGTTAAACATTCTAAATAACCAAACTGACCAGAGTCCAATTTTTTAACTCTGTTTTTCCCCCCATTTTTTATGATACTATATTGTGTCTAAGTTACTACCAATGATCAGCTCTGCTATGAAAATTTCATAGAATAAAAGTTTTAAGTTTTAAAAGTGAATTAGGCCTCTGTGTTACAAATTCTGTAATTTCAAAATGCTGCAAAGTTATTGTATAATAATATATTATGGCACAGAGGAAACTTACTTTTTTGTTTACAGTATTATTATTTTTTAAATTTTTTTCTTTATGGTATTACATATGTGTCCTTATCCCCCCATTGCTCCTCCCCACCCCCCACCCCACTCATGCCCTCACCCCCCTGGTGTCTGTGTCCATTGTTTAGGCTTATTTGCATGCATACAAGTCCTTTGGTTGATCTCTCCCCCTTACCCCCACTTTCCCCTACCTTCCCTCTGAGGTTTGATGGTCTGATCAATGCTTCTCTGTCTCTGGATCTGTTTTTGTTCATCAGTTTATGTTGTTCATTATATTCCATAAATGAGTGAGATCATGTGGAAACTTACTTTTTAACATAAGGTCTTCCCAAACTCAAACTACCTCTTCCTTTCTGTGGAAGTAGCTATGCATGTTAAATAATCACTGTGCTTTGACAGCTTCTTAATTTATAAGCAACATTAATTTGATAAGCAAGCATGTGCACGATTTCCCAAGACCTCTATCTACGACCTTGGGAATGTTTTGCTAATAGAATCACAAGGTTTTTTATTGTAGAATTAGTAAACTGGAGAAAAACATTTATTTGCATGCCATACATGTAGTATATTTTAAGCCTATAAAAATAACATAAAGTACTTAGATTTTGTGTGAAAATAATTTCTAGTGATATGAGGAAATTGGTATTGAGAAACAGACTGCTCAAGGACTTGCTGATTGTTCCCATGTGTCATAAAACAGCTACAGATTCCGTGTCTTCTGTCCTAAATTGTGAAGAAAGATAGACTTTCTATCTTCTGGATAATTTATACTTAATATTGATGAAATAATAAATCTGAACAATTTTATAAGTCCTTCCTTCCTTCCTTCCTTCCTTCCTTCCTTCCTTCCTTCCTTCCTTCCTTCCTTCCTTCCTTCTCTCCCTCCTTCCTACATTATTTTTCTTCTCTCTCTCTTCTTTCATTAACTCTTCTTGCCTTTCTTCATTTACTATTATTTTTCTCTTTCCTTCCATGCTATTCTAAAAGAGAAAGACAACAAAAGAAGAATTTTAAAAATCCTATTATTAAATAACCTTTGGATTTTGAATAGTAAAGTAACTTTAATAAAAATTTAGTCATGGCAGTAAACTGTTGTCCTAATATGCCACAAAACTTACAATTTGCAATAACATACTCTCATACTGTAGAAAATTCTATGTAGCAGAAGCCCTGTAGGATAGGTAGGACGTAGAACAGACATCTCTTGCAGGCCCTAGTCTCACCTGGTTGAATAATTTTGGGCAGCTGATTCAGGTTCCTCACACACAAAATGGAGTGTTTATTAAAGGAAGCTCAAATAAGATTGCTTGTGGTAAAGCAAGTTAAAATGGAAAAGCTTCATATCACTGTAAGGCATTATTATTTGAGAGCAAGAGAAGGTTTCTTCTCTATATTTTAATGTTTGGAATCACAATGGCTACACTATTTCCTGGGTTTTCTGTAATTCTATTTGGCTATTTGGAGAAGAGGAGTAATTTGAAAATAGAAGTCTTTCAAACTGACCTTTTGATAACAAGTTCATAACAAGTTTTGATGTTGAGGGGGTCTAATATGAGCATATCATTTTACCTGAGGCAAACTAGCAGCATGCTTTGCCTTACAGCAGTAATCCTATTCAGTATTCAATTTGTCAGCTACATTGCAATTGGAAATATTTTAAACTGATTTTATATCAAATTCAAATGCATAATGTAGAGTACATAAATATTTATCCCAACTATCAAATGGACCAAATTCCTAGAATGACAGTAAATATATATGCATGTATTTTAAAGGAGTAAATCTATTCTGATTCCCTTTTTACTGTTTCAATAATCCGTTCTCATCTAACTTGGTTTGTTGGTCTGCCTGTACAGGTGAGTATACATGTTTTCAGAATTTGGCCTGCCCTCTGCAGTCTAGGAGTCACAAAGATAAAAAATCTGCCTATTTCCCTGTCTGGTTTGGCTCAGTGGATAGAGCATCGGCCTGTGGACTTAAGGTTCCTGCGTTCAATTCTGGTCAAGGGCACATGCCTGGGTTGCTGGCTTGATTCCCAGTGGGGGGTGTGCAGGAAGCAGCTGATGGATGGTTTTCTCTCTCATTATTGATGTTTCTATCCTTCCCTTTCTCTTCCACTCTGAAGTCAATAAAAAAATTCTTAAAAAAAATTTGCCTATCTGCCTTGATTTGGTTTCTTTCTGCTCAGTGGAGAGCAAGTAAAGAATCTGGGCCTCAAGGGCATAGGCTCAAGGACACCAGCATGTTCACTTTGCAAAACCGAAACAGATTGGAAGAAGAAGAAAAAAACAGGTCAGAGAGAAGGCCTCAAAAAGGATTATGGAGATAGTGAAGGCTTTATTAAATATGTCAAAATTCATTAATTATTTGTAGAAGATAGCACAATATTCCATGATTGTGTTTGTATTGATTAACATGTTGAAATCTCATTTTCTCCTCTATCTACTGATGAACCTTTGTGGAGACTCTTGAGTTTCAGTTTGTTACTTATTCCTATAAATTAGTTACATACCATATACTTTCTGAACTTTAACTTAATCTATAAAATTATAATAGCAATAACTACAGAATTCTGAGGTTCCCATTATCTATAAACACATATATTGAAGAGGTTTAAATGAATAAATTATTATTATTTAATAATATAATATGTAATATAAAACATTTTATAATATATGATATGTTATAAATGTAGGATAATATGATTTAATGAATAATAATTCATTCATATCCACAAGCTTTATTTATCCTGTTGGGAACCATCAGAAACTGCATGCTAATTTACATGAATGACCATGTAGATTTTAAATTATTTATAACTGCAACAAAGTATATGTAGTTGCTGTTTAATTTATCCATAAAACAAAAACAGTCGAAAAGCCATGACCTTGCCAGAACCAGAGGAGTCACAAATCAAGATTAGTACATTGCTAAGTCATTTGAAATAGATCATCTGTGGTTATGCCTGGCCTTCCTGCCTTTGTGTGATCAGAGCCCACTGTATCTCCACGCGCCCATAAAAGAGTTTTCAGTCATGGTGAGGACTATGCCTCCCTCATGGGTTGCTTAATCAGAAATACTTCCTTTGCTTTAGTCAAATTCATCAGTTAAAGGTTATGAGTGGGAACTAAGCTAGATAAAACAGGCAATTAATGACTAATCAGAATACATTCTTATACCCCATATTCATGGCTTTAGAAATTGCCACTAGTCTCCATATCCTGGAGAAAATAGAAAAAGACTGAGAATGCTCTCTGTTAACATCGGTATTAAGAATGAAAAATCATGGTCATAGAAGGACACTTAGTAATTGCAATATTTCATTTGTAGTATTATAAAGTTTTATTTCTGTACTAGTGGCCTGGTGCACAAAATTCATGCCAGGGGCTGGGGGAGGGCATTCCCTCAGCCTAGCCTGCACCTTCTACAATCGGGGACATCCCTCTCACAATCTGGGACTGCTGGCTCCTAACTGCCTCTGCCTGCCTGCCTGATTGCCCCTAACCCCTCTGCCTGCCTGCCTGATTGCCCCTAACCCCTCTGCCTGCCTGCCTGATTGCCCCTAACCTCTCTGCCTGCCTGCCTGATCACCCCTAACTTCCCTCCCCTGCCAGCCTGATCACCCCTAACTGCCTCTGCCTCAGCCCCCACCATCATGACTTTGTCCAGAAGGAACTTGGATGTCCAGAAGATGGCTGGTCGACCCGGTCTAATTAGCATATTACCCTTTTATTAGTATAGATAGATTATATAGAATAGGATTGCTTAAATGGGGGGAAAAGCCTTTTTCAGCAGGAGGAGATGCTCTTGGCAGACAAAAATACATAATCCCTATATCTGGACTGATAGCCAGCCATATGCACTATACTGCCAAACTGGTCATTAAAAAATTGAACCACTTTCTTACAACTTACACCAAACAGCTGTTGCCCTTAAAACCCCTCCTCAGCCCCACCTTAGGTTCTGCCTTCATGGTTCACCCAGATTTGGTTCTGATTGGTCGGTTTCTATGCCAGTCAGCATCTCTGGGCCTGATCAGAGAGGCGAGGCTGATCAGCAGCTGCCCCATGCTGCTGGGAGGCCTGGAGAGAGATAGAGAGAGAGAGAGGCAAGGGTTGATCAGCAACTGCCATGGAGGCTGTGGATCAGACCCTGCTTCTCTCTCCGGGCTTTGGCAGCAGCTGCACCTCTCTCTGGGCCTCGCCAGCAGCCTGGGGTGGCTGCTGATCAGCCCCGCCTCTCTCTCTCTTTGAGGTCAGCAGTTCAGCCCACTGCTGTGTGCGCAGCCTGGTGTTCGGTCTTCCCATTGGTTGTTTTGGATGTTACGGACCCTGGCTCTTGGTATAGATATAGATATAGATATAGATATAGATATAGATATAGATATAGATATAGATACAGATATAGATATATAGATATATAGATATATAGATTAGGTGTGGTTCATATGTTAATTTCTTTGAATCAATAATATTAAATTTATTCAACAGAGCGTGTTTAATCTGCTTGCCTCAATATTTCCCAGCATGGTCAGAAGAAAGAGCAACCACCTCACAGGAGAGATGGGTGACTCATTCTTATCCTGAAGTAGATCCTTCTTTATCCACTCAAGGTCCCCAGGTGGAAAAGGAAGAGCAATAGTCCTCATCAAAGGTAGCTAGCATTTTATCTGGTTTGCAATCTCCAGCCCTGATAGTGGCCTCAAGTTTAAGTAATTCCTTCATTAATGCAGAAGCATTCCCTTGTTCTAGCTCCAGGTCCATGCGTGGATTACAATAAGTAAGAGAAGGAAAGGACAGAGGCCTGATCTTCTCTCACAGCAAGTATTTTCCCCAAAAGTCCTAGGAGAAATCTCTATCTATACTTATTCCCTAGCTGATCTCATTAATCCGTGGTTCTAAATCTCACATATAAACTGATGAAATTAAAATGTATAATTCTAGCCTATCAATCGTCCCTTAAATTCCTGAATTGTGTATCTAACTTTCTATATTTCCACTTGGATGCTTCATATCATTCCTGAAAAAGAACTTCTGTTCTCCCAAATTTTTCTTTTCAAAGAAACTATGTTTCTTTTCATGCTTAAAAATTGGGAATACTCTTTATTTACCCTTTTTAATCCATTCAAGCCAACTTCTTTCACAGTTATCAGACAGATCTTTCTCAAATATCTGATGATATACAAATTTATTAGATTGGCATGATTTACTTTATTTTATGATTTACTTTCCTTCTATCTTTAACAAATGTACTGTTTTGCACATGACCAGTAATCTAGACATAAAGAATATCCATTTCCCAGAAGGTGAGCTTCTCTTTCCATTTGCGAAAACGTATGCTGGGAATTATCATCTCTGCAACCATTTCCTGATAGATTCCCATCCCTTTAGGACTCACCTCAAGCCTCACTTCTCTGAATTGACCCTGACCCTCAGGAGCTGCCTCCCTTTGTTGCCATGGCATCTTCTGCCTACACATATTTGAGTCGTTTTCACTTGAATTCTAACAACATGAAACATTGTGGCACTGTGTCGTTCTCCTGTCCTTCTTATTAAACTATGAAGACTTTGAGGTCAAGGATTTTTTTGTTTTGTTTGTTTGTTTGTTTTGTTGTTGTTTGGCTTGCCTATCTTTAAATCAACAAGAGCCTAGCACAGTCTGTCAAAAGATGGTGCTTAACTAATTTATGAAACTACCACATAAAAAGCTTGGTTTTATCCATTGAAGGTAAGCCATTTAAGAATGATTTAACATTATCATGTTAAGTGTTCTATTAGGTGTTTGGTAATTCTATTCCTCTAACAACACCATCATCAATCATCCTAAAGTGCTGACACACAAATCTGCAACCTAAAACATGTCCTTATCCTTTACTGCACTGGAAAAGCTGAAGCAATTTGTATGAAAAGTGCATTTCAAGAGTGAATTATTAAAACTCTGGTATAGTTTCAAGTATGATACCTTTATGTGTGAAGTGAGGTCTGATACTTTTTTTTTGTAATAGGAGGTTTAAAGTTGGAGTTTGCTGTGGTGTTACAAGGGGCATCTCTACCAGTTGAGAGGCGGTTTAATCATCTATAGCTAAAGAAGAAAGCTCCAGGGTGGGAAGAGAGGGAGAAGCTCTGCCTCCAGTTACATAGAGATCACGATCCCCGAGCAGAACTAAAGGTGAGAGATCTAAATCTGGAAGAGGTCCACATGCTAAGAAAAATATTTTAAAATATTAATGAGAGAAAGGCAAAAGCAATCTTGAAAAAGAAACATAAGGCTGGGAGTCAGCAGACCTTGACTCTGCACTTGGCTTATTGGGAGACCTTATGTAAATCCTCCGTTTGTCCTAAAGGCCTAGAGACAGATGCCTGCCGTCACTTTCTCCCTCATAATGAGCAAAGAAGAAGATGGGAAAAGAAATGAGAAAGTAGTTTTAAGAAAGAAATACCCTCTTTTAACTTAAGCAATTATTATTACTAGCATTAATGATAGTAATAAGAAAAAGATATAAAAAACCAATACTTAATCGAACAAGATGACTGGTGGTGGTGCTCAGGTTTAGGGACAGTGTGCCAATGGATACTAGTTTTGAAGGGTCAAGTCGCTCCCCATATACCTCAAACTACCTTGCTCACTGTCTTCCCCTGTTTACATTCTGCCATTTTTTCAAACTCAGATAGATTAATTTAAAGAATTTTAGAGCTACCGGGCATTTCAGAAGTCATTAATCTAATTGCTCCTCTATTTCATAGTAAGGGAAGCATATAAAGCCGGGGAAGATTACATAATTTGCTCAACATCACCCTGCCAAGGGGTAGGAGCACCACCAGATTGTACATTTGCCAACTGCCAGTTCAATACCATTCTGCCCCTGTCTACCTCTAGCATGAAGCCTTACCACTCGAGTTCACACAGCAAAAGATTACAAGTAAGAATTAAATTATCACCCCCAGCCCCCCAAAAAGAATTAAATCCCATCTCTCTCATTGACTATTTGACTTAGGCAAATCGCTTATTTTCTCTGAGCATTGATTTTTCATCTGTTATACAAGAATAATAATAAGTGGAAAAATAACTAAAGAAATTTTTATAGAATGCCTGATTTTGCTTGGTTCTGAAGATACAGATTTGATTGAAACACAGACCATACTCCTAAAGACCTCACAACTTTCTAGTGCAACACTTACTACATTGCATTCTGCGGTGTTCTGGTCCTGCAGAAGGTTAATGATGTTTGGATGGAAAAGTATGAGAAATAATTGATTTTATGTCATCTGTTCGAGATTTGTCGTGCACATTAGCATATTGAAGGCTTTTAAGAATTCTGCTTTAAATCATTTTAGTATTAACAAAGATCTGAGTTTAAAAAGTGCCTTTTTAAGTGTAAAATAGAAGACAGATATAACATTCATCATACTCTTCTAAATTCATATTAATTAGAGTTTTTCCTACTTGTCTTTTTTGCTTCACTAATTTTTTTTTCCTATCCTTAGTCCATGTCTCCTAAGTCGTTAGCCATTGATGGTCCCTAGAGGTAAGTTCAGATTAAGCTAACATCACTTCCCAGGCACTGAGCTAAGCACATTCTCGATGCTTTCCAGCCCAGCACAGGGTTATCAATGTAAAATATTGGCTGGTGCTGCAGGGATGAAGTTGCCCTGCAGGTTCCTCCAGTTACCCAGGAGCCCGAGGCCAGTATCCCTGGTATCCTGGATAAATCAGAGACCTGTCTTCAACACCTCTCAGAATTACCCTGCTTCTCATCAGCTCCTAGGAAAGTTGGTCATTGATAAAATATATAAGATTTTGTTCTGCAAGTCATAGGAAAATAAGAAACTGCTTCAGAATGTTTAGTAAAAACAACTGCTGACATTACCAGCACCTCCATGTGCCAGGTTCTGTATTACACGGGAGATTACATATATAGATTTATTCCTCTCCATGATCCTATCAAGCAGGCTGCTGTTGATGGTTTTGCTCACTTTTAAGCAACTATTTAGATGATCCTGTTTGGGCTGGGGGTGGAGGGGGAGTGGTGGTGGTGGTAGTGGTGAGTTAATGTGGTGAGTTAGGTTTATTGATATTTAAATGTTAATCCTAAATTGCATAAATGTGATAAACCCAACCTGTTCATTATATATTTTTATTTATTTCTGGATTTATATAGCTAAAATGTGTTCAGGAAGTTAGGGGCACTTTTTATAAAAAGTGATTGACTGATATGCTTGCCTTATAAACAAATTGGTAAGTGTTCCCTGGTCTATTTTCTAAAATAGAGTGTAAATATTGTTAGCTTTTCTTCCTTACATATTTGATAAAATTCACAAGAATAACTTATGGACCTAATGTGTTATTTTGGGAAGGTTTTGATAATTCATTCTCTTAACATATAACTGATATTCATATTTCCTATTTCAACATCTTGTGTCAGATTTTTGAATTGTGTGGTTCAAGGAATTTGCTCATTTCATCTAAGTTATTAAATACATTGGCTTTAGTTTGCTCATAGTATTTCCTTAACTTTTTAGTATCCATAAGATTTGTAGAGATATCCCATCTTTTATTCTTGATATTGGAAATTTATATTTTCTTCTCTATTGCCTTTATCAGTAAAGCTAGGGTGTACTGATTTATCAAAGTACCAACTTTTTTACCTTTGTTATTTTCCATTATTACATCTCTTTTCCATCTCATTGATTCTTATTCTTTATTTTATTTTTCATTTTTCTACTTACTTTTCCTCAAAATCCCCTTGCTATTTTTAGCCTCTTATGCTGGAAAATTATAGTATCAAATTTAAACCTTTTTTCTTTGCTAATATAAGCTATTTGTTCTATAAATGCCCCTCTGAGCACTGCTTTAGCTACCTACAACAAATTTTGATATGTTGTATTTTCATTGTTATTCAGTTTGATATATACTCTAATTTCCCTTGTCATTTCTTTATTGATCTCTGGCTCGTGTAGAAATGAATTATGTTCCAAACAACTGAAGATTTCCCAGGTATCCCAGATATCTTTTTATTGATTATTAATTTAATTTATCTGATGGTCAAGAAAAGTTTCTCTACAAAAATCAATGCTTTTAAATGAATGAGAGATGTTTTATGGCCGAGAGAGAGAGAGAGAGAGAGAGAGAGAGAATGAGAGAATGTATCTATATATATAAATCCCTAATATGCAAATAGACTGAACAGCAAAACAACCAAACGGCAAAACAACTGAACAACCAATTGCTATGACGTGCACTGACCACCACCGGGCATACGTGAAACATTGCGGGTGTCGGCTGCAGTGGGATGGTGGAGCAGGTGAGTGGAGGCACCAGACCAAGGTGCGGCACCAGTCGCTGTCATCAGGGTGAGCCTCTGGTGGTTACTGAAAATTCTTTGCTCCCATGCACTGCAGTCCCGCCTGGTACTTGTACCTGCTGCCGGTGATGGTCCCACTTGCTCCCGCTGCCAGCTCTGGAGCCATCCCTTGCGCCCTCTGTCAGTGCCTGGTGCAGGCCCCGATTGCCTCTGAGCACTTCTCCACCTCCCCCTGCTTCTGAGGGGCAATCGGGGAAGCAGCCGCCATTCGCACCTGCTGATGACACCAGCCCCAATCGCTCCACACCATCAGTGGGTGCGAGCAGGGCTGGCATCCTCAGTGCATGAGAAAGATGGTGGCAAGAGTGGGGCTGCTGACAGGGGACCGGGGCTTATGGCAGGAGGGGCTGGATGGGGGCACAGAGGATGGGCCAAGACCCTCCCCTGTGCCCATAGTGGCCCACAGTTCCTTTCAAGGTGCACAAATTTGTGCACTTGGCCCCTAGTATGTGTAATAAAAACACATATATATGGTAATAATCCTTGTTTTGAGGTATACTTTATCTAATATTAATATAGCCATCTCTGTTTTAATTATATGATATATATTTCCTATCCATCTCTCTGTCTGTGGCTTTATATTTAAAGAGCACCTCTTGTGATAGCAAATAATTGCGTTATGCAGTTTAATCCAGTTTGACAATCTCTGACTTTAAATTCAAATGTTTAACTGAGTCATATTTAATATAATTTTTATATTGTTTGTTTTCATTCTAAAATCTTGCTAGGTGTATTTTATTGTTTAATAGATTTCCCCCCTTTGCTCCCTCGTTTTTGCTTTCTGTTCAGTTAAATGAATATTTTTAATTATTCTAATACTCCTAGTGGTTTTTTTATTGCTGTTGTATGTATTCCAACATGTACCTTTGACTTATCAAATCTTCTAGAGTTAAAATATGTACTTCATATTTTAAGAAATCCTCATTTTACAACAATAAAACTTCATTGTATTCCCATTCTTGTTCTATTTTGCCACATATTTTACATCTATAAATATTAGATACTAGAGGCCCAGTGCACAAATTCTTGCATGGGTGGGGTCCCTCAGTGTGGCCTGCGGGGATTGGGCCAAAACCCGTAGTCCAACACTGCCTGCATGCTGCTCCTGCTCATCCTGGCCCGCTGCTTCTGTGGTGGGCTTGTGCCCAGTCAGTCCTGATTAGGAGAGGCTCGCGCCGCCAGAGTGGCACTTGCCAGAATTGAGCCTGGCATCTGGTGCCTGTCCTGAGAGGAGTGTGGGGGAGGGGCTGGGATGTGATCAGCCCTTCGGGTGGGTGGGTGGTGGGACGTCCTTGCTGGCCCGAGATCCAGATCCATCCCACTGAAATTCGCGCTGGTTGTCAGGAGCCACCTGGCAGCTGCTTTTATATCATTTCTTCCTTGCGAAGCATCTAGGGAAGGGAAGCAGCCACAGTGCTTGAGGCCGACTTCCAGGAGGCTGTCAGTGCTATCGGGATTGTTCCGGCAGTGCTGGTCTGGCAGTGCCTGGCCCATTCTCTGGAGATTGGACCTGCAGGACTACTGAGGGAGGGAGTGGCTGCCGCCGGGCTGGTGGGCCACTGGGATGAGTCAGTCAGCTAAGCAGCACTCCCTCTGTGGGAGCACACTGACCACCAGGGGGCAGCTCCTGCATTGAGCATCTGCCCCCTGGTGGTCAGTGCGTGTCATAGCAACTGGTTGTTTGGTCATTTAGGCTTTTATATAAATAGATATGTCAAAAGACAATGCTGTTATTTTTATCTCAAAAAATGAAAAAGTAAAAAAATATATGGTAGTTTATTATATTTACTCAGACATTTACATCTTCTAGTGTTCTTCAATCCTACTTGTTATGGGTGACTTAAGTCTCGTTAAAATTCATAGCCCCCAGTATCTCAAAATGTGACATTATTTGGAAATAGGATTGTTGCAAATGTAATTAGTTAAGATGAAGTATTAGCATGGGCCTAATTCCAATATGACTGGTAACATATAAAAAGGGGATATTTGGACACACACACACACACACACACACACACACACACACACACAGAATGCTAAGTGAAGATGAAGACAGAAATTGGGGTGATGCTTCTATAAACTAAGAAACATCATAAATTTCCAGCAAACCACCAGGAGCTGGGATTGAGGCATGAAACAAGATTTTTCCTTCACAGCTTTCAAAAGGAACCAAAGAACCAATACCTTGATCTTGTATTTCTAGCCTACAGAACAGTGAGATAATAAGTTCCTATTTCTCGCCCTGGCAGGTTTGCTCAGTGGTTAGAGAGTTGGCCCATGGACCAAAGGGTCTCAGCTTAGATTCCAGTCAAGGGCATGTACCCCAGTTGCAGGTTTGATCCTCCACCACAGTCAGGAAGCATTTGGGAGGCAACCAATTGATGTGTCTCTCCCACATCAATGTTTCTCTCTCTTTGTCACTCTCCCCCTCCTCCCTCCCTTTCACTCTCTCTAAAAATCAATGGGAAAAAGAACCTCAGGTGAGGTTTAAAAATATTAAAAAAAATTCCTGTTTCTTAAACTACCTAGTCCAGTGATGGCGAACCTATGACACACGTGTCAGAGGTGACACGCAAACTCATTTTTTTGGTTGATTTTTCTTTGTTAAATGGCATTTAAATATATAAAATAAATATCAAAAATATAAGTCTTTGTTTTACTATGGTTGCAAATATCAAAAAATTTCTATATGTGACATGGCACCAGAGTTAAGTTAGGGTTTTTCAAAATGCTGACACGCCGAGCTCAAAAGGTTCGCCATCACTGACCTAGTCTCTGGTAATTTGCTACAGTAGCCCTAGTATATTAAGTTTCCACTCCACCTAATATCATTTCCTTATATCCTGGGGGGGAAAATGTCCTTTAGCACTTCTCATAGTGTTGGTTTACTGTTTCCGACACTACAAGTTGCATCCCTGAGCTTTTGTTTATCAGAACATGTCTTTATTTGACTCTTATTTTAGGAATATTGTCATTAGATATAGAATTCTTGTGGACGACTTAACAGGGGTAGGGAACCTCAGGCCCCTGGGCCATATAAGGTCCACGAAATCATTTGGTCTGGCCTTGCCAAACCATTAGGGGTGAGTTAATTAAAGGTTTGACCAAATATACCAGGCTAATTTTTAAGTTGATAATTTTGTATGGCCCACAAATGATGTTAAAATATCCAAATGGCTCTTGGCAGAAAAAAGGTTCTCTACCCCTGATTTGTGGAAAGTATGTCTAGACTGTGATGTCTTCTATGAATTAATATGGAGTTTTGTTCTGGCAGATAATTAAGTTGCTGGCAGATATTCTTGATCCCATCGAGCTTAGGTTTTAGGAAGAAAACCTATTTTGGTTTTGTACATTAGTACAATGAGATGGCTGTTACTTTAGTGTTTGGTCCTTACTTCTTCCTTTTTACTAAATGTCTGAGGTGCCCTGCATAGTGACGTCCATCCTCATGGGTTAGTCCAGAACCCCAGTGCCTCCCAGCACCGCTGGTATCTCATTCAACTCTCAGGCTCACAGCACTTGCTCTCTGCTCGCCAGAGGGAAACTTGCCCTGTTATGTGCAGCACAGTCCTTGTCAATAAAGTGCATGGTGCTGTCTTCTGAATTCTGGGGCTTCTTCCCTCCACAGTTGCCTTTTGTGTGGTTCTCTGCCCTGCCTCTACCAAGTGTTTCAACAGCCTCAAGGTCCAGTCTCTGGCTCCTGCTGTACTTTACTCTGGGTCCACCTCTAGGGCTCATGGCCAGGAGAACACCGCCAGACAGAAAGCTGGGGTGAGCAGGGTCTGACCTACCTCACGTGTTACCTTCTTTCAAAAATCCAGTCCTGCACTGCCTGCTTGTCACTGCCTGAAATCAACTGCCTTACATATTTTGTTCAGTGTTACAGTTGTTTACGGTAGGATGGCAATTTCAGCCTACTTACTCTATAGCTTCCTGTCGTGGCTGGAGGCAGAAGCTCCGTGATCATTTATATTTTACTTACCAAAACCATGGCATTTTAAATTGATTGACAGAGTCAAGGGTAATAGTACACTCCAAGTGTGTTATTCTTGCTTCTAAAATAGCAGCTAATTAGAAAATCCAAATGATTTCAAATTTGATTATATTCTGTCATTAACATCGAAGAAAACTCTTGATTTAATTGCAGAACATGTGACAATGAAGATATACTTTATAAAATAGATGCCTCAAACATAGTTATATATATAAAGCTACAAATTCTGTTTGATAATGACACTAAAAAGCCAGTTTTTTAAAATTTGGCATATCTATCCTGGATTTGTCTTATCTGACAATGTTTCCATCAAAACATCTATGATTGGATACACTCATTCCTCATAAACCCTTCTTTTCTTTCCCCTTTTTTTTTATTTTTCAAAATCTCTATCAATTTGATATTACCCCTTTTTATACCTTCCCTCCTCCCACTTTTTCCCCCCCTTAGTCCACCTAATATTTTTGTTTCTGTTTTTTTTCAGAATTGTAGAGTCTGCATCTTTGGAATAATAGTCCCTCTTTGCCTACAAATCATACTCACTGACAAACACTCTACCATTTACCTTGCTGGCTCAAAGGACCCTGGGTTTGTTCTCTATATTTTCTGGATGTATATCCAGTTCCTTAGAATCAGCTAAAGGCACGTTTTCCCATTGTCCTTAATGCCTCAAACACTCATTTTTCCCTATAGTTATTTCTGATCTCCTTTTGGAAACGTTCCTGATACAAATGAACTAATCTCTGAAAGTGGAAGAAAGTCATCTCAGAAAACTGGCCAGAGCTGCGGTTTTAAATTAACCTTCTGACAACTTATTTTACAGATGAATCTTTAAAATAAGGAAGCCCAGATGGAGGAAATAAGCAATCTTCTGAAATGGGCTTTACCAATAACAATAATAAAAACGACTTTTGTTCTCTATTCCTTTATGTAGCATTCACGCAGGCATTGAAATGGCTGTTGTTAACATAGGGTACCACATTAATTTTCTGAAACGTTTCCTTTATAAAGAGGCAGGAAAAGTCCTGCTTCCTGGTAAGTGCTTCATGTTTCCATTGCAGGTGAGCAGAAATGGAATGGAAATACAGTTCATAAAATATGTAAGCTGAAAATAAGTAAGATCCTGACATTCAGTAGAAATGGCAACTCCGATGGAAGAAGAAAATTTTGTTCATACCCAGCATCAAATGCATCTGCAATATTATTGAAGAAGTAATGAGAATTTATCTCCTGAGGTCATATAATATCTGTTACTAAAGGAGTTCTCAAATATTTGTTCAGTAGATACATATACACCCAGGCCTTCAGTGCTATACACCAAATGGTACCTTGTAATTACCTTACCCTTTTTCTAAACCTCACATTGTCACATGGTCTGACACCAGTATTTACTATTGCAATCAAGATTATTTTATAGAGTCTAGATTGTTATAATCATCATACTATACATAGCAGAACTGAAAGAGAAAACTAATTTCTAATGAGTATTTTTTACATATTGCCTTATTGATGTCTAATAATATTGCTATTTCTAGGTAAGACTTATGAGTCCTTTTAAAAATACAAAACAATTAAAATACAAATAATAAGTAAAAAGATAAAATATGAATCTAAGTCAGTCTGATTCCAAAGCCCATATTTTTAAAAATTGTATAACCTGCCCTGGCCAGCTGCAGTGGCTCAGTTGGTTGGAGTGTTGTCCCTTAAACCAAAAGGTTGTGGGTTCAACTCCAGGTCAGGACACATATCTAGGTTGCGGTTCAATCCCCAGTCAGAGTGCCTATGTGAGGCAACCTATCAGTGTTTCTCTCTCACATCAATGTTTCTCCTTTTTTCTCTCTCCCTTCCCCTCTCTCTCAAAATCAGTTAAAAACAAACAAACAAACATATCCTCAGGTGAGGATTTAAAAAAATATATAACCTTACCTTTTAAGGTAAGAAGGTCTATTAGGAAGACATTGAGACTTTAGATTAAGATCATGTAAATTGTGATCCAAAAACTGGTGATGTGTGGAAAATATGTTAGAATATTCACAAAAGTAAAATTTATAGAATTTGGCGAATATTTGTATGTTAGTGAATAAGGGAGAGGAAGAGTTTACAGTAGCCTCGAAGTCAATAATTTCCAACTCTATCACACCTCAAACTCCCCACATATAAAAATATTCTAGAAACTCCTTTTTTGTTCTAAAGTAAAATTTCCAGATCCTTAAAAACTGTGCATCCATTCATTAAACAAAATCATAATAATCCTTTAAATGTGACATATAAAAGAGAAATTAAAGAAAAAACATTTCAGTAATATACACTTTAGTATATGAGCCATAAGACAATGACGTTATGAAGGCATAATGGAATTATGTCCTGAATGAATAAATGAATGAATGTTGTGATTCTTCAGATGTTTACACCCATATGAACAATCACCACAAGGCAACAACTATCAATGCAGACTTAAGAAATGGTTGTGTATCAGTAATGCAGACACCATAAGCTGTGTTAACAATAGTGATACAGTTTTCTGTAATGATGATACATGCTTGGCAATGTTTAAGAAAAGGGTCAACTTATACAGTATATGATTGTATAGTGCCTCAAAGGCAGTGGTCATGATTTATTTCTTGAAGTGGAGAGTAGGTAGGTGTGGTGGTTTTATAAAAATAATATTATTTACAATACATACATTATTTGGGTATATTTAATATTTCACATGAATAGAAGACATACTTTTAATGGGAGGATAACAGCTATAACATTGTCAACAGCAATGCAATCATTGATGAATTGTACATCACTTTCCAGGAAGTGATAGACAGTTTCTACTAATTTTCACAGAAGCTCTGTAATGTAGTACTTATCGCATTCATGCTATAGAGGATCAGGTAATAGTGCTTATGAGCAAGCGCTCTGGAGTCTGAGAGCTTAGGTTCAAGTCTGTTATCTGCCCTTGACTAGCTGTGTGTTCTGGGGTAGTTTACACACTGTTTTTATGCCTCTGATTTCCTCATCTATAAAATGGGGATAATAAAGCTATCTACCTCAAAGATTGCTTACGAAAAAATCATTGTAGAACAGTGTTTATTATTCTTATTCTTTGATTAATCTTAACTGATGGTGTCAGTTCCTCAACTTCCAAAGCCCATGATGTTCCATTGTTGAATTTAAGGGCAGGGCCTGGCAAATGGGAAAAGAAATTTAAAAGAGCGAGGATCACTAATAAATCAAAGTCTCAGGTAGTAGAAGAGAATGGAACAATTTCAATTCTTTTGTAGTAGAGGCTAATACGTATAACAGTGCAGAATAGCTAATTTCCTTTTCAGAAGTAATTTTTAGTCTTTCTCTGCCCTTTGCAAAGTCAGAGATTTCACATGAGATACATATAAAGAGTTCTGCTTGGCACCAGGAATAAGCATATTTGATCGGTTTAATAGGAAGATTAGCAATGCATTTGCTGAGGCACAAATCAGACCTTATTTTTTCCTTCCTTCAAATATTATGTGTGATATAGCCTTCCACCAGAAAATGATGTCCAGCCTTCCATATTTTAAACAAGGTACACATAAAACTCGTCTATGTACCAAGGAGAGGCCATAGATGGCTGTTACTTCCATCTGAAGATATTTTAATCTAAAAAAATTGCACTTTGTAAAAATTGGTCAGTTTCATGAAAGAATTCAAGCATATGCTAGGGAATGCCACGTGTCTATCAACGATCAGCAAATAAACTGGTTAGTCACATAATGGCTGTTTTAGAGGCAGTATAATGGAGCAGTTAATCATATGGGCTCAGAAATCAGTGCTGAGCTTTGATCCCAGTCCTGTCACTCTCTAGCTGTGTGACCATGCACTTATTACTTAACCTTTTTGTGACTCAGTTTCCTCTATTTCAAAATGGGCATATTAATAGCCCTGACCTCATAGGAGTTGCAGTTCAAATGAGAATACTAGATAGCATCTGCTCTAAGAAACATGCTAGGCACTTATTCAGAGCTAAATACAGGGGTGGGCAAAAATAGGTTTATAGTTGTTTGTATAGAAAGACATACAGGTTATGATTATTACAATAACTTTATTAACCCAAAAGAATGTCACCCATAACTGTAAACCTACTTTTGCCCACTCCTGTATTACTGTAATTATGATGATTTCTTTATGCCATTGATATTGTTTTACATCAGAGGAGTTTATTATAATTTATAAGAGGCTGTAAAGTAACTAACTGTGTAAGGTTAAAACACTGCTTGTTCAATTTATAGTGGTTTTAAAAAAATAAAATGAAAGATGCTTCTATTATTAGGTTGGAAGAAGACAATAGAAGCTAAAATATAAACTTTCAGGTTTAACATGTCCACATGTGTACACAGCCTTTGAAACAATAATCCACTTATGGTTATTCCTACCAAAAATTACATATTGTGAATATAGATATAAGGATGTCCAGGACAGTATATTTAAGAATACTAAAACTTGGCAACAACCAAAAAGTCCAAAAATGGAGAAATAATTTATTAAACTATGGCATAATAATGTATGTTATTAAAATACCACTATATTAAGGAATATTTATTAGTATGTAAAATGTTAAGTAGAAAATAAAATGGCTATAAAATAACATATACATTATTATGATGTACAAAGGGAAACATGTGTTAATATTTACATACAAATTGCATATACACCAAAATAATTATAATGGGGCATTTAGTTATTGAAATTATGGGTTATTTTCCTTTTGTGCTTTTCTGTATCTTTCAAGTTTTTAGAATTAAACATATATTAATTTAATATTTATAAAAGATTAAAATAAATATGACTACATATATTAGAACATGTAAAATTCAAATCATAAAAATATGAGGATATTAATTTTGAGAAAATAATATCCAATAGGAAAACAAAAAATATAAACACGTTTTCTCTCTGATAGATTCAACAGACACAGCCCTAATGGTTTAACAGCTCCAAAGATGACAGGACTTTTCAAATTAACCATTAATTTGAAGAGCATCACAGGCTTAAACTTCTAGATGGCTGATTATTAGTAGACATTAGTCATTTTATAAACTTAAGTGTGATTTGATTATGAATAATAAAGCATAATACAACTTTAAAGAAATTATTATGGGAATGATTTGTGTACTGAAAACATTGATATTTATTTCATTACCAGCAACTTCATCTATTAAAATGTGAATATGGAGTCCTATGTTTTTTCAAAACCATTTACCAAATACTTTCTGAATTATTGAGTTCCTGGACTAGGCAACTGAAATAGAAATATGAATTGCATGGTCCCTGTTCTAAAAGCAAGTACACAACAAGTTACAATACAATGTGCTGCAGTACATTGTATATATTATACATAATGTGTTATATGTAGCTGTATATAGTTATATAATGCATGTGTTCTCTTTGCATTGCATTAAGTCTTTATAGAGGTTTGCATCATTAGTATTGATACAGCATCACTCAATACCCCATATACA
The DNA here is from genome assembly GCF_000147115.1 of Myotis lucifugus. Taxonomy (NCBI): domain Eukaryota; kingdom Metazoa; phylum Chordata; class Mammalia; order Chiroptera; family Vespertilionidae; genus Myotis; species Myotis lucifugus. Next base: position 851,527 of record NW_005871313.1, on the reverse strand, counting down.
AATAGTCACCAAACAGACACCGTATTTCAGAGTGTGTAACGCAGTAATTTTTAAAACCATAAGTCAAATATTCTGTCTTTGATCAATCTAAGATCAGCATTAACCTACTTTGGTAGTTATTAGCCATTCTTGGATATGGAAAAGTACCTCTAGATTGATCAAAAGAGTGACATCTGAAATCCGTGAACTAGTCCAATCCACTAGTATTACATTTTTTCCTGCTTTTCACTTGGAAAGTAGATGTCTGGGAACTCAACATAATCAGGATTAAGTGTTGTAAAGTATAAAAGGATGAGAGTCTATTTGGGTTTTCATGTTATTGACATTCTATGGGATAACAGTACACAATCAGTCGGTTATCATTTTGAGTTGCAAAGAGATTTTGTGATTAAAATCAGGAAAAAAATCACTGAATCATCACAAGTAGAGAAGTAGTCTTGACTTTTATGGCACTCAAAATTAGTGAAGAAAAAAGTCTCAAAATCCTGCAGTGATATCAAAATATTAGCACTGCATCAGCCAGCATAGCTGTCTACCTATTTCAGAATTGTTTTAGCTTCATATTTCAGAAGACTTCATAAAGCTTTCCCTGCCTAGTCCACTATATAAACATCTCTGGTCTCTGCCAGTTTTGGGATGGACCTGAGCTGATTTGTGTCCTAAAAGTTGGAGCCAGAACAGCTCAAAAGCACTTCTGCTACCTTGAATATAGTTATGACAAACTTAAAGTTTTGTGGAAATAGAAAAAAGAACAGCATCAGGAATTCTTGGTCATTAATGGACAAAAATACTTTCAGTGAAAAATACCACACAGTAATCTTGACAGCCAAATCTGTTTTACCATGTTCTGCTGCTCCTCACATCATGATCAAGTTCCCATGCATACTGTCTAAATGGCCACAACTAATTGACAGGTGTATAAAAACCCCACCAATGAAGCTCCTTGGATGGGAATTTATAACAGCACAAAATAAAGGGGTTAGCCTCAAATCACAAAAGTCTGTTTTTTCATTTTCAAAGAAGGCTTTAGCATAGAAAAGAAGAAGATGATGATGATGGTGATGATGATGATAACAAGTCTTTATACATCTCACTAGTTGATAAGCACTATTCTTGGTTATCTATATGTTTTAATTTATTTATTCTTCTAAAAAGACTCTTGTAAGGTTATTACTATTTCTATCCCCACTTTAAAGATGTGAAAACTGAAGGTCAGACAGGCAAATTAACTTGTCCAAGCTTACACAGATAATTAGTAACAAAGCAGAGATCCACCCTGGCAGTCTGCTCTATCTGAGCTCTTAACTCCTGTTTTATCATCAGTAAAAACTGAGTGAATGAATGGATGCATAGCAGCAAAATATTTCAAGAGCAAAAGATTTCATATTTATATACACACTGAATATGCTGCAATTCTTGGGCCCGTCTTTCAGAAATCTAAATAAGCAAACTTATGACCTACAGGTTCCACAAAATCTAATTTCAAAGCCAACAGAGAAAAAGCTGAAAACCAATGCAATACGATCATTGTAACATGAGATCAATAGATAGGCGGCACCTATAAATACAGAAAGCAATTTTAATTACCCACTTCTCATATTTCTTAATTCTCCAGGACACAGAACTCTCATCAATTCCCTCAGCATGTGAAGCTACTGAAATCTCTGCTGGGTTTCTCATCCTCACAGCTTTCTTTCTCAGCCTCTCAGATTATTCATATCATATGAATAACAGTCTAGCCAGTTCTAACCTTACCTACCAGCTCTAAGATGGACCCAGGACCAAGACTCGACTAAGCAAAGCAGAAAATCCTCTCAACACAGTGATTGGGACAATAGTTGGATGCAGAACCCACACTGCTCCTATCACTGTCAGGCCCAGGATTGTCACTAGAATTATTGGGACCTTTCCACTCTGTGTCATTGTGTTTGCTGAGCTGGGCCACCACAAGAATAGAACCTGTGAGGGAAGCAGAACTAAGGAATGGAGAGAAAAAATCCTGATCTCTGCACTCCCTGATATTCATCCTTACCTAAAGGAAAAGGGGGAAAATCCTATATAATAAAAGGCTAATATGCAAATCAACTGAACGGTGGAATGACCAGTCACTATAATATGCACTGACCACCAGGGGGCAGATGCTCAACATAAGAGCTGCCCCCTGGTGGTCAGTGTGCTCCCACAGGGGGAGTGCCGCTCAGGCAGAATCAGTGCTCAAGGCTGGCAAGCCCAGCGGCAGTGGTGGGAGCCTCTCCCACCTCCATGGCAGGTGGACATCCCCCAGGGGTCCCGGACTGTCAGAGGGCACAGGTTGGGCTGAGGGACTGGCCCTGTTCCCCCCAGTGCACGAATGGTGTGCACTGGGCCTCTAGTTATTACATAAGGGTCTTAGGAGTCAAAGTGACGAGACTGCATGCCATCAGAATTTATATCTTTCCTTTATGTTTTTCTTTTTGCTCATGCTAGCTTGAACTAGCTTTCTATAATCTGTATATGAAAGAATCTTGATAATAAAATTGGTAAACATTTTCTGATCATTTTGTGGAGAAGGATTTGCTAAGCAAAAAAAAAAAATGGAATAAATCTCAAAAAGATGTAAAGATTTCCCTTATGTCCGTAGATAAAAGCCACTGTGATGCTTCCCAATAAGATATTTGAAATTAGGAAAATAAGATTGCTCTGTGTGAATTAAATGAAGAAATCAATACTTAACGAATAAGAATTAAGATAGGCAAAGTCACACTAAGGCTAGAATGTAGATTTTATTCTGGTGCACAGTTTTCTGAATTAAAACAGAGGTTTATGGATCCTTCTTTGTAAAGGGTCACTCACACAAAACATCTTCACTGGTGTTATTGTTTTTTGATCCAAAGAATCAGATCCAGGCCATTTAACCCAAAAACCACAACTGTAGTCACTCCCTATTACCTTTTGTTTTGTATGGGTGAGGCTTTCAATGTGTAAAACTCTGTGTAGAATGCAGACGCTTAGAAAAGAGGGAGGGAGAGAGAGAGATTCTTATAACATGTTTCAGTTCCACCAGGGCTCCAGGACTCAGGTGAAAAGAAGAGAGGTTAAATAAGGTTATTTTCAGTGAGCTGAAAACATTGTACTTTAATTATAAAATTGCAGGTTAAATAAGCTAACAAAAAAGAGGACAGGAAATGAAGACAGAGGCAGTTTGGGAACCAAGGGATTTCTCCCGTCACTGTAGCAGCTGCTGGCTTTCCTGCCGAGTTCCTTAGAGATGTCTGCATTTCCTGAAATCAGATTTCTTGAATAAGCTTAGGAATTCCACCCCATGGCTTCTTTTTATGTACTAGTAAACACCAACACATAAAATTACATTCTAATAAAACAAAGTTACAAGTCTTTGGTCTAAAAAATGTTGGTTTGATTGCTTAAAAGTTAAATATAACTATTTCAACTTGTTATTTTGATGTCACATATATTCCATATATTTGGCCTCTGAACCACAGTGATTCGATACAGTTTGTAAATAAACAAGCAAAAAGCAAATAATGTCTCACAAATCCTTTACCAAGCTTCAGCCTGCTTGCTTCACCAAACTTGTAGTTGGTTTTATGGAATTAACTAGTCCAGTAAATCAAAATTCAGTCATTTTATGTTAAGCTAGCTGTTAGGACAAATGCCTATTACACATCATTGAAATGAAAATAAGAACAACGAGAAATTTTCCTGGAAAAGTGTTCTATTCACTGCCTCTATTTTGTTATGCAAAGATAAAAACAACTTGAGTCACACAAGTAACCTACGAGAAAAGGATGGGTTTCTATTCCATGTAAATTATTACTCTGGGATTTGGCAGAGTTTGTCACAGCTTTAATATACTGATTGAAAAACCATATTTAGAACTGGCAGATAGAGCAATTTTAGCAACCTTGAGGCCTTTTTTGCTCTTTGAAGTCTGCAGAGTGGCCATAACCGGTGCCCACAACATTATGTTTGCCGTCTGTTTCCTCTACCCCCTGGGAACTTTGTGCAATAATGATGCTGGCCCTTTGATGTCCACTCTCAAAGTTTTTGATCTTGAAAGTAGAAAGTAAATATATCTGTTTATTTCTAAAACAATTTTCACACAAGAAACCTGTACTCACCTGTTGTTTATTTCATCGAATGGTTTTGTTTTCTCCTGAGTCTTTTCATTTATTGAATATAATAGAATCTAAAAACTGTGTTATGATCTTTTGGGTTTCCATTAGCACCCCCACTAATTGGTGAGCAGCAATAGCCATGTGTTTGTGCAGAGGGAGCTAGGAGTACAGCAAGTAAAATGGAAGGACCTGCTTAGGCACGAATGCTAACAAAACAGTATTTAAAACAGCATCTAGGTGGAAGCCCAGCAGGAAGCTGGAGGTCTGAGGCAGCCAGGAAAGCACAGCCATGATTATCCAGCCTGAACCTGCCAACACTGTGTCAGCTACTTACCTCTATCCTGCTCTGAGAGATGGTTCCTCTACTGGGAACCCCAGGAAATCAGATCAGATTACTGCCTAAACTAGAACAAAGCACACCCACAGAAGGGGTTTCTTTTCATCATTTTAGAGACTCCTTCCCATTTCATCAACTGCAGAAAACTGATGCATTAGGTTTGCAGGAACACTTGCCATGGAAGCTTAAGATTAATTGAAAAGGTGGCTTAGAATTCAATCAGAATTGGGATGTGTTAACCAGGAATAATTTTCAAATGGTACAACCATGATCCTCATACAAATGTAGAATGAACATTTGTCTAAAATTTATTTAACTAATTAAATGATGAAGGACCAGTGGATTGTCAAGGTGGTTCAAAGGGTATTTTAGGAACTAGATATTCATAGAACATCTTCTAAAGAAAATTCAGGAAAGATTACTGTGTTAAAGTGAAACACACACACACACACACACACACACACCACCACCACCACCACCACCACCACCAACAACAACAACAACAACAACCTAATAATGTTATATAGCTCCCTTTAGGGTTAACTTTTCTATGACAAAAGTTATTTGCATCTCATTCAAAGGTCTTTAAGTTCACAGTCTTAATTCTTAGTAAATAATAAATAGCAATGTCAAGCAATGGTACATTCTAAAAATGAACTGTTAAACAAAGCTTCAGTGAAACATTGAAAAGATATGCAAACATCATTTTGTCTTATTTACCGATTTTTAAAATACTTTTTTCTTAAAAATACTAAGAAGATAGGTAGGAAATAATTATTTGTATGTATAACTGGTACTGTTGTAATTAACCCAGTTATGAATACCAGGAAAGGAGCGAAGGGAAGGTCAAGTATTATAGGCATGCCCTTTGTGCAGCTTTGCCAGGAAACTACAGTGTAACACTCCCCAGGGGCCACCCGGCTATTCCCCCCAGATGGCTGGGGGAAGGGACTGAACAGGGAGAGAATAGACTCATGCCCAGGATAGTCTGGATGACACAGGGAAGGTACTTGTCTGTCTGTCACACCTGGGAAGAGGTCATTGGCCAGAGTAAGTATGACCACTGCAAGAACTGGAAGATTCGATATATTTCATCCCAAAGAAGTTCACTCTCAGGCCTTCTTGGCTCTTGGCACTCTCTTGGTTCCCCTGCATTTGCCCACATGGCTCCTGCCAATATGGACCCCACACCATGGACGAGTGGACTGTAACTAGTCTGATGCTGTACCACCCAACTCCACCATGGAAAGGAAGCTTTGGACGCTGGCTTTGCCTCTAGCTCTACTGAATCCCCAGCTGCACATCTCCCAGGACTGGATTAAGGGAAATGGGACTTTGGAAACAGAGGGATATAATTCCATGCAAATAAAAATTACTCAACCTCAAGTGCAAGTCTCAGAAAATTATTTTTCTCAAGGTATTGTAAGGACCCCACCCCAGCACTCAGTGGAGAAAGGGATATCCCACTTCCACTGATAACATAACTAAGATGTGCCATTTTCTCCTCAATGTGTAAGAGCTATATATGATTGGTCACCTTATTTTTTTCTATGTGTCAACCAATTGTTTTAAAATACCACTTCTTTTATCACTTATTTCTTGTCTAAAATATCTACTAGTTCTTTGAGAGGAACTCAACTTCCTCAATTTATATTTAAAACCTTTAAATGCACAAGGCTGAACTTGGTGCTACAATTAAATATGGTCCATGTGATTTTATATACAAGATAATGCCTAGATAGATATTAGAATTTTCTCTCCTGGTCTGGTGGATATAATAGAGAAATGAGAATCGGAGAGGTATTGTAGAAAAATTATAATATTAAATTCAAAGAACTTTGTGAAATCTCTTTCTCTGAGTTAGATTTGGATTTGGATAGTATGACTTTGAAAAGCTAATAAAATTACCCAAGTTCCTGTGAGCAAAACAGTCTCTCTCTAAATTTATTTTAGGTCCTGTGAGGCCATGGCTACTCCAGAAAGAAATACTGGGACCAATTACATCCAGATACTGATTGATGATGTCTTGTGTAGCTGATTAACTTGATTTTCTCAAGAAATTATTAACCTCACCTTTGAATCTCACTGAGATTAAACATGACAATAGACCTGACTTAATTTCATCCATATTAAAATAATTATCCAGTAAGCCTTATTCTCAGGCTGTTAAAACCAATATAAATAGACATGACTTTTGCCTTCCTGAAGTTAACCTTTTGCAGCCAATGGTACAGACAGACAATTTTAGGTCTTGCCTGTAACAAATGTGTAAATTAAGACAACACTTGGTCGTGTCTCTATAAATAATGGATAAATTAGAATTTTACAAATTGTTGTGTAAGTGTGACTTAAATATTTAAAAAAAAACAAATTAATATTTCTTCACATGAAGCAATATTTAATGACCAAGAAGCAGTTTTTTAATCCTCAGTCTCTTCCAAGATTTTTAAGTATATGTGCAAGAGAAAAACAAAATATTTTGTGTGTTTTCTTTTGGAAAGTAAAAGTTAGTCTGGGTGAGGCTAGATTGGATAATGCAGCCAGGACAGCTAACATGGCTTGAAACAAGAGCGGAACATCTTTGATCTGGAGGAGGGACCCTAAAAGGACTATATGAGTCAATACTTCTCCAGTGGAAATGTAAAGTACTGAGAAGCAGATGTGAAAGACATAAAGAAGGAAACATAAGTAAATGAAGCTGTATTGCTACTATGCAGGGAAACTGAGTCCAGCAGGTTATGCAAGTACCAAGTGCAACTGTTCAGAAACGGAAGAAAGACTTTAAAAAGTAACATAGTAGAACACTTTTGGCAAAACCATAATTTTTGCATACTAAGCAGTAGATTTTTTAAAATGCTCAGGGATCTGAATAACTGTTAAAACTAGAATCATTCTAGACTCTTCATAATCAACCTGTCATGGCAATCAGGATTCAAGGAGAAAAAAATATTCTAACTACCTGTTCATTGAAATTGCCTTGGACCTAGAAGAAGAATAAGCTAAGTAGTGACAGGGATGGGTCAGTAATAGACAAGATAGGTGGGGTGGCATGGTGTTGAAAAAGCAGAAGAAGGGATACAACCAGGAGGTGAAAACAATAGATAGGATCTAAATACTTAAAAAAACGATGCAGAAGGTGAGACCAAATAATGATGTCACGAACATGGGGCTGGCCATGAACTCAGATACTAGAGAAATTCTGGGGGAAGAGAAGACTATTGGGTGGAGATATTTGGGAAAGGGCTCATCTTGGTGGAGATGCATCTTCAGGTTTTGAAAACTGTTCAGGCCTTTTTAGTTTAAATAGGGAAGTTGCTACCAAACAACGAATATTAGGACATTACTAAAAACAACTGGTAGCAATGGAAAGCAACAAACATGCCAAATTGAAAATAAAACAACTAAGAGAAAATAGAAAAATAGAGAAGTGTAATATAAAATTTTTCCCTCAGTTCTAGTGCATGTCTCTTTGCATCTAGTAAATATGTCTATTGTACTTGCAGTGGGTGCCCCCCAGTATTAAGGACAATTTTCAAATGCCAAAGGGGGGAAATCTAATTTGATTGCTAAATATATTGTGGTCAAAGTAAAGAAAGTTCAAGTCCAATAAAACACAACCAAATTTTAAAAAGGGAGCTCAGCCAGTGTGGCTCGGTGGTTGAGTGTTGACCTATAAACCAGGAGGTCGTGGTTTGATTCCTGGTCAGGGCACATGCCCAGGTTGCAGGCTCCCTAGTGTGGGGTGTGCAGGAGGCAACTGATCAATGATTCTCTTTCATCATTGATGTTTCTATCTCTCTCTCCCTCTCCCATCCTTTCTGAAATCAATTAAAAATATTTTTTAAAAAGGGAGATTCTGAGATCTGAGTATATGATGGCTATAAGCATTGATTAGCCAAATAAGCCCAATCATTTAGATTGTGGAATGGTTGACTTTTAAGGTATTATCACTTTACAGTGCTTCATTAAGACCTTTAAGAACTGTGAAAGCAACATTGATGGTGAATGGGATTGAGTTTAATATGTACTCCAGTACATATTCCCAAAGAGATTGAGGAAAACATTCAGCAAAGCTATGATGAGCCTTTTATGTGGATCTTAAGTGTGGTGGAAAATAACACATTTTTACTGCAGTAAAAACCATAGTAAAATGTTTTAATCTATTATGTTAGCTAAATGGAAATATAATTACTTAATGAAAATTTAGCTATGATTTTGAAGAAATAAAATATTGAGAATTAAAATACTTAGTGAATTCTAATTCCCAAAATTATAAATGACAAAAAATATTTAAACTACTATAAATAATTTATGAATTTTGCATATCCTTACTTAGGAACTTCATATTAAACAGATTTATCAGGAATGATAAAGGAAAATTACATTATTTTTTTGGGTAAAAGGTTCTTATTTTTTTAAAAAAGAAAATTAATTATTTCCCACCCCTTTGTTGTTATTTGTTAATGTACTTTATAAAGGAAGAAAACAAAAGTTTATTTTCCCATTAGCTTCATTCTTTTCCACTGGAAGACCTCTATTCTCTCCTTTATTGAACCCTCACTTCAGAAATACACAGAACTAATACGAATATAGTAGTTATATTCTTGTGGTGGCAGGGGGTTCTTTTTTCCCACTATCTTTCAAATTTCATGGTTCTTCAATCAGATCAACTGAGTGTCTATTTAAAGCTTTAGAAATTTTGCTTCACACAAAATTAAATTCAAGGCAAATTAAATGGTATATAAAAGCACCACTTTATAATTCTAATGTGCAAATCCACAATGAGGATATAAGATGTCATGAATATTTAAATATCAGAGCATCAAAGCCAAAATACTGAAAGCCAAATCTTCAAGAAACATATGAATAGATACATAAATAATAGATATGAAAGTGTATCTCTCTTATGTCATGTTAGATTAAATAGACAACAGTGTAAGAACAGAAGGGATTTTAACAAAGGTATTAATCAAGTTGAATGAGTATATATATATATATTCAACATGTATATATATACTCATTCAACTTGAGTAGCTTGCTTCCGCTTGCCTCAGCTGGCCTCCCCGCCCATTGCTGCTTGTAGCTCGCTGCCCCTCCCTCCGCCACTTGTAGCTCTCCAATGCTAGCAGCTCACACCCCATCCCACCTGCCACAAGAGCCGCTGCTTGTTTGGTCATGACGGCGTGACAGCGTGCCACGGGCATATATAGTAACTAAGGAAATCACCATCACCCATGGAACTGTTATAAAACTGGAGTACATATTAAACTCAAAGAAAAATGTATTTTTCAATTTGAAATACAATAGACTGCATTATCAGATAATACAATTCTACTAGAAATCAAGAGCAGAAATAGAAACCAAAGGAAATCTACACCTTCCCGCAGGTGTGCTCTGAACAGGGCTGCCCTTCTGGGAATCACACCGCATTCACACATTGGTAAGATTCAGGAGCCCAAGGATTTCCTTAGCTGGAACAGTCACAGGCTGCTATGGGACAGATTTTTCTGGCAATACAGTTTCTTGAAAACCCTAGAGGATGTCAGGATTAATTGATTCTGGTCCATCCCGGGAGAAAGTAAACTATATCCAAAGATTACCATTTGCAATTTGGAAAACAGCCACGGTTAAGGAAATACCAACTTTAACCCAGCACTCCCTTTGTTTGGCAGGGAAAGCTTAAAAGACATTTGGAGAAATTCCTGGAACTTCCGTGTTACCCATCGCATGATCGCTAATTTTGCTGTTTTAATCCTAGACAGGACAGATTATGGTTTCTAGAACAGAAATCATCCCAATGAGGTTAAGTAGGAAGAGATTTAACAGAGGGAATCTGGTGCTTACAAAACCAATGGGAGAGCCAGAGTTAAGTCTGACAGCTGCAGGTTGAACTGCCAGGAATGACTCACAGAACAACCCTGTGTACCTGGCCCACAAAGAGCTGCTACCTGGGATGCCATCAGGAAGCTTGGGGGTTAGAAGCCATCACTACACACAGTGGTTAGTCCCAGGATCCTGCTATTCTGCCAGATGCAGTGCCAGCCTTAGGGGGCTCCTCACCTCTTAACACTTACAAAAAGGCCTACCTGATTAAACTAACATTATGTTGTGTTTCTGATAAGTAGTTATTGCTTTCTAAATTAATTCTCCTTCTCCTAAACCATGAAGATTTCATTTTAAATAGTAGTCATTATCACCCTTACCAAATGGTAACACAATCTACCTATATAAAGAGCCATGAGGCCATCACAACCTAACAACCAAACGGATGACCAAACAGGCTGAGTGGGGCGACCAGGCCAGCAGGGGGGTTAGTGAGGGACGACCAAACAGCAAGCTGTGTGGGGCGACCAGGCTGGCAGGGGGGGTCATGAGGGGTGACCAAGTCAGCAGTGGGGGCAGAGGGGCAACCAGGCTGGCAGAGGGTGGCAGTGAGGGTGACCAGGCTGTCAGGGGGGCAGTTGGGGACAACCAGGCTGGAGGAGGGGGGGGGAGTTGGGGACAACCAGGCTGGCGGGGGGGGAGTAAGGGGTGACCATGCTGGCGGGGGGGCAGTTAGGGGTGACTAGGCCGGTGTGGGGACAGTTGGGGATGACCAGGTTGGCAGGGGGGGCAGTTGGGGGTGACCATGCTGGCAGGCAGAGGTGGTTAGGGGTGATCAGGCTGGCAGGGGTGCCAGTAGGGGTGATCAGGCAGGCAGGCAGGTGAGCAGTTAGGAGCCAGCAGTCCTGGATTGTGAGAGGGATGTCCGACTCCCGGTTTAGGCCCGATCCTCACCCGAGGGGTGCCGGATTGAAGAGGTTGAAGGCTGGGCTGAGGGGACCTGCCCCCCTCCCCGCATGCATGAATTTTGTGCACCGGGCCTCTAGTTTTTAATAACTAAAGAGAAATTTAAAAAACACTACTGCACTGATATTTTTTCCTCTGCTTTGGAGATGCAGTATAGTTGTATGGTTAAGTAAAAAGCTTTCATGTCATACTAGTATTAAACTGTAGTATTCACTTAACTATGAAAGCCTGTGGCAATTCAATTCTGCTAAACTTTAATTTCTTCATCTGTAAAATGGGCATGATAGTACCAATGACTATTCATAGAGTCACTATATACATTAAATTAAATAGTAACTTGAGTGCTTACAACACAACCTGGCACAACATAAGCCCTCAGTGATGGTGAGGCAGGTTTTACTATCACCACCTTAGAATTTGTTGTTCCCTCTTTTTTCCAGTACGCTACCTCTTTAAGTCATAATCGCACATCTGCCATCATCACTCTAGAGGCAACAACTGACTTCCTATGTATCAACATCCATTGATCTTTTCTCAGTCCACATTCATCTTGATTTCGCTCCTGAATTTGACACTGTTCATCATTTTCATCAATTCTCACCACCACTGACACTGATGGCATATGCCAGCTTCCATCCGCCCCACCCCCACCCCGGCCCCATCCACCCTGCGTGCTCAATCTGTCACAGTGACGAAGGCAATGTTGGTGGTCATTTTTTTCTTTTTCATCTATCATCTTAGTGCTAACCCTCATTATCCTATGCCTGTGCAAATTTTTTATTCATTAATGATAGCTGACTTTTTTCATTATCTCTGCTTCAACTCATTTTGCATGCCAACTGATAAATGAAAAGCTTTAAAATACTGATTATGAGGTCCTCGTGCTCAGAAATTTTCAGTGACTTTCTATTGTCTACCAAATTAAGTTCAAACACTTTGGTCTGGTTTTAAAAACACTCCTTAATTTATCGACCATGCCTTCCCGCCTCACATCAAATCATTTTTTTGAAATGTGCTCATCACAGGCTATGCTTCTATTGTGCCCTTTATTCATACAGAAAAAATTTTTGGAAATGCTTTCACCCCAGCCATTTACACCTCCTGAGTACTACTTTATCCTTCAAGGTCTGGTTGAAATACTTTCTCCCCTGGGAAGGTGTGGATGAAAAAAGGGTTCTAGCTCAGGGAGACCTGATCACAAATTCCTATGATCATGGTGGTAGTCACACCCCAGGAATATAACTTCTTCAGTAAAAGGCTTATCTTTGCCTTAAGCAAGTACTGTTTATTGTTTCTGTGCACCTAGGTTAACACACCTTTGACCCCTCCTTCTTGACCACCCTCAAGAGAGCACATAATCTTATTTCCCCTATAAATCCCATTCCCGCCTTGTTTTCTCCCACCTTCATGTAATCTCTCTTATGTCCCTCCTTAATTTCAAATTCATAAAAGAAACTGCAAAACTGTTATTCTCCAGAGCATTTGAGATCTTGCTGCCTGGCATATGTCCTCAGTTTGGCTCATATAAACTTTTACAAGAATTTCTTTTAGGGTTTGGACATTTTTTACATTGACAAAAGGTTTCTCTGATAACCCCTATTGGAGCAGACTCTCTCTTCACAACACTAAAGATTTATATCCATCTCTGGGTACAAAATACACAGTCCTACATTAGAAAAGAACCAGTTTTTGGTAAATATGACCTAACCAGCATACTAGACCAGGGTCAGAAAACTTCCTTAAAGGGCAGATCGTAAATGTTTAAGTAAATATGGCTGGTGACCATATAGCCTTTGTTATGACTATTAAACCCTGCCTTTGAAAGCCAGAAAGCAGTGGTACCCTATAGGTAAACAAATAAGCATGGCTGCTTTCCAATAACACTTTATTTGTAAAGCAAAAAAAGTTGGCCAGTCCAAGGCTATGGTTTGCTGACCACTCTATCTACCATTAGCTTCTGAAATGCTGAAACCATGCTATCCTCATCAGAACACTGCTAATTCTACTACTACTGAGTCATTCAGTGTTTTCCTATAGTCTATGCCAAGTACTATGCAAGTGCACTTATGCATATTATTTATAATCATTTCAGTGATTTTTAAAAGAAAGTATTGTTACATTCCATTTGCAGCTGAGGAAATTGAGGTGCTGATCACAAATTAAAACTCTTATTTTAATGTATTCGTTTATATGCTTGTAGCTGTCTTTCCTTCTAAAGGGAAATCCCGAGAAAACAAAGAACAAGCCTGTCTCATATGCTAATGGGTCTGGCATAGAATAGTTATTAAAAAAAGTTTTAATTTAATAAATTAGTGAATGAATTAATCACAGAGCAGCTACTTCATTTGTCCAGGGTCACACTAGCAGTAAATAATAGAGCAGGAATGAAAATTCACATTTCTTTTTTTTTTTTAGCTTTACTTCATCCCCACCCCCATCCTCAGCATATATTTCTTGAGAGATCACCCTATGCCATGGGCTATGCACTTTCGAATACCCTAATATTTGACATCTTCCGTCATTGATCCATTTCACATAATAAGGAGCTACTAATATGTACAATACTCTGCATGTAAGTTTTGTCTTTTTACACATTATATATCAAGTTTCTCATTGGTGAGTCATTAGCCACTTTTACCTTTCCTTCCAGGTATTTAAATATACCTTTCTTCCATTTCTGGGCTGTGGTTAAGAGCAGGAGCTGTGACTAATCCATCACGGTATTTTGTATAAAGACTGCTCAGCAGACAATTATGAAATGACTGAATTAATGTGCAGACACATGAATATGCATGCATTGACTCTACCTATTTCTAATGAGAAGTCATCTTATATTTACCTCCTCAATCTTTCTCAGACCTCAGATCCACTCCTTATCTCACTACACTGATTTCGCTCAGTCCCCCACAGCTTGGCCCCAACGTGTTATAACAGCAATGGGCCTGCACTCCTTACACCTTATCTTACCCAGGTTTGCAGTTCATCCTCCTCTTTGCTGTCAAATCAGGAAATTTGGTTTTATTCATGGACGACACCCTGTTTAGTTTCTTCCCCATCCCATGCTGTAGATGCACCAAGGTTCCTGAGAACTGCATGTAAGCCTAGCTGTCCTGACTCACTTCTCATTCAGTATCCGTCACACTGAGGACTTGCCGTTTCTGGACGCACCATCCAGCCATGTACACCCAACCATGACTGTGGGCATATACTTCCCTCTGTGTGGACAACCCCTTTCCCACCTCTGTGTGGAATACCCTTTGCTCCCAGGGTGGGATACTTCCTTGACTTTCAAGGTTTATTTTAGATGTACCTTTGACACCTTTTTCCACGCCAAAAACTGAAATGAGTGCTCTTTCCTCTGCTCTGATAGACCTTCCCCCTTTTTTAATGCCTTCATGTTAATTATAATTCGTTTATGTAACTATATTTTCATGAACTCAAAAACCATTGAGGGCAGCAACCCTCAAATATCTCTAGCCTTATCACAGTGCTAGCCACATAGTCAGCCCTCAATCAATATTTTTTGATGAATGACTTAATTAATCAATCATCAATCATTCTTAAATTTGTGCTACAGAAATAGGATTATTCAAAACAAAATTTTGGTATTATAACATAAATAAAAAGATTTTGAGTCTATAATTATTCAAAATAATATGTAGTTATATGTTAATATCCTTATACTTTATTTAGAAAGAAAATGTCACATGTCGGGATTAAATTGCTTAAGCAAATAATATCTGGCATTTGAAAATGTACAACCTGCCAATGGATTTGTAGAAAGTTTCTAATTAAAGGAAACTGCATGGATTTTTTATGGCTATTGTATAAAAATTAATTATATAGTTATATTAACTGTCATGAATATATTAATTTTCCTAAATGATATTTAATTGTTGGTCTCTGGTTTTCCTATTTAATTACTGCTAACTGCAAATTTTATCAGTTGTTACTTTAATATTGAGGATAATAGCAAAAAAAGCCTTATTTCAAAAGCAAAAGTTATTTTAAAAAATTGAAAGCTATTCTATTTCAATGATGGGGCCAGTAGAGCGTCTCCAACCCCATAATCACTACAATGTGTGTGTGAGGGAAAGCGTAAACCAGTACAGTACCTACCTGCTTCTACCAGCCCAAACAAAGGAATTCTCTGGTTTATTTATTACCTGGTGTCTCTAGAGGTGGGACAAGTCAGATCAGAAGCAATCTTAGAAGACTATCATATTATCACTCCCCACTCCCCCTCTCCCCCCCCAAAATTGGCCTAATGTGTAAGAAAAAGATATCTAGATACCAGTTTTAGCAAAGACACTTCTAAGTTTCTCTCCGGCCTGTTTAGAGTCCAAATTGCCTCTGCCTTAGTGGGGTATGGGTTCATGTTGATGCAAAATCAGAGTTTCCCAGGTAAAATTGTGATGTTTGAGCAAAATTAAGAAAATGCAGTCATATCAATAAAAAAAGTAGAAAGCAATAGTCACCTGAGGTACATTTCCTAACAATTGGTAAGTGTTCTCTGGCAAAAATCATGTTGAGGACAGAGTTATTCATCCATTAAGTGTTTACTAGTTACTAGTTGAATAAATGAATGGATCTTGCAATTCAAGTTGTGAACATCCCTTGAAATGAAGCACTTAAAAAAAAAGATGGAGAGAAAGGGTCCTAGTTATAGACCATGCAACTTTAGAATGGCAGAGTTATGTCCAATGAATGCCAGTCTACCTAGTTGTCCCCAGCAAAATGTCTCACAGCTTTTAACTTAAAAACTCATAAAGAATAAGAAAAAGAAAATAAACTTCAAAATAATCTTTGATTTACTTGATATTTATTGACAACCTGGAAGGTATTATAAGAAATAATGATTCTGGTTTCAGTAAAGACATGAAGGACAACAGATACTTTCTTTTATGTAAATAAGCCTCCCTCTCTGCTTAAAATAAGGTTGAAAGATAACTGTCTTTCTGTTCAGTCTACCCCTCTGGCAAGAGACCCAAAGTCTGTATAAACCATAACATTTTGCAGCTGTCCTTCCACTGTGGAAAGGCCATGAGCTCCATGAGGACCAAGTGTGTTTATTTTAGATCACCATGGCATTGACAATAACTACAATAGTGCCTGAGACCCAGTTCTGCATTCAATAATTATTTCAAACAAATGAACTGTTGAATGGCTTTTTAAAAATATTATTTCTCCAGTTCCAACTTTTCCTCCTTTCTATCTCTTGTCCATTCATTCGTTTCTAGTCATTTGGATACTGCAACCCCCAAGAAACAATGTATTTTATCCTGAGGAATGTGGATGGAAAAAAGAAATTATGAAGAACCTTATTAGCATAAATTATATAATGCACATACTCAGTAACAGAGAACCAGGCCAAAATGGCTGGGAGAATATCCGATTTTAGAATGAGAGGGTTTTGTCCAATGAATGCCAAGAAAATGCATATTTTCTGATCCCTTAGGCAGTGTATTAAACTGTGTTTACTGTGCTGTGTTACACAAATTTAGCAACTGCTTCTGGAGGTGGGAGTAAGACCTGATTTGTAGCCTTTGTTGAATTTTATGGTATGTTTTAAGACTATATAACTTCATGCAGAGCTAGGAAGCTGGCTCCAGTGTAGCAGTACCGCCAGTTACTTATACCCCAATAAAAATACTTATATATATACTAGAGGCCCGTTGCACAAAGATTTGCACAATAGGCCTTCCTTCCCCTGGCTGCCAGCACCAATTTTCCTCCGGCACCCGGGACCCAGGCCTTTGGTCCGGTCACAGCGGAGAATAGCGAGGCTTGGCTTCTCTGCTGCAGCCGCAGCAGCGAGGCTTGGCTTCACTGCTGCAGCTGCAGAGCGAGAGGTTGGCTTCTCTGCTCCAGCTGCAGTGGAGAAGCCAAGCCTCTTCAGTCTTCAGTCATCTTCAATCTTTGCTCCACGCCTGCATATGCAAATTAACCACCATCTTTGTTGGGTTAATTTGCATGCTCGTCCTGATTGGCTGGTGGGTGTAGCGGAATAACACCAATTTGCATGTTTCTCTTTTATTAGTGTAGATAAGTAATATATATAAACAATAAATAAATACATAAGTAAAATATAAATAATGTAATAAATGTAAAATAAAATAAAAAAAATAATAGAAACATCCATTCCTTCTAATTGTTAAGTACTATCCAAGTACTTCATTCACTGACAATCTATGAATACATTATATTATTTATTCTTTCCTGTATTTTAGTAATTATTAAAGTGCTGTGTCCATGGCAGATTATAGCTTTGTTCAAAACAGAAATATTGTTATTTATTCACAAATATTTATTGTGAACTACATGAGTTATTTATGGCATACCACATAACAGACTTATAGAGCAGGACTGAGAAAAGATTTATTAATAAGCTACATTCTTTCATGAGTCTCTGTAGTCCTATCAGCTTCTCAATTTTCTCCCTGATATGCCCTTGTGTCTCACGTGTTCTCATGTAATATCTGTTGTCTGCACAACTCATGTGGAATTTTATAAATATCTTTACATATTTTTACTATAAATAATCCATATTGAAAATAAAGCAAGCTTCTTCTAGGTAAAGATAGGATCTTACTGTTCTGTATCCTTAGAATTCATGCCAGGGATTTTTTATGACCCAATGTTCTTGTATATTTCCTATAGTTTTTAGCAGACAGATTAGATCCCCAATAAATATTGATTGTATTTAATGGAATGATTTTGTTAAAGTCTTAAATTAATTCTTCATTTAGTTTTTTTATGTAGTTATGAAATGTATCTTTTCAGAAAGATAGATGTCACTATTTTGAAATATTGACTAAAAGCTATATTTATGTCTTCATTTTGAAAAATATATGTTCCCAGTATATTAATTTTTGCTATATAGTGATAAAATGAAAATTTTCTGACTAGCCATTTGAAGTTGGATATAAATCATATTATATTGCCAAATGATGAGAGAAAAAATTACATTAATAAATCATTGAAATAAAGTTGTTAGCCTTTCTGCTGAATATATTTCCATATTAACAGGATATAGTCATTGAACATTTCCAAACGTGCTTTATAGGGGAAAAAAACTGATTCTCATAAAATATTTAATGTTACAACTATATTAGTTCTATCTATATGTTGCTGAAATAACAAAAGCCTGTTAACCCTAGAATATTAAAAAAGAGATGAATTAGAAATAAAGCATTTTTTACTTTTCATCCAAATATGAGCTACCTTGTAAACACAGCTACTTTTTGTTTGTTTGTTTGTTGTTGTTAATCCTCATCTGCAGAGAATTTTTAGAGAGAGTGGAAGAGAGGGAGAGAGAAGAGAGTGAGAAAAGAAAGAGAGAGAGAAAGAGAGAGAGAGAGAGAGAGAGAGAGAGAGAGGAAGAAACATCAGTATATGGATGTGAAAGAGACACATCGATTGGTTGCCTCCTGCACGTACCCCTACTAGGCCTGGGATTTGAACCTGCAACCCAGGTAGGTGCCCTTGATTGAAATTTAATCTGAGACCCTTCAATGCATGGGTCAACACTCTAAACAGTGAGCAACACTGACCAGTGTGTAAACACAGCTTTTCTTGAAGAGTGCATCTCTGTAGTATTTTAATTATGAAAAAAAGTGGAGAATGGAAAAACAAGTGTAAATTGACTTTGTTAGAGAATCCATTTTCTTTTCAATTCAATGAATAAAGAAGTTGACATGATCTTAAATTGACAATGACACAGTCCAATAAATATACTCACAAGGGTATCCTATATCCGATTAAGCAAGAACTATAAAACTGCCTTCTCTGAATGTCTTCGATGATTTATTAAATTTTACACAGTGATGTAAGGTGTGACTTCAGAATACTGCATATGTATAATATCCAGGTAAAAGATTTCTTTTTTTTTAGTTTACAATTATTTTATGGTAGAGTGTGTATATTTTTCTCCTTAATAAAATGTTTCATTTCTGCATACATTGCATTTGTTTTTCAAATAGGTGATACATTTACTTATTCAAAAAGAACACAAGGGTACACTGTATAAAGTCTTCTTACCACGACTATCAGTTGATCATTACCCATTCTTCTTCCTAGAGGCACTAAACGCTATAAATTCTTATCCATCATTCCCTATTATATACAAGCATTTATTCTTTCAAAATAAATGGGAACATGCCATTCAAGCCTCTTGTACTTTAATATTTCTTGAAATTTAACAATATATACCTTGGAAATTGCTTTGTATCAGTGCATAGAGCTCTTCTTATGTTTTTTTTATAACATCATAATTTTCTATTGAATAGCTGTAGTCATCATTTATTTAAAATGTCTATTGATGGCCTTCGAGATTATTTCAATTTCTTACTTATACAAACAATACTGAAATGAATAACTTTGAGCATACATCATTTTGTTCTTGTTTGAGAGTATCTGAAGAACATATTCTTTGGAGTAAACTTGCTGGGAAAAAGAATATATGCATTTGTAGTTTTAATATTTGATATGATAAAAATTTTCTTCCATGGTGGATTCACTAATTTATGTTCATACCAACACAACAAAAGAACATTTTTCTTCCTGTTCCCTAGCCAAAATACTGTTTTATATTTCTGCCAGTCTCATAGGTGAAAAGCACCACCTTCATTTTTGAAGTACAGTGTGACATATTTACAGAAAAATGTACAAAATCACAAACAGATCGATGCATTTTCACAAGCTGAACAATTCTATGTAACTTGCACCCAGGACAAGAAAGTGAGCATTACCCTAACCCTAGAATCCTTCCTTGTATCCCCAGGGAGCCACTGATCCCCACCCAAGGGTACCCTCTATCTGACTTCTAACCCCATAGATTAGTTTTACTTGTTTTTGACTTTAATATAAACTGAATCTGTATGCTTTACAGGTCTGAATTCTTTCTATCACCATTTTCTTATGTGTGGAATTCATCCCCACTTTTGTTTATAGATACAGTTTGTTCTTTTCTTTGTTGTATTGTATTCCATTGTGTGATGATTACACAGTTTATATTATATTTTTAATGTGCATTGGGAAGTTTCCATCTTGGGGTTTTTATAATTAGTAATCCTATGAAAATTCTTGCATGTGTCTTTTGGTGGATGTATAGCTGCATCTCTATTGGCTGTATATCTAGAAGTAAAATTCCTGGGCCATAGAGTGTACATACACTCAGCTCTAGTTAAATTCCACTGTTTTCCAAAGTGATCATACCAACACTACCATCAGTGTATATGAATATGAATAGGTCCACATGTTTACTGCTACTTGGATTACCTTCTGCACTTTTGCTATTCTAATGGGTGCATCTTAGTGTAATTAATTAGAATTTCTCTTAATATGACTGAAATGAGTTTTTAATATATTAACACTTATATTTATTTTTCTGAAATCTGTTAGTGCCACCTTCAAAATATAGAAAGAATATGACCACTTCTCTCCATCTTTGCTACTACAACAGTGAACAGAAATTCATTATCTGGATAATCAGGAAGCCCTCCTGATTTGATCTTGCTTCCATTCTTGCTGTCTTACAATCTGATCTTAATATAATAACCAGAGTGATCTTGTTAAATAGCGAGTCAGATTATGTCACTACTCTGGACAAATCCTTCAGAGCTCATTTTGCTCAGACTTAAAATTCCCTGCATGACTTGGCCCCCATTTCTTCTTAGACTAAATCACCAACTCTTTCCCTTCTCACCAGTTCTGCACCAACTCTACTGATCTTGTATTTCCTCAAGTATTCCAAGCACACTGTTAAGATATTTATTCTCACTTTTCTTTACACTCTTATTATGATATCTACAAAATATTCTTAGGGATAACTCCTCACTCAATGCCTTAAAGATTTTGTTCAAATGTACCTTCTCCATAAAATTCATCCTGACCACCTTTAACCCTTGACTCTGTCTCCCCATATCCATACTCTGCTCCTTTCTCCCATAGATTCTGACCGTGGGCATATACTAGATAGAAAACTGATTTATCATATGTATTAATTGCTTCAAGATGATGAAAAAAATCTTCAAGAGATCAGGCCTATAGTTTCGGGGAGCAGAGTGGAATCGCTAGTTTGGGATGAGAAATAGGACCAGAAAGAAAAAACATAATTATCCGCAAAACGAGTAAAAATCAAATGTGGGCG
>NW_005871313.1:721396-830036 GCF_000147115.1 Myotis lucifugus | reverse complement strand
TCTCTAGAGTCTCTACAAGGGCAGGAAAATACATATTTATAATATGAATCAGAAATACTGTATTACTAGTTGTCACTTGCTATTTGTCTTTGCTTAGAAATTATTGATTGCCCCTTTGGAAAAAAAATTAAGTTGAAAATACAATTTTTAACCTACCAGATTTAAGTTAAAAATTCTAGGTTTCATGTCAAACTTAGTAAAATGCTGCCCCATTAACATAATACAAAAGAAACCATCAAAAAAAACAACAAGAAAGCCCACTGCATGGGAGAACATATTTGCCAAAGTTATCTCCGATAAGGGTTTAATCTCCAAAATTTACAGGGAACTCATACAACTTAACAAAAGGAAGATAAAAAATCCAATCAAAAATGGGCAAAGGACCTAAATAAACACTCTTCAAAAGAGGACATACAGAAGGCCAAGAGACATATGAAAACATGCTCACAGTCATTAATCATCCGAGAGATGCAAATCAAAACAACAATGAGGTACCATCTCACACCTGTTAAAATGGCTATTATCAACAAATGAACAGAAGACAAGTGTTGGCGAGGATGTGGAGAAAAGGGAACCCTCATGCACTGCTGGTGGGAATGCAGACTGGTGCAGCCACTGTGGAAATAGTATGGCGTTTCCTCAAAAAACTAAAAATGGAACTCCCATTTGACCCAGTGATCTCACTTCTAGGAATATATCTCAAGAAATCAGAAACACTAATCAGAAAGGATATATGCACCCATATGTTCATAGCAGCACAATTGACCATAGCTAAGGTTTGAAAACAGCCTAAATGCCCATCAGCAGATGAGTGGATTAAAAAACAGTGGTACATCTACACAATGGACTACTACGCTACTGTAAAAAAGGATGCTTACCATTTGCAACAGCATATCAGCGGTTCTCAACCTGTGGGTCGTGACCCCTTTGGCGGTCAAATGACCCTTTCACAGGGGTCGCCTAAGACCACCCTGCATATCAGATATTTACATTACGATTCATAACAGTAGCAACATTACAGTTATGAAGTAGCAACAAAAATAATTTTATGGTTGGGTCACAACATGAGGAACTGTATTTAAAGGGCCAGAAAGTTGAGAACCACTGGCATAGATGGACCTGGAGAACATTATGTTAAGCGAAATAAGCCAGTCAGAGAAAGATAAATATCACATGATCTCACTCATTTGTGGAATATAATCAACAACATAAACTGATGAACAAAAATAGAGCCAGAATTATAGAAGCATCAGACAGATTGTACAACCTAAGAGGGAAGGCAGGGGAGGGGGAGTAAGAGATCAACCAAAAAACTTGTATGCATGCATATGACCATACCAATGGACACAGATAGTAGGGGGGTGAGGGCATGTGCTGGGGGTGGGGGGTGGGAGCAGATGGGGAGAGGTCAATGGTGGAAAAAGGAGACTTATGTAATACTTTAAACAATAAAGAATTTTTAAAAAAGTTAATACAAAAAAAATCTGCCAGTACTTTCATGGTTTGTATTTTCAGGTTTAAATCTTTCATCCATTGGAAATTCATTTTATCAGATGTCCTAGTTTTTTTTTGAACATTATTCATTAAATAATTCACATTTCTTGCACTATCTGAAAAGCTATTGTTATCATTCACTTAATTCCTATATGAATTTGTGTCTATTTCTTGATATTTTACTGTTTCATTGATCATTCTGTTTATTTATCTACCAGAACTGCAGTGTTAATTTATTGTAGCTTTATACTATATTTAATATATTTTAATTTCCTCTTATTGCTCTCCCTCTCTTAAAAATTTTCCTGAAAAGTTTTGTTCTTTTGTTTTTTATTTCATGCTGTATTTAGAATCAGTCCCTAATATCTCCTACAAAAATATCATTATTTTTATTGTGAATGAATTACTTTTTAATTAATCTCAGAATAAACATCTTTAAATTTTCTTACTCAAGATTATATGCCTTTCTGTTTCTCTAAACCCTTTTCCTCTCTCAGTAATATTTACCTTTAAATTCAGATTTTATATATTTATTTTTAAAATCCTCACTCCAGAATATGCTTATTGATTTAGATAGAAAGGAAGGGGGAGAGAGAGACAGCCAGATAGAAAGAGAGAGAGAGAAATATTGATATGAATGAGAACATTGATTGGTTGACCTTTACTTGTGCCCTGACAGGGGATTGACCCTGTAACCTAGGCATGTGTCACACTGGCCAGGACTATATATTTCTCGTTATACTTAATTATGTTATTGGCATTGTGGATAGATATATTTTATCTTTTAAATTATTTTTTCTGCATATATCAAGTCTATTGATTTTTATGTTAATTTGTTATGCAATCATGTTATTGTTGCTCATAGAAATTTTTCAATTGATCCTCTCTGGCTAAAGAGACAAGTACTTTTACTATCTTCAAGTAATAATTGTGTTTTTGTAAGTTTATTTATTTACATTCCTGTAGCCTGTAAAGGGGACTGCATGCTCATTCATTTCTCACTGATCGATTTCACTGGGCCCTACGGGGTTATCTAAAAGAAGCAGATCTTCAGTGTGTGCCCTCAGCTTAATGCCTGAACAACTTGACGGACAGCAGGTGCTTTTGTAGAAATGTAGCAGTGTACAGGGTGGCCTCTGCAAGAGCAAAAAGTACAGACTTGAAGTATCACCATATTTGTAGTCATTACTTTAATATAGGGTTGATTTATTTTAAAAATTATTTCTTTCTCTTTTATTTTTTAAAAAATAGATTTTATTAATTTTTTACAGAGAGGAAGGGAGAGGGATAGAGAGTTAAACATGGATCAGCTGTCTCCTGCACACTCCCTACTGTGGATGTGCACATGCGCTTGACCTAAATCAAACCTGGGGTCCTTCGGTCCACAGGCCGACGCTCTATCCACTGAGCCAAACCGGTTAGGGCTCTTTCTCTTTTCTTAAGTGAACATATATGGTAAATGCAATGGAAATAGATAAATATACTATTTGTTTTATATCTCCCATTAACTGAAAAATTTAAATGCAATCATTTACTTGTGCATAAATGCACACCTATAGAGATTTTTAAAAATATTTATGGAAATCCTTGATACAAATATTACACATAGTCATTTTTGAATTACTTTTTTTGAATTCACTTTTTTATTTATAAATAGACAAAAGAAAGGTATATCTCTTCATAAATGAGACCAAATTTTAGTAATGTGGTTTCAAGAGGAAAAGATTACTTGGAAGAGAGATAGTCCTAATATACCTCAATACAATTTTATCAATTGGTCTTTCCTTATAATTCTATAGCTCTTTTATGCATTAAGATTGTTTTAAATACTAACCATTTGGTATTTATATTTTTATCATTTTCCCCAAAAACCTAATAAACTAAAATCACAGATTACTTTATCCATTTTTGTACTTCTAGGTTTTTCTGCACTTAATTTCCCAAAGCATCTAGTTAGCTATAAAGTGTTTAAAGCATTGCATCGCACCATGGTGAATTATCACTGTTATCTGTCAGGTGTGTATATATACCTGAATTGGTTCTTTTAAAAAGTCAGGATGCACATAAATTTATCAACAAATCAATAATTCTGAGGAACCCCAAATATTGTTCAATTATTTTTTTCACATTAAAACTCTTTTCATAAAACATACAAAGCACATTTTGGTAATAGACTATTAAAATTCACCTGTATATTAAAGATTGTGGTATAATATATAAAAAAAATGCATATAAAAGGCATATAAAAGACAGCCAATTATTGTTTTTCCCTCCATAATTTTCAAATGGTTGAATAGAATTCATGGTAAATATGATGTTAAATTTCTATCATCTCTTTGAAAAATCATTGTTTAAACTATTTTTAACCAAAGGCCAAATATAGTGTGTTATTTGCCAAGATGTACACACTAAATCCTATGCAAAGCAGCTGCTGGTTTATCTCCAGCAATCCGAATTTACTTACTTAGTTTAACAAACAGTTCCCTATATTCTTAATCACAGCTTTTCATCATCAAAACTGCCATATGCCTCACATAATTACATCAAAACACATCACTAACCCTTCAACAATTGTCCCTATGCCATTTCTTTTAAATTCGTACAGTTGAAACCCCTAACTGATCTCTAAATTTTTCTTTGTGCTCTGACATTTAAAAAGCAACATGCTCTATTAACTTTCTTGACATCATGAATTCCCTTCATTCCTTTTTGTTCTCTATACTTAAAGTTACCTTCGGTCTTCTGTGTCTATTAGTCTACACCCAGAACATCCCTTTAATTTTCTTGTCTTTCTTCTAACTCTTTCTATCTATGAGTCTTTCCATTATGGAACTTGTATTCCCTTCTTACATAAGCTGGCGACCCAGAGAAGAAAGCTTATGCATCAACTTCTTACCTAGCATCCTTCTTATATCTACTTGTTTACTGAATAGAAGGTGAATAACACAGCACAATTCTTTCCATAGGGGGAAGTTCAGCAGAGAAAAAGAGTTGTAAATAAGTAAGTGCGGCAATTAATATAGCTCAATCAATTAACTAATCCCTTACATGCATTTATTTGATTGAGGGCCTGTATGAGGCAGACACTGTGTTCCGCCCTGAGAGAAGATCAAAAATAAAACAAGTATGGTCCTCTACTTTGTGGAATTTATATTGCTATGAGAAGATAGAAATTGAATGTGGTCATTGAAACAGCATGCTAGAGATTACTAATTTATCACCTGTTTCTTTAGTGCTGAGACAACATTCTCATGCTTCATATTCTGAAGAATAATATGGCTTTAAATGGAATGCTTTGACCTACATTTTATGTATATCAAGCTTCTGGTAATAATGGAGTGAAATTACAATGATCATTGCTCGCTGGCTATTATTTGTAGCAGCTGCATCTGTGAGCTGAGCTGAGTCACTGGGAGGGAGGTCTCCAACCATAAGGCCATTTGGAATTGTCGTTTATCTTTATTCTGCATGTTAATATTTCATCTCACCAATATCCCCAATTCTTTCACAAAGCCTTCAGGGACCATGTGTTTGGTTTTTTATATATAAATCTCTGGGTACTGGGTATGTTTATAATCAATAGGTATGATTTGCCAAATAAAATATAGGGTAATGACAAAGTTGATTTCCTGGAGGAAAGAAATCCCATGGCAATAATGCTTCATGAAAATATATGTAGAACTTTGAAGTAAAACTAGCCAACCACTCATAAAACAATTGTGTATGCATGATCTCCTTTGATTTTTACACCAACCCTTTGGGAGAGGTAGGGCAGTTGTTATGATCTTCATGTTATAGGGAAGAATCTGAGTGACTCAAGCTCACTGTCAGTAAGGCGGCATTGGATTCCATAGGGAGGGCTCTTCTGCTGCAAAAGCAAAGTGGAACAGGAATGGGTCTGGAGAAGAGAGAAAGTCTGCTTTGTGTCCGTAACTATGCTGGTGAATTATATGTATTATTGCATTTAATTGCATAGGAGAAATGAGAGGCACAAGGATGACTAAGAAGCTAATATCCAAAGGAGCCTTACCGAATAAGACTATAAGAATTCCCCAAATAGCTCCAAGTAGTAAATCCACCTGGTCCTGGGTTCACATCTTTTTGTGGCACTGAGGGGCATGGTATCTGGGCATAAGCCTCAACATTTTTGTATATCTCCTACTGTAGTGATGACAACGAATAAGATATGTGTAGAAAACAGTAGCTGCCCAGCGAAAGGGGCTGCCAGCCACTGGACGCTGCAGACACACACACACACACACACACACACACACACACACACACACAGCCAACCAGTAATTTGAATAACTTAAACTTCCCTGAATTTCAGTTCTCATTATCTCATGGTCTCACCAATATTGCTATTTTTGCTAGTAATACTGAACTGACATTAGAGTAATCATAAGAAGCCTGAAGTCACTGACTCACTGGGTTCACTGACTTCTAAAAATAGTTTAACTGGCAGGGACTTGAGAGAGGTTTGCTTAGGGGCGAAAAAAAATAATCTACAACAGAAAGAAAACACATGTTTATTTTGTTCCCAACCCCGTGTTCCCTTGAAGGCCTACAGGCGACTTCTGATCCCGATGAAGTAATGGTGGCAGGGAAATAATTCCCCGGTGCCAATTTTCGTTGCTGGCTCTGCAATCCATGTAATTATATGCACTATTTTCCTCTTTGTTAGCAATAAAGCTAATGACTAGGCTGGCTTCTCCACGAGCATGTCGGCAGCATTCTAGGACTGCTGCCCCACTTCACTCCTGCAGAATTCTGTCTAAACAGCAGACAGGCGACATTAGCAGGATGCCTGGATCAAATGCTTGACGGAGCTGATGAAAAGCCTTTCAAATAAATACAATGTCGAAACAATTGTACCAGTTCAGAATGACACTATAAGATATTTTGATGTTATGATAATTGCTGGTCAGAAACTCACTATTGTTTTCCACGCAGAATTTCAAAATTGGCAATGATCTTGTTTGCCAGTGACATCCTGCAACATTTCTTTTCTTGAGATGAAAAGAGCACTTTGAGGGCTGAGCACAACTGCGGGCCCTTTATGTGACAAAGCTCTACTGATATTTGAGCCTCAGCACATATCCAGCAACATTCGTTATTCTTTATATTTGTACCTTTTCTCCTTTTCCGTCACTGTCTCTTACTTTTTATGGGTATCCTTGATGGGAGAACAAGAGGATGTTTTTCAAAGGATGAAGTATATTGGAGTTGTAACATCCTTTACACAGCATGGAAACCAAATAAAATAAAAGTTATCTTCTTCAATAGTGTGCCTAACTGTGCTCTCAGGAATGTTAATTAATTGAGAAATACTGCCAGAAATCGAGGTGCAGGCGTTAGACTTTGAAAATGAACCTGGAGTCACATATGTATTTGTTAATAGGTAAAAAGAAGAAAAAGGCTGTCAGGAAGGATTGCTGAGTTTTTATAAGGTGTTTTCAAGACAGTTTGAATGTAAAAGGTTTATATCTACTGGGTACATTTTTCTCTGTTCTCGTTTAAAACAGCAGCTTTTGGAATGAATGACACCAGCCTAAGATATTACATAATGTGATATCCTAAAAATAAAGTGTCTGAACATCAAATTTCCTCAGTGTCCTGAGGTTCCCAAGATGAGTGGGGAAAAGTCTCTGAAATAGGGCACAGGATTGAGAGCTGTAGAAAGGAAGGTGAAGCATATAAAAAAACAAGGCTTTGAAAGCTTAGGAAGCACTTTTATCTGCTTATTTCATCTACTTTTCTTCTGGAAGAGGATTTTCAATTAAGTAATCAATCTACTTCCTCTTTGATCTCACAATGAAGTTGTCTTTTTAAAAATTTTATTTAAAATATGGGTTTTCTTACAATTTTTTTATTTATCTCAGGACAGTGCTTGCAAACTCGCAAAGGGTTTATAGTCCCACATTCTCATGAGGAAAGATTCTAAAGCCAGACATTTATATCTGCCAATTTCTCATTTGTCTCGTGAACTGAGGGCACACAGATGGAAGCTAGGATGTGAACACATCCGCCGCCTTTTCATTTAACTCCTTTCGTCCCACCTGGCTCTTCACTGTCAACTCCAGCCTCTTTCCCCTGGTTCCCTTGCCTCAATTCCCTTCCTTATATACATACTCCAAATAGGTCAGTGTGAGATCCTGTGAAGCTGCATATTATAATTCTTGTCTTTTGCACCCCAACTGAGTTTCATAGATATGAAAAAGGAGAAATAAATGGATGTAATCTCTCCGGTAGCAAATTCAACTTTTGACCTTTTTCTTTCCTTTAACTCAAGTTTGCTATTTCTTGAAGAATTCTTTCAAGTTACTCTGTGTTGCTATAGCAGGCTTCACTGCAGAACAAGAATTCTGCTCATGTCCCAGAGAGTTTTGCTATTTTTTTAAAATTTTGCTCTGTTTTTTTTTCTTTGCTTTTTTTCTCTGATGCTGTCTCCCAGCACCAGAAATCCCAAGTATCCGTAAGTAAACTCTGCTGTGGGTGGTGGGGAGGAAAGGAAAAGCCTAACAGTGGTACATTTTCTCCTGTCATTTTCTCTTTTGCTTCCCCATGTCTTCAGAGGCATCTGTCTAGTACACCTGAAGCTTGATGTCTTGTTTATAGAGGTTTCTAAATAAACCTCTCTCCTCTTATTTCTCCTACATCTCCTTTTAATGTTCCTATAATTTATAAAACTGTATTGGAAATGGGATGAGAAGACAACTCTTCGTTTGATAAGAATGCCAAGTAGTAAGTGCTGTAGATATTCTACAAAATTCCTTATCAGTATTCTTCAGTACCAAGGTCACAAAGTGGAAGGGAAAGCTGAGACACTGTCACAGATGGAAAGAGACGAAGGAAACGTGGTGACTAAATGTCTCCCAGGTTGGATTCTGGAACAAAGTAGATATCGGTGGAAACACTGGTAAAGTCCAAATAATGTCTCTAGTTTAGTTAATTGTATTTACCAATGTTAATTTCTTACTTTTGATCAATGCATCACATTTACATAAGATGTAAATATTAGGGAGAACTGGGTGAAGAGTGTTTGGGGATTCTCTGTACTAGCTCTTTACCTTTTGTGGAAATCTAAGATTACTTAACAATAAAAAGTTTAAAAAGAGTGAAAGTATTTAATGGGTACAGATGTGTTTAATGTCTGCCTCCCCCATGATACGGTAAGGTCTAAGAGACCAATGAACATGACTACATACCTCTTTATTCCTGGGGCCTAGGATTGTAAGAATTCTTGGTAAGATCTCAGGAAATATTTGCTGATTAAATAAATATAAATGTATGCTGAGGACTCATCCAATATTTGTTGTTTGCGGAATCTAACAGGATTTATACCCACACTTGGGTAAACTCAAGACACCCTAGGCACTGTGTGAGACCTAACAAGAAATTTTCTCATAGGAAAAAAAATCTGTATCTTTTCCTACAGTTTTCATTGGTCACATTCTTTATTTCTACTTCTAAGGCAAATTCCTCCGACATGTTGATGGGGTTCAGGCACCTTGGCCTATTGAATATCTAAGCTAAAGGAATTTGAGGAATAGCATGTGCAGGAAGAACTTTCTGATCTTCCCTTGAGACAGGTCATAAAATCCTCATGTGAAAGATGCTTTCCCTACACTCAGAAGAAAGAAACATTCTTATC
Organism: Myotis lucifugus; assembly: GCF_000147115.1. NCBI lineage: Eukaryota > Metazoa > Chordata > Mammalia > Chiroptera > Vespertilionidae > Myotis > Myotis lucifugus. Next base: position 820,888 of record NW_005871313.1, on the reverse strand, counting down.
TTTGAAGATGAAAGAACACAGGGAGAAAAATCTAAACAAACAGCCTTGCTACATTCCCCTAGTTTATTATGCTTAGCTCACCTTTGTCCTAAAACATCTTCCCAGGACTTTCTACCTTTCATCAAATATGGCATAAAAGCACTCAAATGTAACTGTTTATTCAGGTCTTCATTTCCTTATGAAGGCTCATGTGTCACATAAAACTCATATTAAACAAATACGTGTGTTTTCTCCTGTTAATTTGTCCTTTGTTACAAGAATCCAAGTTGAGAACTTAGAAGGATAGAGGAAAAGGGTATTTCTCCTCTCTGACATTGTCTTGATCCAGCTACTAAAAGTGAGATCTGACAACTGTCAGACATTTGGAACCCTAGATTTTCAGAGCTAGAAATGCACACAACCAGGGCTTACTTTTTAAAGTAGTGAACCTTACTTTAAACAAAACCATCAGTGAAATTCGTATAAGAGACACAGTATAGTTGCTCTAAACTTCTTGAAGCTCCAACCATATGACTTACCCTTGTACTCTCCTTCAAGAGGAGGCCTTGGGCTCTGTGGAACCCGATTTGAAAACCACAGGGCCATCTTTTCCTTTCACTAAAAAGGAACACTAAAGCCCTGAGAGATGCAATGATTTGGCCAGAAGTATAGAGCAAGAGCAGAGCAGACTTTTTGGACACCTTTGACAATCCACTGGGGTCACTGTCAAGTGCAATGTCAAGACTGAGGTAATGGACTGTAATGAGAATAACCTCAGGAGTGACCCAAAAGCCCAAAGCCACAAGGGTGGACACCTGGATAAGGATTCCATCTGGACACCGATACGAGTGGGACCTCCACTCCTGGAAGGCTATGAGAACTCAGACCTTGGACCACCCAATGTTCAAGCTTGGCTGCACCAAGGGTTATGCTCGAAGCCCTGCCAGACTTCCAGTCTACCAGGTGCCTCCTTCCACTTAGCTGCCTACCTTGAGACCAATATCTGCCTCTCCACCTGTGGATGTGGCCAGTGACCAGGACGACCAGGACTTGAACCAAAGTTCTCTCTGCTCACTTCTATCATGTAAGCTCCTCCTTTCTGTGTGCAACCTGCCAATGTGACTCTATTGGCTTTTGGGGGAGGTCTCCCCTAATAAACCTGGCACTGTGGAAAGACAGAAACATGTGTGAGTGACTCCTTTCAGGATGTTCCCTTGCTCATGACACCAGATATCATAGAATTATCTACAAGATCAGGACAAGAGCCAAACTTTCTTGAGGATCTTTCCTAATGAGTTTGGGATAGGTTGCTTAGATGAAAATTATGCATTTTTTTTATCCCATCACATTGTAATTCTGATTTATTCTTCCTAAAATCAAAGACATTTTTCGATTGGATAAGATAAGAAAAACAGCACTCTCCACATTTTCACCTCCTGATGGTTTTCTTCTTTGTTTTATGAGAGTTTTTTTCTCAGTGTCCACCAATATATCTATGAACAGTGTGAAGTCAAGGCCTCTCATTTGAACTTTGTAAATTATATTTCTAAAACCCTAGTTTTCATGATGACTATCACATTCTGTGAAGATTTAGGAATTTCTCTAGAGCTAGGTCTATCCTATCCTATCTAATAATAGAGAAACATGGTAATTAACTGTAACTTCGCTACCCTTCCCATTGGCTAATCAGCGAGATATGCAAATTAACTGCCAGCCAAGATGGCGGCCGGCAGCCAGGCAGCTGAAGCGAACATGAGGCTTGCTTACTCCAGTGATGGAGGAAGCCAACGTTCCCCACCTGCTGCAGCTCAGCTCTGAGCTCCTGATGAAACAATGTTGCAATTACAGAACCTAAACAAACCCCAGAAACCTGCTTTCAGCCAGCGCGGCCTCAGAGCTTAGAGCGGCCAGTGATGGCAACAGAGTTTCAATTATAGAATCTAAACAAACCCAGGTACCTGCTTTCAGCCAGCTACGGCCTCAGAGCTGGAGCCGGCTCTCAGCTCCAGTAACAGCTATAGAAGGTAAATAAATCCCAGAATAAAAGAAAAAAGGAGAGGCTGGGAGCTTCAGTCGCCCACCAGCCTGAAAACAGCCCTCAGCCCCTCACCCAGAGTGGTCAGGCACCCCAGTGGGGACCCCCACCCTGAAGGGGGTGTGACCATCTGCAAACAGCCATCATCCCATCATCCAGGCTGGCCAGGCACCCCAGTGGGGACCCCCACCCTGAAGGGGGTGTGACCAGCTGCAAACAGCCATCATCCCCTCATCCAGGCTGGCCAGGCACCCAAGCGGGACCCTCACCCTGATCCAAGACACCCTTCAGGGCAAACCAGCCGGCCCCCACCCATGCACCAGGCCTCTATCCTATATAGTAAACTGGTAATATAGAAACTGACCCTAACAGCAGAAGGACCGGGAATGACTGATCATTATGACACACACTGACCACCAGGGGGCAGATGCTCAATGCAGAAGCTGCCCTCTGGTGGTCAGGTCACTCTCACATGGGAGGAGCTCTGCTCAGCCACAAGCCAGGCTGATGGCTGCTAGTACAGCAGTGTTGGTGGGAGCCTCTCCTGCCTCCTCAGCAGTGCTAAGGATGTCTGACTGCAGTTTAGGCCTGCTCCCCGCTGGCAAGTGGACATCCCCCGAGGGCTGCCGGGCTGCCAGAGGGATGTCTGATTGCCATCTTAGGCCCAATCCCCTGGGGAGCGGGCCTAAGCCAGCAGGTGGTCATCCCCTGAGGGGTCCCAGACTGCGAGAGGGCAAAGGCCGGGCTGAGGGGCCCCCCATTCCCCCCGAGTGCACAAATTTTTGTGCACTGGGCCTCTAGTCTACACTAATAAAAGAGAAACATGCAAATTGGTGTCACTCCGCTATGCTCACCAGCCAATCGGATGAGTATGCAAATTAACCAAACAAAGATGGTGGTTAATTTGCATCATAGGCGCCCAGCGGCCTGGATCCTGGGAAGATCATTGGCACCCAGGTCACTCCGAGGTAGGCCCTGTGTGGGCTCTGAGCAGCATAGGAAGGGCCTGAGCCAGGGGGCTCCTGGGCAGAGGCAGAGGCAGCCATTGGAGCTGTGGGGGGGGGCCCTGTCCAAGCCTAAAGCCTTGCCAGAGGCATCAGGCCTGGGTGGGGGGGGGTGGAGTGGGCGATCAGAGGGGTCTGGGGGTCGACGCCTCTGGCTGAGGCGTCAGGCCTGGGCGGGGGCCAAGCAGGAGATCGGTGTGAACTACAGAGGAAACACCTTTTCTGACTGCTCATTGGCTAAGCTCCCTGTATGCCACTGGTAATATTCTTAGTAACTTGGGTAATAAGAATCCAAAAAGGTAATCTAAAGTTTTTCACCACACTCCTGGCGAAAAAAACGAAGGTCCGCTGCTGGAGAGCTAAGAAATGTAATATCCTGCCCTAGCCGGTTTGGTTCAGTGGATAATGCCTCGGCCTGCCGACCACAGGGTCTGGGTTCAATTCTGACCAAGAGCATGTACCTAGGTTGCAGGCTCCTCCCTGGCCGGGGCCCAGGTCAGGGCTCATGCAGGAGGCAAACAATCAAAGTGTTCCTCTCACTTTGATGTTTCTCTCTGTCTTTCCCTTTCTCTAAAAATCAATGGAAACATATCCTCAGGTAAGGATAAAAAAATAATAAAGAAATGTCATATCCTATGAAAGACACATCTTGAAAATGCCTAAAGAAAGTTGTCATTTTTTCATGGTGAAGGGACTGGAGTCCATGTTGATGAAAAAACCTTGGTAGCTGCGGTGACTGGCAGTGGCTGCAGCAGCGGGGTGATGGGGCTGGTGCCTTCCCCTGATCAGCCCGGTTGCCTCCCACAAAAGGAGGCCAGACTGCGGCTTAGGCCCGCTCCCCAAGGGGAGCAGGGAGTGGGCCTAAGCCGTCAGTAGGACATCCCCTAAGGGCTCCCAGTATGTGAGAGGGGACAGGCTGGGCTGAGGGACCGCCCCCCTGCCCCAGTGCATGAATTTCGTGCACCGGGCCCCTAGTGTATAATAAAGTGAAATGTTGAAAATGACATTAATATGAAGATTTGTGAATCTCTTTTAAACTATACATATCCTGTAAGCAATGAAATGCAATGTTAAAAATAAAACAATTAATTTAGAGTCTGTGCTCAGCCTTAACCAGATCATTGAGAAAGAAAGAAATCACTTCAGGACAGAAATCATATGAACTGGAAGTGACAAAATATAATATGGGAGAAAAGTCACTTGAGTGCGGAATCCAGAAATCTGGGCTCTACTTCTGATTGGGTCATACATTCTATATATTAACTTTGTGATTTCTAAGGATTGAAGGGGTGAATATGAAGAGATAGATCTCTTTTCAAAGTTGTGTCTGGATGTGAATTTATGATAACATCTTTTCTGGGGGAACTAGGATGGGAAAGGGGAGCTGCTCTTAGGGAGGCCTTCCTTCTGCTCTTTCAGGAGCACAGACAATACTTTGTACATGTCTGAAGAGTTCTGATACCTTATTTTTACCTTCACACATTTCTCATTCCAGTGCACCCTCCCTATACTAATGAGGCTATTCAGTTAAGTTCTTTCTTGCTAATGATGTCTAAAAACTGAAGGCCAAGTAATGAGCTGATCAATAGCTTCCATTAAAGTCTCTTTGTAGAGCTTCTTCTAATTTTACCTCCTATGATGCAACCTCCAATTTGCATGAGAGAGATACTATTTAAACTTACAGGCAGGATTGATTGACCAAACCTAGCAAAGGTAGAGGAGAAATTGTTAATTTTAAGCACATCCAAAAGATGATGAAAATGATTAAGATCCTTGCTATAAATACTCTCATAATCATTATTTCTGCTGGTTCCTAAAATTAACCCCTTCAGTATATTTTCTTAAAGTCAGGGATTAAACACCACTAGAATATTTCTAGGTCATGGGGCAGTGAACAAGGCAGCAGGCATTTTAGGCACTGAAGTAAAAATTCCGTATCCTAGGACACTTAGCTACCTAGTGTCAAAAGTTTTATATCATGTTTTGTCACCTCAGGACTGGGGCATTCTTACTATATTTCCATAGTTAGCTGTTTTAGTGGGATAGAGTTGGACGAAAAGATCCCTACACCTCATTCACTTTGCTCCTTTGTTCTTATATCATCCTTCTGATGTTTTCTTTACTGGCCAGAGACACATTTCCTTTCCCCCCCTTTTTTTTTTCTTGGAACCTTTCTTTCCAGATAACTCCTAACCTTATCTGACTTTATGGAATATGCCTGACAGCCTTGTTACTGATACAATCAGGGGATCCTAGAAGTATTTTCTCTTACTTCAATTATTCATATTCAATTTCTTTTTCTCAATGTTTCTATTACCATCATTGAATGAATATCCAAGGTTTACAGAGAATATATCCGTGGGTAGAGCAACATTGAATTGATATTTAAAATAATATTATCTAATATACTAGAGGCCCGTTGCATGAAATTTGTGCATGGAGGGGTCCCTCAGCCCAGCCTGCACCCCCTCCAATCTGGGACCCCTGGGGTGATGTCTGACTGTCACAGGGATAGGGCCTAAACCGGCAGTTGGACATCCCTCTCGCAATCTGGGACCACTGGCTCCTAACTGCTTGCCTGCCTGCCTGCCTGATTGCCCCTAACTGCCTCTGCTTGCCTGCCTGATCACCCCCTAACTGGTCCCTCGCCAGCCTGGTTGCCCCCTAACTGGTCCCCTGCCAGCGTGATTGCCCCCTAACTGGTCCCCTGCCGGCCTTGTTGCCCCCTAACTGCCCCCCTGCTGGCCTGGCCACCCCCTAACTGCCCGCCTGCTGACTTGGCCACCCCCTAACTGTATGGAAGGAAGTCGGATGTCCAGAAGATGTCCGGTTGACCCAGTCTAATTAGCATATTGCCCTTTATTAGTGTAGATACCGGCTGCTTGCTGTGTGCTTAGCATTGGGTCAAGTGCTTACATAAGCCATCTGACTTCATTCTCACAACACCCTTTTTAAGCAAACACCCAATTTGCAGATGAGGACACTAAGGCTTTAGGTAGTTTAAGAGAGACAGAATTAACACATGGACTCAGGTGTTTATAAAAATCTCTGAAGTAGGTTCTAGGCTGGGCTTCTAGAAACAATGTCCAACAAACATATAGGACAAACAACAGGAGAGGATCTTCTAGGGAAAAGGGGGGGATCAGGAAGTCTCAGCTGAGGTATTGAATGTAAGCACAGCTGTAGCAGCAAAATATGGAACAAGAAGAAAGGACATGGAGGTTTTCAAAGCCATCATAATCTGCACTTGATACTTAGAAAGCTAGACACTAGTGCACTGCTGCAGAAAAAGCCCTCATTTCCATAATATTTTTAGCCAGCAAAAACAAACAAACAAACAAAAAGCTAAGGGCAGTGGGGATATGGTCTACATGATCTCTCCTTTACCTTTCAAAAATCAGTGAGTGCATCTAATTGGTGAATCTAATTTGATGCCAGATTCTGGCTGCAAGGAAATCAGAGAAATGTAGTTTTCAACTTTCCAGCCTCCACAGCAAAGAAAAGCATCCTAGAAGGAGTGGGGATATGCCAATCAAATCAATTATCTTCCACACGATAATAAATTACTGTGACATAGGTAGAGCTGGAAATCAGTGCAGCTGAGAGTACAACTCGGGCTGACTTGTTTGCAAAGCCTAACACTCAACCACCGTGTGATACTGCCTCCATCAATAATCCATATTTCCAAAAGCAGGTTTTTTTGGGATATTAATTTATATGTTTTAATAGTAAAAACCTTCCTAAAAGGAAAGGACTATAAAATGGAAAAAGTAGTAGACATTCTCTTTTCTTTCTCCGAAGTTATTAGTTTATCAGTAATTAATGCATTCTATACATTTTTTGATATTGTAAACACATGGGTTGCTAACACTTATGTCATGTAAATTATGCCAGAGCAGAGAACCTGGCTCCTTTGAAATATCCTATGTTAAATTCTCATCATGCTGAGATCTGGAGGGCGGCTGATTCTTTTGATATCATTGTTATGATTGTACAGTCTTTGCAATCTGTAATTTAAAAGCCTAAATATTTACTTCAGGAATTTCTGGCAGATTCCCTAGGTATCTTTAAAGTTCTGGGAGAGTCCTCCACAATTGTCAAAACGTATTTGCCTTCAGTACTCATGCTATCTAGAGATGGGCTGGGCAACACCACTTCTCTGTGAAAAGAAGTGTAGGGAGCACAACCATGTCACCAACAGGAGGTCCCTCTCTTTTGCCCTACAAACTGGAAGTGGAGTGGCAAATACTGCTAATGCTATCCCACCTGCCTTGTGCTCTTTAAGATAATTTTGGTTTTTCTGCTCTTATGTATGTTTAAGAGTCACAAAGTGATTTTCTGAAACTGAACTTTTCCTTGGCCTTTTAAAAAAGGTTGTTATTGTTGTTACCAGCTTCAGTGACTTTTCTTGTACATTGACACATCTGGGAAAGGTCTGATAACTGCATTTCGGGTTTTTACCAGAACAGGACATACTGCTGATGGTCAGAATGCCTGGTTTCACTACTCTTGACTTAATGTGGGAACCTGATTGTCACTCCACTTTTCTCAATGTTATTCATCTTCAAAAATTACAAGAAACCTCATTCGATAATAGGTAAGTGGAATCAATATTCAAAAGAATCTCAGGACTCCTGTTTCACATATCAGCCTGACTCCTTATTTTATTAAAATAATGAAACCAATGGAAAAGTAATTTACATAGCTTTCTATCATGAGGATAAAAATTCAGTGTTAATGAATCATTTGCTATATATAATGTATTTTTCTTCCTGGGCTTTCTCTTTGCCAAAATGTTTTGTATTATGTTGCAAGGAAAGTACCAGTTCCAGTAAAATAAGTAGCTTGAGTTTTTGGAAGAAACCAGGAAAGACATTTGAGTGGCAGAAGCTAATGAATTTATTTAAAGAAAATGCAATTTATGTGCTTGTGTGAAAATTGTAGAGCTAAAAAAGAAAAATTCCCATTCCTAGCTGCCCCTTCTTTTTGGTTTTCATAATTGCAGTGGCAGGATAATAACAGGCTGCTAGAGCGTGTGTAAATATACCTATTTGACAAATAATCTCATGAAATAGGTCAATTATTGAATAATGATCTTTAAGTTCCCAGTATATATAAGAAAAATGTACAATGGTCTGGGGCCCTATGGTCTCTTTTACTCTTTTTTAAATTTTATTTAAATTATTTATTGGTTAAAGTATTACATAAGTCTCCTTTTCCCCCCATTGACCTCTCCCCAGTCACTCCTATCACCCCCCAGCACATTCCCTCACCCACCTACTGTCTGTGTTCATTGGTTATGCTCATATGCATGCAAACAAGTCCTTTAGTTAATCTCTTACCTCCCCTGCCTTCCCTCTTAGATTGGAAGGTCTGCTCCATGCTTCTATGTCTCTGGCTCTATTTTTGTTCATCAGTTTATGTTGTTCATCATATTCCACAAATGAGTGAGATCATGTGATATTGATCTTTCTCTGACTGGCTTATTTTGCTTAGCATAATGCTCTCCATTTCCATCCATGCAGTTGCAAATGGTAAGAGTTCCTTCTTTTTTTATAGCAGCATAGTGTTCCATTGTGTAGATGTACCACAATTTTTTAATCCACTCATCTGCTGATGGGCATTTAGGCTGTTTCCAAATCTTAGCTATTGTAAATTGTGCTGCTATGAATATAGGGGTGCATATATCCTTTCTGATTGGGGTTTCTAGAAGTGGGATTACTGGGTCAAATGGGAGTTTCATTTTAATTTTTTTGAGGAAACTCCATACTGATTTCTACAGTGGCTGCACCATTCTGCATTCCCACCAGCAGTGTGCGAGGGTTCCTTTTTCTCCACATCCTTGCCGGCACTTGTCATTTGTTGATTTGTTAATGATAGCCATTCTGACAGGCATGAGATGGCACCTCATTGTCATTTTGATTTGCATCTCTCAGAAGATTAGTGACTTTGAGCATGTTTTCATGTGCTCTTGGCCTTCTGTATGTCTTCTTTGGAAAAGAAGTCTATTTAGGTCCTTTGCCCATCTTTTACTCTTTGGCATGCATTTTTTTGCAATAAAGAAAGCAAATATTTATATCACTCTTATACCAAAAGGACTTGATGGTTTACTTTTGGTTTGGAGTGGCCCACGACCTTTTATCTTCAAGTGGGTGGATACCCAAGGGAAAAATAACAGAGAGAGGTACTAGCAATAGAAAACTTGTCTCCTAAGACTTAACTTGGCAATTATGTAAATTCATTCAGTCCTGTCTAAATCTGTCAAGTAAATTGGAGTACTTTGAAATTTGTTTAATATAATAAACATGAACTTCTGAAACATGGACTCTCCAAAGTCAGAGAGCCAGATCTCTTTATTTAAAATTTTTTTTCATCTCCTTTTGGGGGAAAGCCAACTTATTTGTGACTCTTACAGTTCAGTTGTAGCATTCTGCCTTGTTTTTGTGGCAGATGTGGATAAGATGTGGTTCTGACAAAACTAGTAACCTCTTTGGTTGACAAAGTTAAATGGGCTGATCTACTGGCAAGGAACGTCTTTTCTTTCTTGCTTACATTCCTTTGTCTCTGTTCTTTCCCTTAAAAGCAATTTAATAGGGTGATCTGTCCAGATAGAGGAGTACTATTCTTTGGCCAAGGGTATGTCTTCTTTTGTATCTCCCAACAGACTTTAGATTCAGGATCGTGAAGCAGACACACTGTCTTAGTTATCATTTAATTTTCCCATAGCTAAAATTTCCTCACATCATTACTAGTATCTATGAAAGTAATAATCAAACACCTTTGTTTAATCAATATTTTAGGCATGACATTTTTGTTGTTAGGCCCTCTATCAAGTAACTTAAGGAAGCTAGACTTCTGTCTTCTTCAAATTTATTTCCAAAACAGCACTGCTACCACAATTCACCATAGCTAAGATCTGGAAACAGCCTAAGTGCCCATCAGTAGATGAATGGATTAGAAAACTGTGGTACATCTACACAATGGAATACTATGCTGCGGTAAAAAAGAAGGAACTCTTACAATTTGCAATGGCAAAACAATAATCCTTGGCATTTTGTGTGATATTTTCACGATTATTTCACTTTTATACTATTTTATTTTTTATGGTATTTTTCTCAATTTTTTGTTTGTATCTGTTCTTTCCATTAGATTAAGTTCCACGAGAGAAGACCATATTTGTTCTGTTCACCACTCTATAACCAACATGTATGCTAGTTGACTTTGCATATATCACTTAAACATCAAAAGCAGCCTGTGTCAGGAACCACTATCTTCCTTTTATAGATAAGAAAACTAAGCCTTCAAGATCCTCTTAATTTACAGAGAAAGTGTCAAGAAATAATAGATATGCAGAGATCTGTGACTGTCAAACAAATGCACATTCTACACCATCCTGCTGCTATTGGAGTTCTAAAAGGTATAGAAATCGTGTTCTGTATGAGATACAAGATTCTAATTCAACTGTAATTCTGATTCTACCTTGTAGTATTATAACTGACAAAACTTATTTTGATCAAACATCAACAGAAATTAATAGCTTTTACATTCAGATATGACCCAAGCAGGCTAAGGTGCTCAGATAAAAGATATTATATAAATACTTATTTTGATCTAACATGATCATAAGTGGCAAAAGAACTGTGATAGATAATGATATAGCTTTTTATTTTAATATTTTTCTTGCTGTCTTATGATCATTCTACCTACTTAGTTTTTTAATTAATTGTGCATTTTCAACAGTGATACCACCTGACTTCATTCTCTCCAGGGAACATTTGCTATTTGTATTATTATTCACATCCACACTTGTCATCATTGTAATGCCTAACATAATAACATTAATAACTATCTTTATTGAGTATTGACAATGTGCCATCATTCAATTGGTAAGTATCTTTTGTGTAAGATATTGGTATTTTTAACAACCTTATGGAATATATCCTACCATTATGCTCATTTTTCAGATAAGGAGCTGAGGCTTATAAAATTTTCCTAGTTTCAAGACTCAGCTCACATGTCATCTAACTGAAGAGCTTTCCTAATCATTCTATAACGAGTCATATTCTGATTTTCTATATCCCCGCACCTCATAGTCTATCTTTTTACACTGCTTTTTTGTTGTTGTTGTTAATCCTCACCTGAGGACATTTTTCCATTGATTTTCAGAGAAAGTGGGAAGGAAGGGGAGAGAGAGAGACACACACATCGATTGGTTATCTCCTCATGCGCCCTGACCAGGGTTAGGGTGTGAGCCTGCAACTGAGATACGTGCCCTTGACCGGAATTGAATCTGGACCCTGCAGTCTGCAGGCCGACGCTCTATCCACTGAGCCAACCGGCTAGGGTTACACTGCTATTTTTTCAGATGTAACTAACCACTGTGTGAAATTACATATATTAACATGTTTACTTTTTGGTTGTTCTCTCTTCCAATGACAAACTAAGATTCACAATGCTGTGTGCTCTTTTCATTTCCACTGTATCTCCAATGTCCGAAACAGTACACAGCACAGAGTTAACACTAAATAAAATGAATACATCAATGAAACAATTGACTTGGAAACAATATATGGAGTTAAAAAGAGAACTCAAGTCTTTCTTCTAGTCTAATTCTTTTTGCACTGTATTATGCAACATTATATAAGAAAAAGGAATTTGTGCATTTTTAAAGTTTAGGATTTGAAATGCTGAGATTTTTTCTTTTATTTATGCCAACATGGTTTCCCTTAAATTGTATTGGGTTAACAAGGTTAGAAGGGGAAGTGTTTAATCTGCTAAAATAGTTCCCTGAAGGACTGTATGCAGATTGGTGCTCCTGCTTACAAATCACTCTCCTTTGTGAGCTCAGGTATCATCATTGGACAATGAACTACCATTACAAAGTTCAAATTACTGTACTCCTAAAAAGATATTTATTTTAACTTGTTTCAAAATTGCCTAAAATTTATACTTTTACTTTGCTTTCTCTGATTAGTTGGGAGTAGTAAAACCTTACTCTGTGCCTGCATAGAGCTTTTTTGATACGGCTCACCTTCTATGAGTCTGAAAATTGATCTTTGATGAAACCCTCTCAGATCATTTTGCTACAAATTCAAAGAACTTGAGGTATGAGAGCTCATGAACTGAATTTGAATTAGATTGACTTTTCAAAGTACAAGTCAATCAGGCAAGAAGGCTACAGAGAAAAAATCATTTAATTCATGACCCTGCCCGACAGCGTCCTAAAGGCTCTATCTGCTTAGCTTGGCTGTTTCACTTTTTCAGCAACCTGTACCTAGAGGGCTGAGACTGGGGCCTGAGCTGCAGCTAGGATTTGTGCAGCTCCCATGCATGTATTATGAGTGAAGTATATTAGCAATAGATGCAATGGGCTTTATAAAGTCCAGTTTGAAAACACTGTATTTGCAAAGCACTGCCACATGAGCTGCTTTGGCTTCAACCAGTACTTACTTAATTTGAAAATTCCTGTTGGGTAAAATTCTTATTTGGTCAGAAAAAAAAGAGCCATGGCAGACTTTCTAAGTGAATTTTATCATATGATTGTAAGGTTCTCATGTGGGTACCTGACTTTTCCTAAATTAGAATACATACTTAAAGAATTCAACATCTGCTACCAAGCTTGGCAAACTTTCCCTCATGGGCTATACCAAAGTACATGTACTCAGAATTACAATTTTAGGAAAAGTGCAATGTGTAGGGTGCCCAATCTGGGGGCTGGCATAAGCCTGCATGATCTCAGAGCTGAGTTGAACTTAGAAGTGGGGAGTATTTCTCTAAGGGTGGCATGAGGCAGCATAAACATGACCATGAACCAGTATTCCTATTAAAAAGAGCCAATTCAGCCAATCAGATTCAAAGAGTGTTAAAGAAAAAAATGTTCTTGTTGAAGACTCTTGTTAAAGATGGTAATGAAGACTTCATTCAAGGCACTGCTGCAATGGGGTTTTGCAGGAGAGGAGAGAGATTGGGCTGAACTCTGAATACAAGGAAATGTGTGGATTTATATCTATGGAGCAAAGTAAGAGTCTATGGATGAAAAAAAAAATACTAAAAAAGAAGGATCTCTCACCCCTTGAGTCAGCATGAAGGGGCCTGGAGAGTATTATGCTAAGCTAAATAAGTGAGTCAACGATAAGTATCACATGATCTCACTCATATGTGGAAACTAATGAACAAAATAAACTGATGAACAAAATAGATCCAGAGACATGGAAGCATGGAACAGACTGACAAATCTCAGAGGGAAGGTGAGGGTGAGGGGTTAGGGATGGGGAGAGATTAACTGGGGAATTTACATGTATATATGCATGGCCCATTGACACAGACAATAGTGTGGTGAAGGCATGGGAGAGGTGGGTGCAGGGTAGAGTGGGTCAATGGAAAAGGAAAAAAAAAGGGTGGGAGACATCTGCAATACTTTCAACAATAAAGATAAATTTTTAAACAAAGGAAAATTACTGAAAGGAGATATCAGAAATAGGGGGGATTCTGGTTAAACAGATTGGACAGGATTCTTGCTGATGGCAGGCCAGGGTGATCAGATATCACCAGAGGGCTGGTGGGGAATGAGGAATTTGATCAGCTATTAGAGATGACCAGATACATAGTGTGAGCGTTCTCACTAAACTGACTTGGCAAGATTCTTTCTCTTCTGGACAAGGCCCAAGGACAGGGTCAAGTCCAAAAAGGGTTCGGATGAGTTTGACTAAAGTTTGGTTAAGGAGACAGTGTTTGTAAAGGGCAGGGTTATCATTATGCAAAGACAACAAGAAACTGTTTTATAGAGCCAAAGTCTGCACCCAGAAACACCACAGATTGCGAAGTGAGGAGTGGCTGAGGACAGGACCCTGAATGCACACAGACGGTTGGTGGTGTTTCTTCTTTATGCGATGTCTGCTATTTGCCATGAGGGTCAAAGTGAGGGCAAATTGAAGGAAGAGAATAGGACTGAGCATATTGATAAGTTACTCTTGAAATGAAAGCTCTATGAAGCTAAATAAAAGTGAAAAGATTAAGTGAAAACTGTGTTATTCTCCAATGTGAGATTTTGGCATCCTATCACCTATCATCAGCCCTGTATAGATGTTTTAGCCAATTTTTTAAGCTACTATAGATGTGTTTTGTGAACACTCCTAAGTCATTCTTTTAGCCTATTCCTTTTCTAAGGATTATAAGGATGATTATTACTTTCCTAATATTAGCTAAACTCGTGCATTTTTTTAAATAAAACTTTTCTAGGTACTTTCAAATACTTCATCTTATTTGATCTTTGCAATAGTCATGAATGATGTGTGGGGGGGGCATGGGTGTGTGTGGGTGTGGACACTTATGTTTATATTAATGTTCTTTCCTTCAGATTGAAGAAACAGAAATACAAAGATGTTAAGTAGCATGGCCAAGGTTATGGAAGTAGCAGAGCTGGGACTTAAACATTAGGCTTCTTTGGATAAATTCCCAGAAGTGGAACTGCAACCCAAAACACTAATTCGAAAGAATATATGCATGCCTATGTTCATTGCAGTATTATTTCCAATAGCCAAGACTTGGAAGCAGCCCAAGTGTCCATAGGTAGATAAATGAGTAAAACAGCTATGGTACATTTACACAATGGAATACCGCTCTCCATAAAAAGGAAGAAAATTTTACCCTTTCAATATCACGGATAGACCTGGAGAATATTATGCGAAGTGAAATAAGCCTGTTAGAGAAAGACAAATACCATATGATTTCACTCATATGTGGAATTTAATTAACAAACTGAACTAACAAGCAAAATAAAGACAGACTCATATAGATAGAGAGCAGGCAGACAACTCTGGTGGGGGAGGGAGGTGTTGGGGGAGGTGGAGGGATTGAAGAAAAAAGGGGAAAAAAGAGAAAGAACTCATGGACATGGACAACAGCCTGGTGATTATAAGGAGGAGGGCAAGTGGGTGGAGGTGAAAGAAGGTATTGGGGGGGAAAATGGTGATGTGAAAAACAATAAAATAAAGAAAAAACCACCTTAGGCTTCTGAATCCAAGTACTGGGCCTTAAAATAATATTCACAATGGAACATTATCCATATGTTGAGGATGTTATTTTTTTTTCTTTTTATGTGTTAGAAATTGTCACTAAAAATAGATGGGGAAGCTTTAATAATTTTCCTACCTAGTTACTAAAAAATAATAAGCATGCTTGTTTGTTTGATGCTTGCATATGGCTCTGTTTGAACCTTAGCAGTTCCTGGATGCTGTGGATACAATTGGGTCTGGTTTTTGTTGTTGTTTGTGGGTGTCTTTTTTCCTGTTAATCCTTTTAGAGGATAGTTTTTTTCCATTGATTTTTAGAGAGTGGAAGGGAGGGGGAGATACTGAGAGAGAGAAACATTGATGTGAGAGAAACACATCAATTGTTTGCCTCCCGCATGTGCCCTGACCAGAGGCCAGGATCAAACCCGCAACCCAGGTACGTGCCCTTGACCAGAATCAAACCCAGGACCCTTTAGTCTGTGGGCCAACACTCTACTGAGCAAAACCAACTAGGGTGTGTCTGTTGTTTTGTTTATTTGTTTGTTTTGTATATTTTTTATTGATTTTCAGAGAGGAAGAGATGGAAAGAGAGATAGAACCATCAATGATGAGAGAGAGACATTGATCGGCTGCCTCCTGCACGCTCCCTACTGGCTAGGGCGCATCTGTTTTTGAAAAACATTTTCATCAAGTCCCTGGAAGGCTCAGTACCCATGAAATCACTCAGGGTCAGTTTTCATTAGTTTAGGTGGCTGTAGTCCAGGCCGAAGAAGTCATAACAAAAGACAAAGACAAAGCCCTTGGGAAGATCAGTGGACTTTTTCTGCTTTAGGGTCAAGTACTGTCTCCCTGATCCTTCACTTGTGACTGGAAGGAAAACTGCACCAGAGAATGCTGGCTGATAGACTGGTGGATTGGTTCATTCATTCATATACGATCTCCTTTATGCTAAGCATTGTGCTAGTCACAGGGGATGATTCTAAGAGGAACAATGTGTTTCTGTTTTTAAAAACATTTCTTGTTCAGTGGTATGGAGATGCGTGCAATATAATGAAACTAAACAGAAGTCTGAAGTGACTGGTAAACAGGGCAGTAAGAGATAGGAATGCAGCACAAGACATTTGTTAGAACACAGATGCTGGAGTCAGACTGCCAATGTTTAAATGCCACATCTGCAATTTACAGACTATGTAACTTGAGGCAACATATCCAACCTCCCTCAGTGTTAGTTTACACATCTGTGAAATGGGCATGGACTTATCTCACAGGGTTAGTTTAAGGATTAATATTTTTAAAGTGCTTGGTACATAGTAAGCATTAAATATGTTTTTTAAAAAAATAGGGAAAGGAAATAAGATTGGACAGGCGATAAAAAGGAACATTTGTTGTGTTGATGAATGTCAGGCACTATATGGCACTTAACTTTTAACTGTCACAGTTAAATGAGTCAGTAGGTTTATGATCTCTATAACACAGAGCTTCTCATCCTCACATTTGAGAATGGATAATTCTTTTTGGTGGTGGGCTGTCCTGAGCATTCTATGATTTTTAGCTGTGTCCATTGCTTCTACCTACTAGATGCCAATAGCACCCCTCCCTTCAGTTGTAAAAATAAAAAATGTCTCCAGAGATTGACAAATGTTTCCTGGGATACATAATCACCCCCAGGAAAATGTGTCTGACAAAGGTGAAGCGATTTTTCCAAAGTCACACCACAAATAATGGTAGAACAGCAATAGGAAATTAGTCTGTATGACCCCTGTAAAGACAAGGATATATTGAATAATGCTCTAGAAAGATGAGGACAAAGTGAATAAGCTTTAATAAAGTTTCTAGTCTCAGACTGTGAAATTCATGCTCTAGTGATTGACTTGATTATTCATTTTGCTATGGAATTAATTTGATCAGATGTGAGTCTGGTATGCATTATGGCACATGGATTGACGGGGGGAGGAACTGAAAGTGAGGCGTTACGAAATCATCCAAATGAGGCATTGAGGCATGGTAAGATGTGGACTGAGGCTAAATCAAACAAAATAAACAATGAATAAAACAGTTACAGAGTTTAGTTTGTTGAGATTCTTCATTATCTTATTCATCTTATGTGAATACCTTTCTGACTTCGGTGGCCTCACTGCAAGATAAATATAAGAAACTGTTATTTAATTCTCCTTTGTAGAGAAAGTGGCTCAGGCCCTCATAGATTAATTACAAGCAAACAGGGTCATAAAGATGGTCAGTGGTTCTTAGTCCTTCAATTTAATCCCTGAAACACCCTGTCTCCTCACACTGCCTTCTAATCTAAACGATCTCCCATTGCTGACTGCAAGAGAATGGGGATTTACAAAGCTAATCAATACCAGTTTAATGTATCTGCTTCTGTCTACTCTACTTAATGACACTTCACTACCCTGAATAGCCTTTTCTGATAGGCACGGTTCAGAGCCTCTCAACTCTATGTCTGGCATTACTCCCTTCTCCCTCTTTTCTTTTATCTCCCGGCCCCCCACCTTCTCATCACCTCTTCCTCTCTCTCTTCTTTCAGTGTGGTACAGATTGTACAAAGCACACTGAACTTAATAATCATAATAACAGGATCAACAAAAACAGCTAACATTTACTGAATATTTGCTATGTGCCTGGCACAATTCTAAGCTCCCTGCATCTGTTAACTCACTTAATCCTCACCACAACCTTGTGAGGAGGGTATTATTATTACCCCCATCATACAGATGAGGAGACAGACATTACCTCCCAGCATTATCAGAATCAAATAAGCTAATGGATGCACTAGCTAACTGCAAAACATGACAGATTTGAGCTGTTGCTATTAATTCATTTTTCTGACTTAATTATACAATAAAGTGAAATCTGACAATTCTAATCTAGACCCTCAAAACCTACAAATAATAATTGGAATGGAGAGCAGATGCTTGCTATTTAACAAGGCTTGTTCGAACAAATAACAAAAGCTCCATGGTTCCTGTTTACTTGGTTGAAAATGAATGTCTGTTCACTTTAAATCAGGTCAGGCATAATTAGGATTAAGGACTAATTGGACTTGAAAAATGATTGAACATAAGTGTCATCTATCTGGCCAATATATCTGTATTAAAAGAACTAACCTGAAGGACTGAAATGCAATGAACTTATGTATTTGATTTCTGTTCTCTACTCACAATAATGAGGGACAGACTTTGTGAGAAATAGACTCTCCACAAGAGGCTAATTTTGTCATCCCACCAGACCTTATCACAGCTATTAAGGCTAAGTACAGAAATCAGGCTAAGAGCAAAATATCATGATGTTGAAAAAAATCTGATTTTCTCTTCAATGTCTATAATATTTCATCTCTCCATACACCCTGTATCTTGTCTCACATATATCACTACTATCATAAGTATTGTCTCTAAATTAAGTGATTTCCTTTCCATATTCAACTTGGAATGTTTGTAAAAGTGGTTTTCTCAGGATAACCAAAGAACTCCTGAGGTCAGATCCAGTGTTCTCACCTGTCTTCATCCTTTTTACCATTTCTCATCTCCTCACATTGAACTTGTTTTACTTTTCTCTTCTTCACTCCTAAAATTCTGTTTCTTCAGAATATTCAGTTTAGGTTGTTCATTTCAGCCTTTTCTCTCTTCTCTCCTTCCCTTTCTTTATTCTGTCCTCCCCTCACCCTCCTCTCTCTCTCGTCTTTGCTGTCTTTTTTAATTCTTTTCCATGGACTCAAGTGCTGTATTTGTCCAGATAAAGCTCAACTCAAATGCTATATCTGTCTTTATAAATATTCTAATAGTCCTCAAAATAATGGATGCCTCCCTCTTTGGGCTAAACTATACTTTGATTTATCTGGTTGCGATTGGAAATATATTTAATGACACCAATAGACCAAATCCAGTGAAATGTTTTTACTTTTTCTTTATGCTCCATTAAACAAATGTCAAGAAACACTGCATTCAGGTCTTTGTCAAAGGCGAGACCTGTCAACGTTCTAAGACATCCTGGCAGGGCTAGCTTAGTGAAAAGAGTGCATATACAGCCACGTAGTATTCCATTGTGTTAATGTAAGTGAAATAAGCCAGTCAAAGAAAGACAACATATGATCTTAATAATATGAAGAATCTAATGAAAAAATAAACTAACAAACAAAATGGAACCAGAAGCATGGATACATGGGGGTGACTGGATAAAGACAGTGAAGGGATTAGCTAAAGAACATACATGCATACCCCATGGACAGAGACAATAGTTTGGTGAAGTCCAAGAGAGGGGGAGGCAGGGATAGTAGAGGTGGAAAAAGGGTGGGGAGAAGGGGGACACCTGCAATCAAGTCAACATTAAAACATTGTTATTAAAAAAAAAGTGCATATGGAGGGATCCTTGCTGTTAGTCTAAAGGTAAGCGTCTACAGGCAACTCTTATATCAGGGGAGAAGGAATTATTCTGATTCCTTTCATTATTGTCCTTATGCAGAAATTTAAAAATATCCAAGCTTAATTTGTTTTTCTTTATTCAATATTCAAAGGGACATATTTTCCTACAAGTTATTTACTTAAGCACAAACATAAAAAAGATAAACAAGTCTGATTTCTAAGTGAAATGACAGGAGATTAGCAGATGTTGTGTAATCTCTTAATGTTGAGAAACAGCCTACCTTTTTGGAAAGGGCAATCACTTACTTAGGAACGATAATAAATAGTCATGATTTTTAATTCCACTTGCTTTCCTTGAAAAGGAAATATTGCTATATGACGTTGTGATGATAAAGATTCTCCCAGGATTGTCCTTTAATGCTATGATGTCTGAGATCCAGATATAGTTATACACTGCAAGGCAACCCCAAAGAGATGGCAGGCAGAATTCTTAACTAAGTTATGTGCAAAATTAAATTTACTAATTTAATCTTTAAAATCTGCTCAATGTCCATATTCCCAATCTCAAATTATATTGTCAACATCACTCAACTCCCTCAAACTAGAAACCTGGGTCCATCTTCTCTTCTCTTTCTTCTTTACTACATATAAGCGATCAAAATCATATTGCCATGCATTCTTTATTGAACATTGAGTATTTGGAAGTTACAAAGCCACCCTCTTTTTCCATTCTCATTGCCACTGCCATAGTTACCTTTCCTGTAAACTATTGCTATACCCACCAGACTGGCATTCTGGCATTCACTTTCTCAGTTTCCCAATTTCATCTTTCATCTCTTTCCTTTCTTCATCTCTAGCATCAGTGTTGTTGTTTTTTCTATTGCCTCCTTTAAATATTTTGCTGAATTTTTTTATTTTCCAAACTTTCCCCCCCTCTGTTCTTCCTTCTTCCCAATTACTGCTCATTTTTCATGCATTAACACAGATGTCACTTTCCCCCCATTAATTGTCCTTTATTAACCACTCTCTCCTGAAACCTTATTCTTTTCATCATTTATTATTTACATTTTAATTTATTCATTCAGCATACACATATTGCGTACTATTGTTTGAAATACTCTGATAGGTGCTGGGTGCTAAAAGTTAGTCTTGTCATTTCCTACTGAGTTCACTTTAACCTTCATCTAAAAAGTAAGTCTTTCCACAAATTGATTCCTACTTGTCTTTCTAAGTATCATTTTCTCTTTCTTCCATAAGCACTTGTCCAAAACCCAGTCATACCACTCACCATTCGTACTCATCAGCCTGTCCATTATCCAAATGTTCCATCAATATCCATAACTCTGTGATTTTGATCTTTCTCCTTGTCCAACATTAAATACAAGCTAATACATTGTAATATTTTTAATTTGTATAAATATGATAATTTTGTCTTCATTAACTTAATAAACACTATCTGTTAGCTGGGTGTGTATATGCTGGTTACTGTGTTCAGTGCTATGGGTATGTGAGTCAATATATCATAGTGTGTCCTCTTTTAAATTGTGTTCTCATAATTCCAACTTTTATCCAAACTTCATGGTTCTCAGCTTACCTTCTCCATGAAACCTTTCTAATAACCCAAGTCTCCCACTTCTGCTCTCCAATATTTTAATATCTACTTACTTTACTACTTATTTCATTCTGCTTTGTATTTTAGTCAGTTGTTTATCCAGGTCTATCTCTGGTATATTTCTAGAAAAACAGGGTATATATCTTATTCATTTTCTGATTATCATAGTACAAGGCTCATCTAGGCTTGAAATAAAGGCTAAATAAACATAGTCCATGCCAATCAGAATTATCCAAAATAACAATTGCTTGCCACAGAGAAAAGTTGCCTGAGAATTTCCTTTAGGATGAAACACAGCAAAAAGTGTATTATATCCTGGCTAGTCTGCTACAGTGTGGACTCCACTCTGTCTTTCTCATATTTACACATAGCACAGGGTCTGAATATTCTAGGTCCTCAATAAATAGTTCTTCAGCGAAGAAATAAACCAGTTCACTAATCTTCTGTTAGCTAGGTATGTGATTAAAAAAACAAAAACCAATCAACTGTTTTAGAATCTATGAAATGGCATAACAAGTCTTAACTCACAAATTCTTTGTGACCCTTAAACAACTAAGTTAGACTTGTTGAATATTGAGTTATTATTATCACTTGCTAAAATTAAACTCATGTCTCAGGAGCCATAACTAAGGTCTGCGTGATCTGTATGTTCACTGAGACAATTTGAGTGAGCACATTGCCCATATTTCCAATTTCTCTTCATTTTCTCTGCTCAGTATATATATATTTGAAAGATTACATTTCATGTTTCCTGCTCCATTTTTTGGAATTCCTAAATATGGGTCTTCTTAACAAGAAATTTTCAATATATTTCATAAATATGAAATATGATTGGTTGGAACCATTATAATTATCTCATTCTTTCTCCACTAATGAATGCAAACATTTGTTTGCAATAATCCCAACTGAATGGTCACCAAGTCAGCTTTAATACCTCTGATACTTGGAAGTTTACATGTACTGATGTCTTACCTTCCACTGTAGTGAAATTCTGCCTTTTCTCAGGTTTTCTATAACTTCCAGGAATTGTTCTTGTACCACCTTCTAGAATTGCGCTGGAAGCTCTGCTTCTCCTTTGGACCATCTGAACCTTCACTATCTTAAGGCAGTTATTCATTTATCCTTAGGCATTTTTTTTTATCAGTTAAGTATTTCCAACCCATATGGTTCCTGAATCCTCTGGCATTCTGATTATCTTTTTGCTAAATCAGATTAAATTATATTTTCTATGTAGTGTTGTTTACATAACTTGTAGAGCCAGGACATAATAAGAAGTGGAGCCCCTTCTTAAAAAATATCAATTTTTTAAGATAGCAACATAATTTCAAGACAGCAACAACAGAGCTTGAATCCTACTATAGAGCTTTTTTAGGTTCAGGAGCCTGTGAAACTGCACAGATTATATACTGATGAGCCGGCCCTGATTCTATGAAGACATTTAATTTACACAGCTTCTATGACACCTCAGAAAGCGTTATGAGCACTACTATACAGTCATATTGCAAACTGATATTTTCTTTTGTATGTGGTGACATAAATTCCATTAGCTCAGTCTTGATCCACACCTGTTGCCACGCTGTAATTATTAATAATACTAGTGACCCAGCATGTGAAATCACGCGAGACCCCAACTCGCAGGAAAATTGCATGAGACCTGAGATGCCCCCCACACCCCAGTCCTGGCACTGCTGCGGGACCCAGAGTCAAGTTCCCGCCCATCCACACGTGCCTCCTTGAGCACGCATCCCCGCCCTCCCGCAGGTGCCTTGCCTCATACGCAGCCCCACCCACCCATGCGCCGTGCTGTGCATGCAGCCTCCTGGTGACCGGTCTTTGGTCATTATGGTGTTACAACCACTGGGTTTTTATTATATAGATTTCTTTGCAATCTCAAAGTATACTGTCTTGAATGATAAATTAGATAGGTACCTTACCTTTGAAAGCAGGAATCAAATCGATATTGTTTTCTCTGTGTTCCCTGGGACTTTGAGGTACCTGTAAAATAATGGACTGCTTAATAAATATTGACACTGATCACAATGAGAGATCTTGGAAAGGAAAGTTTGAGGCATTACCCACTAACGCAAAATTTCATAATGTTCCACATCAATATCTATATCTATGCAAAATACTTGTTTTTCTGTCTGTACTTTTAGTTCAGTTCATATACTCCCACTCATGAGAATTTCCTGGACTCTACCATGTAGAATAATCAGTTCTGATCTTTTTGTGCTTTTCTATAACTTCCTTGTTCTTTTCTATTTAATGACACTACAACTGAATAATAATTTTTTATGAGCTCATTACACAATTAGCCTGTAAGACCCTATTAGACAGGCATGACATTCATGAGGGTGATCTATGTTACTGTGGATTCCTAACATATATTTGTGGAGTGAGTATATGGAACCAAGGGAAGCAGGTGACAGTTTTAGTTTGAATTTCTAAGGAGAAATTCTATTTGTACAGTTCCTGTATAATATACACATATGTATAATTCAGGGGTTTGGCAAAAACTCTTCTGCATGTTAGAGAAAATTGCACTATAGCAATGCAGGACCCAAGTTTGAATAGAATCTTCTTATCAGACTAAGAGTATTCTCAGAATAACCAGTCATGGTACAGAGGCAGAATAAAGACCACACAAGCTGGAACTTATGGGTCAACATTCAAAGGCCAGTCACTTGCAGGTTTTAGGGAAATAGTAACACAGCATCCAATACATGACAGACACTCAACAAATAACATTTACCCCATTCTATTTAATTTGATGCTGTCATTTGAATCAAACACTAAATCAGTCTAATATGGGCTGAGCACTTGTTCTGTGGAGAAAACATATTTCTAGAACTGGGTTTATCACTGACTGGTTATGTTTCCCTAGGCAACTTATTTAACTTTTCTGGGCATGAATGTTCTTATCTATACAATTCTATAATCAGATTTTAAAACCATATATTACCTTTAATCTCTAAGGTTCTCTGATTCTGTGGGTTTAGTACTGTTGTTAGAGGGTACACACCTGACGTCTATATGATTTGATTATATAGGACTTTTAAAGTCAGAAAAATGTTAATCATAACTCAGAAGGCAAATACCAGTAGACTCATTGTAAATGTCATAGGTAGCATTAGAAATCAGTGGGAATTGTGAAACATTAATTAAACTAAACTGGGATAATTAGCTTATATGTAAAATACATATATCAGTATCCTACCCCATGCCATAAAACAAAAATAAATTCCAGATTGATTAAAGACGAAAATATAAGCAAAACTAAAACTTTTAAAAGAGAATGTAGGAGACTATAATTATTTCCTGACTGGAAAGGGTTTCTGAAATAATGTAGAAAGAAAGAGCAACCACCAGTGAAAGTATCAGTAAGTTGATCCTATGAACAAAGTTAAAAGACAAACCATACACTGGGAGAAGACCTTTGCTATACTTGTAACAGTAAAAGATAGTACATATAAAGATAGTCTACAAATCAGAAAGAAAGAGATAAACAACCCATAAAATAGATAAAAGATATGAACAGAAGGTAAAAACTAAAATATATAAAGATATGACAGGATATTCAACCTCACATTTTCCTACCCATCAGATGTATAAAATTGAAAGTCTGCTAAAACCCAGCATTGTGTAGGATACAGGAAATTGGGAGTGTAAACTGAGAATGATATTGCACTCAAGTGGGGAGTCCAGGTGGTGACTTGGGGGGAAACTCTTAAGTGCACTGTCATTTTAGACAAAGATTGTTGAAATACGAATAGGAATTTAGCAAATCGAAATTTTAACAATAGAGCATCTAAGGCTTTGAGCCATAGAGGCAGTAGTGAGAGAGATTCCTGAAGTTGATTACGTTAATAGAGAAAAGGTGAGGCAGCAAAAGAATTAGAACATAAATGGTTAAAAATATTTCAGTTAACCTTATGCACCCTTTTTCATTGTCCTACCACAAAACTCTCTATTTCACGCTTGCCTTGGATTTGCCTCCTAGGACCTTATGCTACTAAGTACCTTGCTTTATCCTTTGACATATGTCCAGTAATAGCTCTTCCCCAGTGACTTTGGTTGTATTACATGGTATTTTCCCTGGCTAACTGTTATAATTCATAGTATATATTCATACTCATTGCAAAGCTATACTATATATCAGCTCAGAGTTCTCCCTCTCCTGTGATGTGGCCATTCCTTCTACTTTATTTGTTACCAGTTTCAGTCAATTCCTGAACTCTTCTGCCAGTTTTGGATGTGGGCCTACAGTTCTTGAGCCTGTGACTCAAAATATGTAGTGTATTTTGGGAAAGCATACGAATTTCAGGCTGGTTGGAATAGCTTAGATCCATAAAATACATCTTCTTAAAAGGTATGGTGGGTTATATGGTGAGAGAATTGATAATACACTAATGGTTTTGCAAATACTTGTTCCACTCCATGAAATAACTACTTTGGTTGAATCATTTGTTTTTGTCAACTCATTGTTTTACTTTGGTGTTTCAAATCTAGTAGTTACTCCTGGCTGATTTTTCCCCCCAATTTCTCTGCTTCACTAAGAAAACAAGATTTCTTTTATTCTTCAGAATGTATCTTATTCTTTGTGACCCCTCTGCTTTCTCCGATAAATCAGATAGCGACATTACTTGTTTTTGTCTCTGCCACCGAGACACTTTCTGTGTCACTGCTGACACCAAGGTTTTGGGGTCTGATGAGTTGCTGCTGTGTGAAATGTTTTGCTTTCATGACATGAACGCGTATCCCTGGGTATTCAAATGGAATTAGGCTTGCTTGGCTGAGTCAGGGCTGACTCTAAAATACTGGAAGAAATAACCAGAATTCACAGGAGAAAATAGAATTTTGGGGTCCTAGGTTTTAAATACTTGGCTCAGTCATTTGTAAGAAATTAGAAAAGCTAATTAACCTCCCTGAATCTTAGTTTTATCACTCATATAGTGAGAATATTGCCACATTTTCTTAAGTTTAAGATAATATCAAACATGAGACATGTCAGCAATTTAATAAAACATTTCAAAAATATAAGAGATTGCTTCAGCTGTAATGCACACATTAATTATAAAAAGTATAAATAAGTAGGTGTTTTAATATCATGAAGACTTAACAATGCTAATCTTGCAAGGTCTTGAAGTTTTCTTCATGGAAGGGCCCATCTGTAGGAATGCATGGCACATAGTAGGCCTTCAAAAATTGGTAGCTATTATTGTTAATTAACTGAAATATGAGCTGATATTTTGCTATTTAAAATTTAATGAAAATATTGATCTGAGCCCACAAAATTTATGCCATGTCTAATTTCCTTCTAATATTTCTGCACATTCCTATGGGATTATGTCCCCGCCCCTCGCCCAATAGTTCTCATTCCTGGTTCTTGCTTCTCTTAACCTCTGACTCATGTCTCATTTTCCTTGACTGTTCTCATCCCTTGTCTCTGATTTTCCTTTTTCCTCTCAAATTCACTTTGGTTATTGTGTGTATGATGGAATTTATTAATGTTTAGAGTAACTAGTCGTTTTTGTTTGTTAAGTCTTCTTGGCTGCCTAGTCCTATGTTCCTCGTCAGACTGTGCAGTTCTGCCATGTTGCAGATCTGTTCCTTCACTAGCACCCTCTTCATTCCCTACTTTCTCCATGATAAATCTTGGTAATTCCTTATGCAGGGTACTTTATTCCTCTGTGTATGCACTTGAGTTCTACTGTCTATATTAAAAGACTAACCAATATGCATTCTGACATATAGAGAATTTAATTCTCTTCTTAAACATGTTTTCCCACACAGCTACATTTGATGCAGGATGTACTTATTGTTGTATAAAATGTTAAACCCAACTTTCCTGTAGCCATGCAACTGAAAATGGCTGGAGGGAAACATCAACCAGGCTGACTGGTCTTACTTTAGATGTATGATCATGAACTTCAAATATACCTTTAATTATACTATGTTCCCTTACTTTATTCACTGCCCCCATTCTACTTAATGACCATTTCATACTTCCCTTTCTTTCTTTAAACCCACAATACCAACCTTTCTTCTACTTCTTTTTTTTTAAATACATTTTTAATGATTTCAGAGAGGAAGGGAGAGGGAGAGAGAGAGAGAAACATCAATTATGAGAATCATTGATTGGCTGCCTCCTGCACACCCCCTACTGGGGATCGAGCCCACAACCCGGGCATGTGCCCTGACCGGGAATCAAGCCGTGACCTCCTGGTTCATAAGTTGATGCTCAACCACTGAGCCATGCAGGCTAGGCCCAACCTTTCTTCTTAATTCTATTTCCAGTTTGCACCTTGCCCCTTGGTAATCTCATCTAGTCTCATGACTTTTAACGTGACTTATGAGTTTATATGACACAGATGCACACGCACACACACATAAACATATACGCAAACACAGACAACTAGGATTATCTTCTATCATTCTTTCCCTCAAGCTTCCTTCTATGTATCCAACTGTTTATATGATATCACCAATTGGATACTAAATATCTCAAACTCATGCCCAAAAGTGCTGCTTACTCATTCTCCCCGACAATCTGCTTCATTGATTACATTCTGAATCTTAGTTGATGGCAAGTCCATTCTTTCAATTATTTAGGCCTAAAAATCTTAAACTCATCCCTATTACCTTTCTATCACATGCCATTCTCTCAAATAGCTACTTCTACCCACATTAGCATCAATATATCACAAATCCAACCACTTCTTAGGGCCTTCTCTGCTACCTCACACCATCATCTCTTTGCTGTATTGCTGTAATAGTCTTTTAATTGAGCTATCTCCCATGCCCTTCTACTAACTCCTTTCGATGGAATATCCAGAAAGATCCCATTAAAATGTAAATCAAATCCTATCATGCCTCCACTCACAATGCTCTGATGGTTTCCCAATTTTCTAGGGTAAGAACTAGTCCTAATAATCATCACAAGGTTTTGTTAATTTCCATCTCCCCTCTCCCATCACCTTTTTGTCCTCATCTCCTATCAGTTATACTTTTCTCACTCTACTCCAGCCACACTGAGAGCCTTTCTTCTCCTGGAATTCACTAAGCACACTCCTCCCTGAGGATCTTTGCAGTGGCTGTTCCCTCTGCTAGAATGCTGTTCACTCAATATCTATATAGCTCAGACCTTCACCTCCTTCAAATCCTTCCTCAAATGTCACCTTTCCATTAAGACCTGCCTTGGCTACTTCATTAAAATTAAAAATGCTTACTGTACCCCAGCATTCCTGAAAACCTTTACTCATCTATTTTTCACATAGCATTACTTTACCACTTACAATTTAATTTACTTATCTAATCTGTTGTTCACTGTCTCATTTTAAGTACCATAACATAAGCTGTGTCTTTTATATTTTTAATTGTAGATCACCAGTGGCTAGTATAGTTATTGGTAAATAATAGGCACTTTGTAGACATTTATTGAATGAATGAATGAATAAATGAAAAGATAATATCCAATAATTCACTAATTCATTCAATTAAAGTGCTCAGAAAGATGTTGAGATTACAATACAAATAAATTGTAATAACTGAGAACTTCAAAGTTTACTGGAAGAGATAAATATGTAAATAGAGGTAGCATAAAACAATAAAACAAACTGTTACAGGATTATGGAAAAAGGACTCTGGGAACATATAGGAGACTGACTTGGAAAATATGGGTGACCTTAACAAAGCTTTGGATGGGTAGTAGGATATAACTGGGGAATGAGAAAGGAGAGTAAATAAAGGGGTAACACGTATAGAACAAAGCAATAAAATTTCTCTTCAATACTATCTGACTTTGAGCAAGTCACTTGAAAAAGAGTGTGCTTCATTAGTTAGGGATTTATGTCTGTAACATTCACTGCCATATCCCTTGTACCTAGAACAAATCAGGCACATGGTGGATTCACAATATTTCATTGTAGAGTGAATAAATTTACTTCTTATTATAAAAAGGGGTATTCTGCCAAATGAATTTTGAAGTCTTTTCCAGTTCCATTATCCTAAATTACAATGGACATGTTATGAATTAGTATAAAGAACTCCATAGTGATTAAATCAGCCTTAAAACAAAATGGCTGTTGGAGGAATTGGCTATACCTCCAACCACCAAGACTTTCCATGTTTAAAGATCTACCTGAGTACTTTCCAAGACACTGTACAAAATATTTCTGAATTTGATCAGAGGCTATATTAATGCCTGCCTTAACTCTGAGGCTGTGAAGATGACTCTTAAAAAAATCCAAGTGATCTCAGAAGCCATCCATTGAGAATGAGATGGCTTCTGAGTATGAGAAATCCAAGCTTTTGCCAGATCTGTGACTTCTCTGGATAGATCTCTAGTTGGCTTATAGTTTTATATGATTTTCTTAATCCATTCTGCTTTTACAACCACACAAGTAGTTAAATTGCAACTCAGGACTAAAAATGAAACTCAGTGAAATTATTTAAAACTACAGGCATGGTTCTGTGTGCTACAAATAGTGCTAAGAGCTAAGTAAAATATATATATATATATAATTATATATTACTAATAATAAAGGAGTATGCAAATTGTCTGGGACGCCGTCACAGAAACAGTAATGACCAGTAGGCTGCGTGGGGCAACCAGGCCAGCAGGGGGGGCAGTGGGGACAACCAGGCTGGCATGGGGGGCAGTAAGGGGCAACCAGGCCAGCAGGGGGGCAGTTAGGGGTGACCAGGCTAGCGGGGGGGCAGTTAGGGGTGATCAGGCAGGCAGGCAGGTGAGCAGTTAGGAGCCAGCAGTCCCGGATTGTGAGAGGGATGTCCCACTGCTGGCAGGGGTCCTGGATTCCCTGAGGGGTCCAGGATTGAAGAAGGTGCAGGCTGGGCTGAGGGGACCACTCCCCTGCACGAATTTCATGCACTGGGCCTCTAGTATATATATAAAGTAAAAAAGTGAAAGAGAAGGACAACCGTTCTTTTATGGGAATTAAATGTGCTATTGCTAGGTAGTGTGTACATGACTCTATTAGCAGATAGTACTTGCAGGGAGACCTCAGAGGCACTGTTTATATTTTAAACTCAACAGCCGCTCAAACCAACTCACCCTGCTGAAACCTCCTCATTGTCAGAGTACATTTGATGACCAAGGAAAGCCCACAGGATCAAGCTGAGACTGAAGCAGGAGCACCCTGCATGGGCCATCTGCTACAGGGTGATCACTGTCATTGGGATTTTTTCTACTTAGAGCTTCTGGCTAGAATTTTACCCAATCCCAATCACATTAGGCTCTACTCCAGGCTATTAGTAGTATTAGGTTCTACTCCAAATAGCTGAACAGCTTTCACTACCTTCATGCTTGTTCCTTCAAGGTCAAGGGCAAAGAAAACTTAAAAAAATTATTGATTTTTTTTTTAGAGAGAGAAAGGGAGAGGGGTATAGGGGAGAAACATCGATGCAAGAAACATTGATTGGTTGCCTCCACATGTGCCCCAACTGGGGATCAAACCCACAATCTAGGTATGTGCCCTGATCTGGAATTGAACTGGCCACCTTTTGGTGCATGGGATGACACTCCAACCAACTGAGCCACACTGGCCAGGGTTGTTAGAGGAAACTTTATTAAACTGTTGCATACTCTGTTTCTATTAAAATGCATCCATACCAGGTGAACTGGACAGGATAATGCATAAACTTTTGGGAACCTTTCTGTTGGCTTTTTACTTTAATCTCTAAAATATATCCAATCCAAACACTTTATACTTCCTTTCCTCTTTGGATATAAGCATGGCCCCCAGGAACAAATAGACCTGTGTTCTAATTTTGCTGCATAATACTAGCTTTATCATTTTAGTGCATTAAGTAACCTCTTTAATCCTCAGTTTCCCCATCTTACAATGAGAATAAGAGTACCTGAATCATAGATTATCTATATATATAAAAACCTAAGTGACCGTTACACCCAAACGACTGGAACAACTGGAATGACTGGCCAGTAGCTATGACGCACACTGACCCAGACCTTGCTGCTGGGGCCCTGACAGCCCCAAATCTGGTTCACCTGCACCCCAGACCCAGACAGGAGGGAGGAGGGAGCCCGATTCCTCATGGAATTGGCCATTGGTTAGCTTGCTGCTGGGGCCCTGACAGCCCCAAATCTGGTTCACCCTGGACCCAGACAGGAGGAAGGAGGGAGCCCGATTCCTCGTGGAATCGGCCGTTGGTTAGTTGCTGCTGGGGCCCTTCCCACGGCAGGCCAGCCCTCCCCCCCTAATCAGCCCTGATCTCAGGCTAGGCTGAGGGACCCCACCCATGTACGAATTCATGCACTGGGCCTCTAGTAATGAATAATTGAGTCATGTACCTCACTCATATCCTACCAGCTGCTGAATAGGACAGAGTGAAAAGCCTCCATCCAATTTTATGTTTGATATATTTAATTTTTCTACTAAAAATTTTACTCCCAGTCCTTTGAAATGATATAAGGAGTTCTCTTCTATGGCAACCTCTATTCAATTTTTCTTCCCATATGTCTTTGATGCCAACACATCCACATGAAATTAGAGCAACCATTCCCCTTAAAAATGCTTATGCTTATTGGAAAACTTGTGTCTAGACTACATGGTTGCCAAAGTGAAAGTTTTTGAGCTACAATTTTACATTAAAAATAGAGGTTAAGAAAAATAAAAATAAAGATTATGCACAATGTTTTTTAATTGAGGATACCAAGTTAACCTGTCATCCTGTGAGAAAGTGATTATTTCTGACAACTGTGCAATAGTCTCAGGGGATAGATACCTAGAATATTATCCTGTTGCCATTGCATAGGATGAGAAGAGAAGAATGACTGATGGGTCCCTGGGGCTATTCAGTGATACTCTGCACTGCCAGAAATAGGACACACAAGGGACAGCAACATAGTGAATATCTTTATATCAGAGCCATGCTATTTATTCTCATGCTATGGAAAGAGAGCAGAAGGAGTGCCTTCTATCTGGACCTCTAGGGAAAACCAGTGCCAGTTGGTACAACCAGGTTTCTTGAGCAATATGTTACCCAGAATTCCATAATAGTGATACCATGCAATCCTGTGTTCGTTCAGCAAATGTTTACTGAGTGCCAGCACTTGCAAGACGCCAAGGCTATATTGACAAGCAAGGCAAAGAGAATCCCTGCCTTCAAAGATGTTACATATTAGAAGACAGATAAAAGCAGAAGCAGAGTTGCTACAAAGCTCATAACAGGAAGCATTGACTTAGGTAGGGGAGTTGGAACTAGGACATTAATTCCCCACTCCTCTCATTTCCATCTGCTCTCTGCCCCCTTACATTTCTCTCCCCCAGTGACAGAATGCTTGACTGAATTGTGAGTTGGGTGAGGAGCAGGACTGAGCATGCTCAACCCCTTTGGTTTATGTCTTTTGAATAAAGAGCCCCAACAGGTTGTACACCATGATCTTCACATCCCCAAGAAGATAATTCAACAGAGTGAATGGTCCAGAAATGATTAAGGGTTGGTTCAATTCAGGCTTCAGCGTCTGAGCTAAATCATATTCTCCAGTCAGCTTTATGGAACTAAAACTGAGTTTATATTTTTATATAGATCCACCTGCTCCAGGCCTAAATTCACAATAGATTTTAAACTCAAAAGAGAAAATAAGAATCTTTTTATTAGTGATCTCTATAACTCACCATCTTGATGCCTTTGCCAGATATCTGAGATGTAGATACAACAAACTGGCATTTAAGAACCAAATTGATCCATTGGAAAATAGAGAGCTGAGGCTTTTGGCTTAAATTTAGGAGAACTGAAATTTGGCAGTGCTTTATTAAGTTTAGCCATGTGGCAGCTTTGCCTTTTGTGACAGGGAATGGTGACACTTGGGCATTGTAATAACCAGGGACTGTGCAGGCTTTTGTGACTGACCTTGATGTGATTTAAGAAGTGACTCAGATCTCAGAGGAAAGAGAGTATGTGTATCCTATCTGAACTTCACCTTAAGATAGGCAGAGCTTCAGAACACTAGGTTTTCCAGGTCTTGCTTGGCAGACCAATTTTCCCCCCTGCATTTGTTGAATTTACTATTGAAGACTACAGACTGAAACTTTAAACTCCAAAGACAACTATGTTCAACGAGGGCTACTGAAAACTGGTGTGTGTCTTATGCCAGGCATAGAGAAGGAATTAAAGCTCATATACTCCAAATTTTTATGTAAATCATGATTCAGGGCTAAGTGGAGAACAAATCATGGCTAAATTCTAGGATTCATTTAGTTTGCATGGAGGATTCTGGGTCATCTCCCTTTACCAAATTTTCTCAGGTTAGTGCTCTGATGTATTGGTTCATAAGCCTTTATCATGGCTTTAGATTACAGAGATTATACCTCGGTATTAATTACAGAAGCATGTTAGGTTTTATTAATTAGTAACCAATTAACACCTTGAAAGGAATGAAGAATATGGCTTCTTGGATTGACATAGAGAAACAACTCCATGATTATTTTGCAAACCAGTGAGCCAAGAAAAAAATGTACCTAGAATACTCAGCCAAGCTTGCTGAGCAAACCAAAGAGGGACGGATAATTACAAAATATACTTACTTCTTACCATCAGAACTGTAACAGTGAAAACATTAAAATTCAAAAAGAGCAAAATAAATTAAAGAACAGGATAGTTGCATTATTTGTGGATCATTAAGGATGATGACATGCAAGAACATGAAAAGGCAGTTGAGGTGTTAGAAGACTAGGGTTTCTTCTCTAAAGGGAGCCTGGAAAGGCAAGGTGTTGAGGAGCAGATAGGTGTTCTGTTGCTCACTAGGCCCATTTGTTCAGGCTTCAGAAGCATCTTTAGCATTTACAATGCAGGAAACTGCATGGTAATTCTCCAGCATAAACAAATGTGGAGAAGAGGTTGCAAGCATCAAAGAACTTTTGTCACAAGAAGCAGTGGCAATAAGCACTATGACACAAGAAAAGGGTGGAGCCACTGTGCCAGTGGTTCTCAACCTTCTGGCCCTTTAAATACAGTTCGTCATGTTGTGACCCAACCATAAAATTATTTTCGTTGCTACTTCATAACTGTAATGTTGCTACTGTTATGAATCGTAATGTAAATATCTGATATGCAGGATGGTCTTAGGCGACCCCTGTGAAAGTGTCGTTCAACCGCCAAAGGGGTCACGAAGCACAGGTTGAGAACCACTAAGCATACAACACAATCCTGACTGCCAGTAATTTAGAGGGGAAAGCAGAAACAAGGGGTTTTGTGTATGCTAGACGGGGAAGAAAGGTATGTCTGATAAGATCTGGTGACTCAAGTTGCTGCTTATGCTTAGTGCCAAAGTCTTCGAAAGAGGGCAGGGATGTCTCAAATACTGTTCTCTGAGAGCTGAGAAGCTGCATAGGGAGAACCCTCCTCCCCACTCTCCTATAAGTGGCAAACACAGTGCCACAATTAAACTTAGGGGAGATTTTTCTCAAAACAGTTTAGCCTTCAGATAACTGTCATGAATTAAGAGGCATACTGGCAAAAATCTAAGACCAACGTTTCCCTTTATCTCTCCTCTTTCCCTCAGCTGCTAAATCTCTGCTCTCATTTCTGGCAATAATACCATGGGTCTGGATTGTACAAAGTACTGGTTCTGGGAACAATATTTCTGTAAAGACTAGAGATAGACTTGAATTTTCAAATTTTGTACAGGGGGATTGATGTTGTGATATTATTTTCTGTCCAAATATTAGAAAAATCATGGCACATAAAATAAGGCATGAGGTTAACATGACTTAGAAACTATACTCTTTAGGAGAAGACATTCCAGGCAGCTGTCTACTCAATCTCAACTCTACCATCAGACTGGAGATCTCTTTGAGTCAGACTGAGCAGAATAAAATATTGGATGATCATGATTAAAGAATTTTATACTTTGTTTCATATTAACTCATAAAGAAAAAGGTATGTAACTTTTGGACATCCTTTTACATCCATGTTCTTCATAATAGCAGATGGTTTTTATTCAGATTCTGGACTTCTTTGGTATTGTTTTTAGAAAAACATGTCCAGTTGTAAATCAGGATGGAAAACTAAATAAAGAATAGTTTTCCTACCCAGGGCTCAGAAGGACTTCGAAGTTAGTTTCATTCTGGCCCATGTCAAAGGCATTTGAAGACAAAAGCTACACAGCCTACCCTTTGCCTGATAGGACTATAAAAGGTGAGGAGCTGCTATGGGGAGATGGGTTCATGAAGGTAGTAGCATGACCATCCTAACCTCCTGCCACTAGTGAACTAGCCAAACCAACAACTGACCACTGACTTAATGAACAAACTCAGTGAGTTAAAGGAATAAACACCTGGGGCACTAGAGACAGACACTATTCCACATTCCAAATTTTCCAAAGAGGAAGTGGATAGAGATGGGAGGGAATTTCTACTCAACTTCCTGGGAAATTTTAGGAGGAAGTCTTTCCGTTTCTCTAGCCCCAAGGTTGCAAGAATGACTTGTCTGACTCATTGGTTTGTGAGAAGAGACTGAACTCAGTCCTCCTCTTTTCCCTATTCCTTCAGAAGCAGCACTCTGGCAGGCTCTTCACGATGCCTACATTTGGGGGGATTAAGTCCAATTCAGGGAGAGTTATAGAAGTTCATCCAGCACAAATTTATAACCATGTTCTTCAGTCAGTTTGGCTTTCCCTCTGTTTGTCTTCTATATCTTATGTGTCAATCAGCTCCTAATTTAAAAAAAAATCAGTGCATGGTTTTTGTTCATTGCCTTCATTGAAACCCTAGGAGGGGCAAGACTGTACAATATTGGATTTCCTGGTGAAACTTTCTTAGATTTGAACAAATAAATCTTTGAGGGCTGGGCAAAAAAATAGTGTTGGTGGTCAGTGATAAGAACAGATATTTTCTAGGTTAAATGGAATATAGCTGTGCAAAAGCATAAAACTGAGAGAGCAAATAATATACCTAATAAACTGAAATAAGTCCAATATGATTGGAGCAAAAAAAGTAGAGTGAGCAAATCTATATACAGGAGAAACATTGTGTAGAGCTTGGCCATGGTATTGGGATTTTTGCCCTAAGGTAAGTTTGTGAGATTAAGCTAATAAATATATAAGGCTCACAGTTTAATTTTAATTTCAGATTTAAAAACCAAACAAAAAAATTTAAGTAGGAGTGTGTCCCACACGACATTTACAATAAATGGGGTATATTTATATTACCAAAAAAAAGTATTCATTGCTTCTCTGAAATTCAAATTTAACTAACTGTCCTGCATTTTATCTTACAATTTTATTCTAAGGAAAAGGGCAAGCCACTGAAGTCTTGAAAACATTGAAGTGACATGATCAGAAATCAGAAAGAAAGAAAACTGGTGATGGAGCCAAAGGCCAGCCTCTCTTTCCCAGCGTTCTCCAGTTTCTTTAGAGCTCCTTTCAAAACGGCCTCACGGTTAAATCAACAGTAACATGATTCTGCTGTATCCTGCAACTCACGATAATTTTGTAAACGAAGCCTGATGAAAAGAAATCACAGCCTTGGTCGTATGACAGACAAGGCTGACTTACAACAAAAATGGAAAGTTGGATTCTACTTCTTAGCATTCGCGGTCTGTAGAGAAAAAGCAATACATTAAAGTGACCGAGGAGCACAGCAAGTTCACTTTCAACACTGAGCACATTCATTTCGCCTCCATTGAAAGATTTCACATCTCCCTAACCGTCTACAAAGTTTGGTGCCTGCCTTTTTCAGAATGCAGTGACTTCTGCCTAATTCACGGCCACCCCGTCTGATTCACAGTGAGGGGTTTTCAATGGGCTGACATGACCATTACTAAAATATGATCCGCCAGAGGAACAGCGGCATCCCATGCTAATGCAGAAGAAATGGGTTTGTCGCCAGTGAGCAAAAACTCTTCTCCGGATTGAATATCCATTTTCTAAACACATATTTTAATTTTTAATGTTGACTTCATGTGTTTCCTAAATACCTCTGTGCCTCTTCTTTGTAACCGTTTCCCAAGGAGTTCTTTCATATAGCAATTGTTACTTAGAGTTCTAATTGCAGCTCTCTGGAACAGTGTAATGGCCAGATTGGAACAAGTTGTTCTCACCTACCAACTGGTCAATTTATGGGCTTGCAACTGTGTGAGTACATGCATCACCCATCTCTCCACAGGAGGTCAATAACCATAAGTGGTAGAAGCAGTGTTAAAATGGAAGAAAAAAACTAAGGCAAAAGTTTTTTGTTCTTTTGTTTTCCCTGACAAGGCCAGGAATGTGGCTATATGCATGGTAGGTATTTTAAAATATCTCCGTACCAAAATATTTTAACACATGCTAATGTTCAGTATGTCCATCTAGTCCTAGTCTCAAAATTGCAAAAGTGAAACTGAAGCATAGAAATTCAAACCTGAGTAATTGGCTGGAATTACTACCTGTTTGGCTAAGCCAAAACAATACTAAGTGAAATAGAGTTTAGCAAACAAATATTAACTCCAGCATTTGATGAGTGCTTCCCATGTGCCAGGAATTATTATTAACATTACCAATAACAATGTAATGACTCACTACAATCATACAAGGTAGGTATTATTACCCTTACCATTAAATTAATCAGATAATTGAAAATTAAAGAATACAAGTTTTTAGCCCGAAATACACAACTCAAGAATAATAGACAGAAAAATTCAATACAGGCTATTTGACCTGAAATTTACATTTAACCACTACACTTCTCTTATTCTAGGGATGGAGCACCTTTTAAGAATAGAGAACACTTCTATAGACTACAAAGTATGAATGAAGGTTAGACTGGGTTGCTTTTCCCTGGTAAAACATTCAGCAGTTTTCTCATATTTCCCTTTGCTGTTCCATGCTTCTATGTAACTTTATAAGGATTTATGGCACATAAATTGTTGTGGGCCATACTTGCCCAATGAAACAATCAATTCTCTGCTTTAAGTTAATCTATGCTCATTCATTCTTTCATTCAACAATCAGGCATGGAGTGCCTGTTGGGTGAGGAGCTCTAAATCTGTCATTAAGATATTGTTCTTGATCAAAAGAATTGCACAACCTATAGGTATACATAGACATGCAAGGAAACAATTAGAATGGCAATCACATTGGTAGAAAAAGCTACCCTGTTGAATGCTAGGCATTTAATGCACTGGAGGATGTATAACTCCGTGCCCCAAAGATGCCAAGCCTTGCTCTTTTCCTTACCTGCTCACTCAGGACTTTCCCACTTCCTACAAAATACTTCCAGAGATTTCTAGAAATACCAGTGGGCACTTCTTTTGGTACGTGAACTGATTCATTGGCTACAGGGAATTTAGGGTAGACACATTGATTAGAAAAGTCACAGAATGAGAGAAAGAACATAAAATTGCCTATGGGAACTTCATTATGGCCACTGAGGATGGTAGGCCTAAGGCACTCTTGTCCTCTGCACTACAGGAGGGTGGGGAAATCACCCTTGCTCTGATTCTGAATTACATTTAGTTAATAGGATGTTCTGTAGCAGGGTCTCACAGACTCTCAGCAAGTCAGTGTCACCAGCTGTGTCTCTCCTCTCTCTAAAAAAGCCAACAACCTATCCAAAGGATTAGGCAGAGACATATGCTTCATTGTTGCTGTTGTTTTTTTCTCTCTCAAGAGCCTGAAACAGACAAACATAAACAAAACAAATATTACTCTTGTCCTTTAGCCAAAAAATAGACAAAGCCACATGCAAAAACAGTCATGCAAATTGTGGCCACCAACCCATTAATATGCACAGCCTGACTTAGTATGGATTTAAATAGGACACCCTGCTACACGTAGAACATGGTAGGTAGGTACTATCCTAGAGACATGAGCAAAAGAGTTGAGGAGTGGCTGAGGAGAAATCTTGGTTGAAGCAGTGACCCTTAGGCTCAATCTTGACAAATGAGCATGTTGGGCAGAAAACAGTGGAAGAGCATACTGTTCAGATGTCTGAGAGAGCGTGGCGTTGCTGGGTGAGTAGGAAGTGTAATGTGCTTGGGGGAAAGTTAGGTGTTAGGGTGTACAGGTGGGGAGGCTAGAAAGAAATGATGGGACCAAATTCAGAGTGCCCCCATCCTGGAATCTTTTCAGTCAAATATTTTCTATGTGACTCTCATCTAGGAGAGAAAATAATTCCCCCCCCCAATCATCTTAGGTTCTTTGGCTGCAGTCCCATAAATTTGACTAACAAAAGACAGATTACAAAGAGAAAACAAGTTTATTAGCATGGGCTTCATACAGATACACAGGGGACCACTCAGAGAGGAGAAACTCAGAGAGATGCTTAGGTTTTGAGCTTATACAGCATCTTAACAAAATAATAATAAATTTCAGAGAAGTGACAAGACAAAGGAAAAGGACTTGTAGCTTCTAGATGCAGCAAATGGGAGAAAGCAAATATGTGGGGAAACAAATGGTAGTTGAAGGCTAGTTTTAGCCAAGTTTGTTATTATGTTGATTTTTCTGGGGCTTCTATGAGCTGATAAGGGCCTAGG
Organism: Myotis lucifugus; assembly: GCF_000147115.1. Taxonomy (NCBI): domain Eukaryota; kingdom Metazoa; phylum Chordata; class Mammalia; order Chiroptera; family Vespertilionidae; genus Myotis; species Myotis lucifugus. Next base: position 781,379 of record NW_005871313.1, on the reverse strand, counting down.
GTTGTGTCCAATGATTAACTTTCATCATTTCTGGTGGGGGGGGGGGGGGCACATTTACAAATTGCTGTCTCCATTTTAGGCAAATCAGGGGAGGGCAGAGAGTCTCTCTCTCTCTCTCTCTCTCTCTCTCTCTCTCTCTCTCTCTCTATATATATATATATATATATATATATAATCTGCTTCTTACCAATTGCTTTTAGCTCAAAATAATACTTATGCCAAAATGGCATCTTTGAGGATAGCATAGTCTGCTATCCTTCATCAATGAAGTTTCCATTCATCCTTATTTATAACATACTCTTTAATTCTGTTTAGGAAAGAGGAAAAAAAAGATTTAAAGCAAGATGCACAATAATGAAATACCAATGTATTTCATTGATGCAGACTTTCTGGGCATAATGAACCATGCAATACACCTGGGAATTTTCTCCTAAGCAGAATATTTTACAGTTCTAAACATAATGGTATCATAATTTGTTTTAGTCAAATTGTAGTGTTTATTACTTAGTTTTATTTAGCCTGAAATAGTGGCCTATAATCCAACAACAGTTGTAGCAATTGCTATTTAGATTACTATTTGAAGATGGTGCTCACCTACTCATTTAATTTGTATTGGAACAGCTTATTACAAAACTGCCCAGGCTTTTATATTGTTTCTTACTTTTCCCAGGAGAAATTGGTAGGGAGCAAACTTTTGTCCATAGATTTTATATCTGTTGGAGCTCATCTAATCAAAAGTCCTAAACATGGGGGATTCCCTCTCTTTCTCTCCTTTTCTCCCCAGGCCAGTATGTCACTGACGAAGAATAAGGAGATTCTCTATAAACTCCAGTTTCCCTGTTTGTCTATTCAACAGTTTAGACTAGGCTGTGGGAAGATTAAAAAGTCCATTGTTTCCACACATCTAAGCCATGTCCTCTATGCCACCATCTTTGTATCCTAATATTTTGGTTTCTATCTGTTTAGCTCTTTTGTTTTCCTCTGGATCAAATCAAAAGTAAGAGAAAGGAATGTTTTCGATTGCCCCCTCCGAAGTGTAGATACCCCTCCACTTGATTGGATGAACCAATGATGTCCAATACATTAACAATATATTTGATAGCCGTCTCTATTGCTCAAATTGCTCTCATATACATGTGCCCCTTTGATTTTCACAACAATCACATGGAGTTAGCCATGCAAAGGCATTATTCCTATTTTACAGAGGAGTAGAGTGTACCCCAAAGGATCAAGTGGCTTGCTCAACCTATTCAACTCTCTGGAACTCTGCATTTTGTCATTTAGATAAGTTCTCTGAAGTCCTGGTTCCACAGTCCCACAACAATAGTAAAACAGTAGGATTGTAACATTGGAGTAATCAGGGCATTAGCATGAAAAAGGATGGTTTCATAGCTTTGCTCTGGTCTTTACCAGATATACCTTTAGGTAAGTTGGCTCAAGTGTCATATGCCACTCTGTAACATAAAGATAACAACCCCCATCTCTCAGAGTTGTCTATATTACATGAGAAAATATATCAAACAGCACCACGCCTGGTATATAGTAAGAACTGAATATATTACTGTTTAATATAATTATTATCATTACTATTATTAAGTAAGAGCAGATAGTGGTAAATATAGTGTGCAAGGAAAGGGAAATGGAGATTCAGGTATTTCTTCCATTTCTCTGCCATGACCATAAAATCTAGATTCCCAGTAAACACATTTTTACTTCCATCCATATGTGCTTGCATTTCAAAAATTCATTAGGCCTGATTGGCTGCTATTAATGTCTGAATGCTGGTTGACCTTGGTTGCTTTAAGGTCTCTCACAGCTTTTTCAAGTTGGAAAAAAAATCCCTGAAATATCCTTGTGGGGCCATATTCATTAATTAATACATGTGTTGCTGGACCACTCTGAGCACTCAAATTTATTTTTTATAATCATGCTCACTTAGTGTAACTTTGGGTCTTTTATTTGGTCAGCTAATGACTATAGTAAAATTAAAAGGAAATGGTTTAATATCACTATTCCAACAAAATGATTTATCAATATTTAATTTAAATGAACATTGCCTTAGATAATCTCTAAGGCATGTTTTGAACATATATAACCACATCGTCCCCCAAGAGAGAATTTTACTGTTCATTTAATGAGACAGTTAAGTTGAAACAAGGGACTAGATTCTTTTTTTATTCTGTATATAGAAATAGTCATATAATTTGACCTTCTGTCATCAAAAATAAATGTATTAAGAAAACCAATAGGAAACCTTTTCCAGTATAATCTTCACCTTTATTCTTGCTTGCTGTCTGAAAGAGGCTGCTTCTGTGAGAGGTGTATGTCTTAAAAGATTTCACTACATTTGATATCTTGGGTAACTTCAAGAGCAGGAACTTTGAAAATATAAATTAGTCATCTCTGCTGTATGCTTATTGCTGTCATTCAGTTGAATAAAATTAAACTTGCCACTTGTACCATCATACAGAAGAAAATTATAGGAAAAAATGTTAATGTCATTTAATGAAGGAGCAAATAGAATTCTGTACTGCTTCAATTATTTTGCATGAAAAACACATTGAGAGAAAAACAGGGAGAGCATTAAGTTTCTCTGAGGTCGGTTAGTGAAGTCAAAACAAACCTGAGTGTTATCTTTAGATGCTATTTAGGTAACTGTTCTTTCCACTTTATTTACCAGAATGGCTCACCAGTACCTAAAATTCTACCACTTCTTCTTTGCTAAATTTTTTGGTTTACTTTTTTTTTGGGGGGGGGAGGGGGTGGGAATATCTGCTTTTGAAATTTTGTTTTTGGAGAGACAGATGCCTCATTCCTAATATGGAAAATGATAAGGAAGCCTAGAGCATATCTTTTTGTTGGTTCTCACATCTCTTTTTTTGTTCCACATTTTAAATGCATAAGTTATACATGAAAATTGGGATTAGTGAGTTGTCTTGAAAGGCAAGAAAATCTGGCCATGCTGAGCCTGCATTTTCACATGACAAATACCAATGTGAGCTGAGCAGCAGCTGCTTTCTAGAGGCACATGAACTCTACTGGCTACAGTCCTCACCAGTCTCTATTGTCTCTCCACTTCAACCAGCCAGCTTTACTCAGCTAAACTGCTGACATGACTCCTGAAAAATATTTGAATTTATCTATCTATTGATCTATCAATCTTAATCTAGATAGATAGATATTTTATTATTATTAACAGAGGAAAAATGAATCAAGGAGAAGTAGGCAGCCTCTAAGTCTACCTCTGATTATTTAAAACTTTTTCTTAGAATAAGTGTGACCTTAGGCAATTTACCTGGGTAATTTTCTCATTTGTAAAACTGAACATAATATTTATAATTCCTATCTTTAGTATTTATGTGATAATCAATAAGATGATGCACATAAAGCATAATGTCTAGAACAAAGTAGGTGTATAATAAATGTTAGCTACACGCGTTCTATGATATACCAAAATAAATGTGGTTTAAAAAAAATGGACTGTGCATTCCTATCCTCCATTTCATATAAAAGATGCCCTGTATCAGGATCTTTGATTTTCAGTTAGATTTCCCCCCTTGAATAGTCTGGGATAATTGCCAATGGACATACTGACTCTGTCGTTGTGGATGAACCTTTTGTTCTTGAGCTTTGAGCAGGATAATGAATGAATTAGGAAAGCAGAAGCAAACATGTGGGTGGATATCCCCTGTCAGAGGCACATGATTTAGATTCCTTGCAGAACAGAAATATTCATTATATTTTCATTCCTTTCAAAATGCAAAGAATAGCAGAGCTTCAAAACCAGGACAGGAATGTGCGAAACTAGAGGAAGTTGTTTCAACAACTATAAAAGCCTCTAGGCATCAGGGCATAGATGCTTTCCTCATTATTTCTCATCCTCATTATTTGGCACCATTATCTGTTTAGATGCCTTCCTACAGATTTTAACTGTTAATGCACTGCAAATGTGATTCTTGGATCCAGTAAAGGGTCTGTAGCTCATGTAGAACATAGTAGATCATTGAACAGACCTCTGATTTCTTCCTCAGGAGCAACTACAGAATCTTGGGGGTAGAGGTGGAGGATCTCTGATTACAATCATGGATAGAGAAATGATTTCTTCTGACATTTTTCTTTCAGAGAGACTAAGCAAAATTGCAGTACAGTTTAACTGTATTCTTCTTAACTCACTGCAGGTTGCCATGGAAACAGGAATCTCACATCAACATGGAAGGCATTTAGGGAATCTGTTAGGCTTTAACATTAGCATGATCTAAGTATCCTTGCTCAATACTAACAAGTCCAACATCTCTTTTAAAGAACAGCATTAATATTCATTAAATTTCTCTGCATGGGGTTTTGGGGGATCTTCATGTTACATTTGCGGTAATTTTTTGTGAGTAACCAACTCATGGGAGAATATGCATTTTGTAGAACTATACTTAGTTCATCCAGCATATGAGATAAGATTCACTCTATACTTACACTGTTATTTTTACATGATCCAGATTTAGGCGTTAATTGAGAAGAACATGATTGCAATGGCAATTAAGGAAACCTGCTAATATTTAGAAGGTATTTATAATAAAAATACCCAAATGGGAATTTTTGTTCTATAAACAAAGTTTAACAGAAGAAACAGGTCCTTTGATCACTTACATTTTGTTGTTGTTGTTGTTGTTGTTAATCCTCACCCAAGGGTTTTTTCCCATTGATTTTCAGAGAGAGTGGAAGGGATTGGTAGAGACAGAGAGAGAAACGTCGATGTGAGAGAGACACATCGATTGGTTACCTCCTGCATGTGCTCCCAACGGAGGCTGAGGATTGAGCCTGCCACTGAAGTGCATGCCCTTGAGCAGAGTTGAACCCAAGACTCTTCAGTCAAGGGCCGGCACTCTCTCCACAGAGCCAAGTCAAGTAGGGCTGATCACTTACTTTTGCTTAGGCAACTTTTAGGTTAGCTCTCATATATAAATTTAGTTTTGCTAAATAGTATATTTTTAGTGTTTCTCTTCGAGGACAGTTTACTTAGGAATCTTGAAACACTAAGATTACGATGCAGGCAAAATCTGTTGGACTCCCCGCCCCCCGCCCCCCGCCTCAAGAACTATAAAAAATGTGATTAAAAAGCCACAGTTTTTTTAAAGTAATTATAGCAATGGGTAAATTACCATTTTCTTTTATTTCACAAGAGAAAGAAATTTTAGTGGACTTGTTAGAAAAAAATAGAGAAGGGTTTGAATTATTTTTCAAAATCTTCCAATTATTTTTAGGTTAATTGAAATAAGTCACTGGTTCAACAACTAATATCCTTCTTCAGTTGATAGGTTGGTTCTGTGTCTTCCCATTATTGAAAGGTGCTGAGTGGTTTTCAACACCTATTCCTGGCAGAGAGCAAATAGCAAGTTGTGGTGAACACATCAGGTTTGGAGTCAGGAAGCACAAGTTCAATTCTCAGCTCCACTTCTTGGCAGCTGGGTGACAATGGGAAAAGGACTGAACCACACTGTACCTCCTTTTCATCATGGGGTTATTATAAGGATTGAGATAATGACATAATGCATGTTCAGTAAGTTAGCAGATTTCTGTATGTATATATATATATATACAAATATATATACATACACACAAATATATATACTGGCACATAATGCACACTCAATAAATTTGAATTATAAGTACCATTATTATATTAATTTTATAGCTTGGATAATCTGACAACACCTCTAAGTCAATATTTCCCTTTTAACTAAAATCAAACATCCTACAAGAGTTTAGCATTCTTTCTTCCATTAGCTTTCTGTTAATCACCTTGAAAAGTCTATTATAACTAATAAAATGTCCAAAACCCAGAGGGAAGAGATGAAAAAATTAAGACCATGTACAAATAGAAAATTCCATTCATAGATGGCAATTTAAACAAAAGCAAACAACCAGTTATCTGTAGTTACAAAGACTCAAAATGTGTCTATGAGCAGTTCAGTCATTGGTTTGTTTGTCTATTGGATTTTGCACCATAATCAGTCTATAGAAAATATTATAACAGATCCAAAATCTATAATTATTCTAACTTGATGTTTAATTTCTAATATGTTGAGTTTTAAATATATAAATGAATCATATCTCTTACCAATCCACCTGAAATGGAATCAAAGTGACTAAACGAAAAGGTAAATCAGATGGAGACAAAAAGTCAGCTTAATCACTTAAACAATTAGCTCTTAAAAATGTGGCTTAGGTTAGCTAATAGTGGATTTTTATATATATTTATTGATTTCAGAGAGGAAATGAGAGGGATAGAAAGAGAGAGAGAGAGAGACATCAATGATGAGAGGGAATCATCAATCGGTTGCCTCCCGCATGCCCAAAACTGGGGATCCAGCCTGCAACCGGGGCACGTGCCCTGACTGAGACTTGAACCATGCCCTCTTGGTTCCTAGGTTAATGCTCAACCACTGAGCCATGCTGGTCAGGCTAATAGTGGGATTTTTAAAACTGTACCCCAGAAGTAGACAAACGTAAACACCCTGCTTTGGGAAGCACAGGAAGATAGCATAACTCCCTCATTTGGGACAGATATTACTACTCTCAAACTGGCAGGAATGAGAGTAAAATGCATGCTCACAATAGGCAGGCATTTTCCAATGACAAAGAAAAGAGAGCAATGCAAGGAGCTGCTCTGGCCAACAGCAGACTGGAGCACATGCTCTTCAGAGGCAGGTGGCTCTAAAAAGAAAGAGGGTGTGAGCGAATTCCCAGTTTCTTATCCCCCAAATCACCAATTGGATGAAGAGCAGTGACTGAGGTAGTGCAGTGGCCAGAAGTGTTATCCAAGCAGTGGCTCTCCACCTCAGTGGAGAATAAGTGCATTAGTTTGCTAGGGCTGTATAATACAATACCACAGACTGAGTAACTTAGGAAACAAATTTATTTTCTTACAGTTCTGGAAGCTGGAAATACAAAATCAAGGTATAAGTAGGTTTGGTTTCTTCTGAGACCTCTCTTTCACGTACAGATGGTTACCTGCTCACTAGGTCTTCACATGGGCTATGCCATGTGCCTGTATCTCTGGTGTCTCTTTGTGTGTACAAATTTCCTCTTCTTCCCCTAGTCAGATTGGATTGGGACACACCCTAATGGCCCACTTAATCACTACTTTAAAGGCCCTTAATCCAAGTACAGTCATATCCTGAGACACTGAGGGTTAGGACTTCAACAGAAAAGATTTGGGGAGGACACAATTCTGCCTATAACAATAATGTTTTCCAAAATAGCATACTAATAACTTCCTTCTTCCTTGTCTTCATTTAAAAAAAATCTTTCCTCTTAGAAGTTTTTTTCAGGAGCTAAATGCCTTCACAATGAGTGAAAACCTACAGCCAATAGCTTCTAGCTTCAATGATGCACAGAAACAAAATAAAGAATTGCCAAGCTTGTCTTTAAAAGACCACTTACCACCTAGTCTCTTGATGGACATATTACATTTGGGGAAGTTCTAAATGTTCCAAAGTGGCTAATCATTCCAGAAATGCCAATAAAAATGAAAGGATAGATAATTTACTTTTTTTCAGAAAGGAAGGATTCTATTTTACCAAAGATTTATTTTATTACATTTCTATGTGACATGGGGCTCTAAAATCACATTAAAATAATTTCTTCCTGGAGAACAGTTTTAATAAAGCTGAACTCAGAGAGTAAGAATAAATATAAAACTTATTAGCTTTGGAATAAATACTTAAAAATGAAGTAAAATTAAGTGAAGCCATAAAAGAAGAATCATTTGTTCTTTCACAACACCTTTCCATGGAAAAATTAGAACTTCATAAATGCTCATCAGTTAGGTTACCTCTAGACTGCACCTCAAAAATCACCCCTGTATTCAAATCTAAAATTTTCAGATCTCACAGCTTAACTATGGAACAAAAGGAAAGATACAGAGTTCTTAAAAAAAAATCACAGATTGCCAAGCCAGCAATGGCTCAGAGGTTGAGCATTGACCTATGAACCAGGAGGTCACAGTTTGATTCCAGGTCAGGGTACATGCCCGGGTTGTGGGTTCAATCCCCAGTGTGGGACATGCAGGAGGCAGCCAATCAATGATTCTCTTTCATCATTGATGTTTCTATATCTTTCTCCCTCTCTCTTCCTCTCTGAAATCAATAAAAATATTTTTAAAAATTCCACAGATTCATGCCTAGGCACTTATGTTCTGCTCATCCTTTGATTATGCTAAGTAAATGGAAAAGGCTTAGGAACAGCGCCTACCCAAGCCTTCTGGATTCCACTTGAATCCATAAGTAGATAATAGGAAAAAAATTAAATTAAGAAAAAAAGTATCTTAGCTGCTATGGTTTTGTGTTAAACGTATTAATGTCAAGAACTAAGATTAATTAAATCCTCTCTCTCTATCAGTCACTGGTAAAACATTTTGAAATTCATGCTATCAAGCCTGTCTTGAACATATTGATCATGGGACTCTGCTAAAAGCTGCAGAAATACCAACACATGCAATGAAATATGGTGTCTGGCCCCAGGGTGCTCACAGTCTAACTGAGAAAAGAAACATTGACAATTATGTATATAACAACTGTAGTCCTTGCTCATAAAGTCAAGGTTAATTAATGAAGAGAAACAGAGGAAGCAAAGAATAAGTATGTTTAGATGATCAAGGAAACCCCAGAGGAGAGGCCATTTAACCTGGGGTTTGAAGGATGAGAAGAATTTCGTGGGTAAATGTTTTCCAAAGGTTAAGGTGTAACATAAGGAAAGGACGACAGAGAAAAATACACAATGACACATAGTGAGTGAATGGTTGGTGTATAAAGCAATTAAGCAATGTGATATCAGATAATGGAGGACTTTGATTAAGTTTTTGAGAAATGAGAGGAATAAAATATGATTTGTGTTCCTGGAGGCATGCAAAAGGTGCCACATACATAGGAAAGCAAGCGGCATCTCCTATAGGCTGTCAAGGGCAGCCTGAACATTATGTCCCTTCCCAAGTCATTTATTGTTCTACATGCCCAAGAGTTTTGAAGATGTAGACACTAATATAATTTCCTTACATATCCCATCATCTTCCCTTAAAGAGCATAATTTAATCATAAAGAGAAAAATTCTGGTTTGTCTCACCAACACAAAATGTGAATTTTTTCCAGATCATCCCTTTGACACATTACATGTTTTTACCTTAAGCTTATGGCTCTGTATTTAGCTTTATTTTCTTTTTTAATTGTTTTTCCAGAATGTGAACAGGGTCCTACCCCCAAAAGAACATGTAGTAGGTAATAAATATGGCTTGTGGCCTCTACTGTATAAAATCTCTCTCTCACCTCAGACTAAAGATCATGATTAATGTCTCTTGTTTCATTGTGTAGGTCATTACATCTTCAGCCCATATGCCATTAAAAGTACATCCAAAGATTGGCTTGCAGCCATTCTCATGTGTTTTATAGAACTCAGTGGTGATCTCAGTTGGGTTGGGCAGATCACAAAGGCTTCTCCCTACTCCCTCCACCTTCTTGGCTAGTGGACCTGAACAGAGATTTCAGCTTCATCCTAGTTGTTGTTGTGGTTTGTTTTTTTTTTTGAATAATTTCTGATGCTTGTTGTTAATGTTGCTGAAATAAATTACATTGAAATACTGGACCTTTTACATGTGTTGCCAAATTTTTCTTAGTTTTTAAAAAATATTTTTTATTGATTTCAGAGAGGAAGGGAGAGGGAGAGAGAGAGAGAAATACATCAATAATGAGAGAGAATCATTGATCCACTGCCTCCTGCATGCTCCCCACTGGGGATCGAGCTTGCAACCCGGGCATATGCCCTGACAGGGAATCAAACCATGACCTCCTGGTTCATAGGTTGATGCTCAACCACTGAGCCACTCTGGCTGGGCTCTTTCTTAGTTTTTGATTAGTTTCACTCAATAAAAACTTTAAAATGTGTGAACCTTTTGCTAGTGTACATCCAAATGCCTAGTTGATAGCTCCCCTTAGATGTCTCACTGGTATCTGAGATTTAATGTGTCCAAACACATCTCTGCATGCTGCCTTCCACAGATGTCTTTCCCATCTCTTTAAATGGAACCATTATTTACCCAGTTGATCAGGCTTTATCCTTAGGAATTGTCTTCTACTCTTCTCCTTTCCCCACACTTTAAGCACAATCTGTCACCAAATGCTATTACTTGTACTCTCAAAATATATCTCAGATCTAACATCTTTCTACCAGCTTCACTGCTACTGACAAGGAAAAATGACTTAGCTGCACAATCCTCCCAACTAATGTTCCTACTTTTGTTCTTGTTCCCTACGTTCCACTCTCAATACAGCAGCAGAGGAATAAAGCTTTTAAGCATGTAAATCAGGTCATGTAATTCCTTGCACAAAATTCTCTAATCCTTTCCTATTATGGTCAGAAAAAAAATATTTTACCTCCTTTTTTATTGCCCACTTCTAAGGCCCATCATCCTCTATCCTACATCTGGGCAAACTCCTTTGGTGGAAGATTCAAACCAATATACTACCCCTGTGGGAACTCTCCACCCAGCCCCATCCTAACCACAATAAAAACTGTAGGCTAATCTTCTTTCCTTGCTCTGTCTAATAATTTTTGGACCAACTTGAGAAGCCTACCCATTCTTTAAAAATGTCTAATTATATAATGAATCAACCTTTTCACTCGTTTGTGTGTGTGTGTGTGTGTGTGTGTGTGTGTGTGTGTCAGTCTTAACATCCAAAACAAATTTTTAGTGGTGTCATCCTGCTTCTGTAGAATGCCTACCTAATCTAAATAAAAGAGAAACATGCAAATTGACCGCACCTCCGCTATGCCCCAAGCCATGCCCACCAGCCAATCAGAGCAACTATATGCAAATTAACCCAACCAAGATGGCTGCCAGCAGCCACAGAGCTGGAGCAAGCAGGAGGCTTGGTTTCCCTGGCAATGGAGGAAGCCAAGCTTTCCGCCTGCCCTGGCCGGCTGTGGCCTCCACTCAAAGCAACAAAGTTTCAATTATAGAAGCTAAATAAATCCCAGATACTTGCTTCCAGCCAGCCTCCACTGGGAGCTTGGGTGGCTGGGGGCTATGGCCAGCCTGCAAACAGCCATCAGCCCCTCACCCAGGATGGCTACACCCTCATGGGGTGAGGGTCCCCGCTGGGAGGCTTGGCCAGCCTGCAAACAGCCATCAGCCACTCACCCAGGCTGGCCTCACCCTCATGGGGTGAGGGTCCCCACTGGGGGGCTTGGCCAGCCTTCAAACAGCCCCTCACCCAGACTGGCCAGGCACCCCAGCAGGACCCCTCTCCCTGAAGGGGTTGTGGCCAGCCTGAAAATGGCCCTCAGGCCCTCACCCAGGCTGGCCAAGCACCCCAGCGGGACCCCCACCCTGATCCGGGACACCCTTCAGGGCAAACCAGCCAGCCCCCACCCATGCACCAGGCCTCTATCCTATATAATAAATGGGTAATATGCAAATTGACCCTAACAGCAGAATGACTGGGAATGACTCGTCACTATGACACACACTGACCACCAGGGGGCAGACGCTCAATGCAGGAGCTGCCCCCTGGTGGTCAGTGTGCTCCCACAGGGGGAGCTCTGCCCAGCCACAAGCCAGGCTGATGGCTGCCAGCAAAGCGGTGGTGGTGGGAGCCTCTCCTGCCTCCTCAGCAGCGCTAAGGATGTCCGACTGCAGCTTAGGCCTGCTCCCCACTGGCAAGTGGACATCCCCTGAGGGCTCCTGGGCTGCCAGAGGGATGTCTGACTGCCAGCTTAGGCCCAATCCCCTGGGGAGCGGGCCTAAGCCAGCAGGTGGACATCCCCTGAGGGGTCCCAGACTGCGAGAGGGCACAGGCCGGGCTGAGGGACCACCCCCCCAAGTGCACAAATTTTGTGCACCGGGCCTCTAGTAAGATTTTAAGAATGAATGAATGAATGATTCCTTCTCTGTGCTTTATCTTTCTCCTAAAACAATTCCAAAGTGAACTATTCTATTATCCATCAATTTTCTTTTAATATGTTCTTTGTTCTCCTGTATGACCTAAAAAGGCTGTGCTACTATCTGAGTATCTAGCTTCTATCTATCTATCTATCTATCTATCTATCTATCTATCTATCATCTTTTCTCTTTCTTCATCAACTTGGAGTTATCATACTTGCCTTGTATAACTCTTGGTAGTGTGTATGCCTTTCGCTCCAATTTCTTCACATTTAAAAATTCTATGCAAGGACCCCAATAATTTATATATATATAGGCTTAGAGTTTGAGGCTTTATTCCTTCTCCTGAGAACTTTCTTTACAGCATTTGTTACAAACTGTTGCCACTGACAAAGACTCTCTCCATGACCAAACTCTTCCTCTGAGTCCAACTAGTCCCTTGCTTAAGTATGTCTTCAAGAGCCCAATTTTAGTAAGAATGCTGATAAGTTAGTTAAGTCAGAATCCCCCACTCTCAATATCTGTTTAAATTCCTCATCTGCCACTATTCCCCCAGATGATATCTGATCACCATAACCTGACATAAAGCAAGAATCCTATCCAGTAAGTTTGGCAAGAATTCTGCCTCTCTTAACCTCTGATGTTTCCTCTTAATAATTTTCCATCTGCAGACCTCTAGCTTGCTCCTTGGCTGTAAATCCCCACCTTTCTTTGGTGTATATGGAGTTGATCTGAATCTTTCATTCATACTGCAAAATCCCATTGCAGTAGTCCCTATACTTATTGATATCGTCCTAAGTAAAGTCTGCTTTTCCATTTCATCAAGTGTCAGGATAATTTTCTTTAATGCCACTCTTGGATATAATAAGAAGAGAGAGAGACTTCTTTTCTATTTATCAATCTGCTTACCATTAAGAACAATTTATCTGCTCTAATGAGAATTTGACCTTCTTCTATTTATCTGTCAAATTTTCAAAAAGCTTCTGAAAAGTAATTTCACCTACTGTCATATTCTGGTCAGAAAACACAATCTCTGTCACTTTACTACAATATCTATTTATACAAACCCTATCAATTATCCTGATGATCACACTTTCGGTAATACTGTCCAAGCTGTGAGCACAGATATCCAAATACAGATTCTATAATCATATTCACACACAAATACTACCTAAATAAGTGGTTTCTCTGATCACTTTTATTTGTTTCTAAACCTAGACACCAAAAGCAGAAAAACTGTAGTGGTTTGTTTTGTTTTTTCTCTGGACATTTTATGTCTTTCCAAAACAAACACATGAGATATCACTCTCCTCTTTGGTTTGGTGATCAACACTTGCACATCAATTCATGGCAAACTTGCGGTCACTGTCTTCCCTCTCTTTGAGGTTAACTTGACTTATACTCTGTCCATAACACTTCAGAATTCTACTCAAAGCAGTATGTCAGGTGGCCATCCAAGTATATTTAAATCATCTCAAGAGATAACATCTATTTGCTATTTAGTATCATTGTCAAGAACCCTAAACAGTCTCTTATCACAACATTTTCCCCTTTTTTTTCTTCAATCTTTCCTAGTTAGGGACTGATCAGAAAGGGGTCCGCTGGGCTGCTCAGGCTAGGCTTCCTGGGGCTGGATCATGACCCAGGAACCAGTCTTCTCCTTCATTGGTTTATTAACACAATTTTATCGATGTTCTCTGAATTGAGAAAGATAAAACTTCCACCAACTGAACTCGCTGAAATTAAGATGTAAAAAGTATTTCTCTATTAATAGATAAAACAACAAAACTAACCAAAGGAGCAGAATATGTATACTGTTTGATTTACACATTCTATTTTTCTGAGAGGAGCTGTATGATAAACTGTAGGGTTATTATGACAGCAAGGGTATCATAAAGGCTGGTGTAATAGACCTATGATATTGTGATGAACCACCTCCACTTGTAGGGACAATCCTGCCAAGTAGAGATTCAGAACTTCCCTGGATAATTTCTTCTGTTCTACTCTCCATGCAGACCACTCTCTCTAGTCACATAGTCTTTCATGAGACAATAGCTTTAAAATAATAGCTGCTTTATATTAAGTACCTATTATGCTTCTAATGTTCTAAGATAATACTAATGAACACATATATTAAGTACTTACTATATTCCTGGCACTTTTCCAAAGTACTTGTTTATCTTTATAGAAACCTTATGAAGTAGGTACATATTACAATCTCCATTTTTAAAAATGTACTGGGAAACACATATTCTTTATAAAAGAGTATATAAAATGGGAATAATGATAAAGTGAATACCTAAGCATCTCCACCTAGCTTAAGAAATAGAACCCCTCCCTTCCCCACTCTACCTCAGTGAACTAGTATCTTGAATGTGTTGTTAATAACTTGCTTTCTTCTCCACTGGTTTATTGAATTGTCTTTTATCTTAATGATTTGTAAGATTTTAATTTTACTATAGTCATGTGCCAAGTAACAATGTTTTGGTCAACAACAGACAACAAATATGATGGCAGTTCCTTAAGATTATAATGGAGCTGAAAAATTCCTATTGCTTAGTGACTTCTTGGTGTAACACATCACTCACATGTTGTGGTAAGTATAATAAATAAACCTACTGTGCTGCCAGTTGTATGCAAGTATAACACATACAATTATGTACAGTACATAATACTTGATAATGATAATAAATGACTATTACTGGGTTTTGTATTTACCATACTATATTTTTTAAATTGTTGACAGATGTCCCCAATCACCCCCCTTTGCCACCCTCCACTCAGCCCCCTCCCCACCGCAGGCCTTTACCACACTATTATTTGTGTCCATGGATTATGCGTATCCTATATAATAAAAGTCTAATATGCTAAGTGTCCAACCATTCATTCGACCATTCGACCAGTCACTATGATGTGCACTGACCACCAGGGGGCAGACGCTCTAACCAGTAGGTTAGCTTGCTACTGGGGTCTGGCTGATCGGGACTGGATGAGACAGGCTGGACATGCCCTGGAACCCTCCTGCAGTCCCTCCCCTATGCTCTTTCACAATCCAGGACCCCTCGAGGGATGTCAGAGAGCCGGTTTTGGCCTGATCCCCGCAGGCCAGGCTGAGGGACCCCACTGGTGCCCAAATCCATGCACCGGGCCTCCAGTCTATATATATAACAGCCTAAGCTACCGGTCAACAATTTGACTGGTAGACCTGTAGTTATGCCATGCACCGACCACCAAGAGTCAGACGTTCAATGCAAGAGCCGCCCCCTGGTTGTCAGTGAGCTCCCACAGAGGGAGTACCACTCAGGTGATTGACAGGTGCCAGACACTAGGCTTATGGTTGGTGAGCGCAGCTGTGGCGGTGCAAGCCTCTCCCACGGACACTCCCCCTGCACGCCCCTCCCCCATCTGGACCGGGACCCAGATCGGACCAGCATCGGGACTGACTGGGCATGAGCCTGCGGCCGCTTCTCGGCCATAGGCATGCCAGTGTCGCCCTAGGACAGGTTCATGGAGACTGCAGCAGAGCGGCAGCAAGCCTACCGATCGGTGGCAGTGGCAGGTGTAGCAGGGCCAGGATGAGCGGTGCGGCACCTGACTGACCAGGGCTCCAGCTCCTCTCCCAGCTGCCCGCTGCTTAGGCACGACTACATCCCTCGGGGGATGTGAGACTGCCAGTTTCGGCTGATTCCCGTAGGCCAGGCCAAGGGCCTCTAGTATGTATATAAGCTCTTTGGTTAATCTCTTTCTGCCCCCACACCATCACTTTTTATTGTTATTTTTTAGTGTACTCTTTCTACTTATATATTTTAAAAAAATGTCTGCTGTAAAATAGTATGCTGTGCTATGCTGGCAGCAGCCTTATGTTTACCTTGTGTCTTGATTGCATCATTTGCTCTTGTGCTTGATTTAATCTCACATTGCTTTGTACAGTAGCATGCT
Source organism: Myotis lucifugus (assembly GCF_000147115.1). Taxonomy (NCBI): domain Eukaryota; kingdom Metazoa; phylum Chordata; class Mammalia; order Chiroptera; family Vespertilionidae; genus Myotis; species Myotis lucifugus. The sequence goes on along the minus strand of NW_005871313.1, from coordinate 765,514 downwards.
GTGCAGGCTCATAGCTTAGGAGCAATAGGCTATGCCATATAGATGAGGTGTGTAGTACGCTACACCATTTAGGTGTAAGTGCAGTTTATGATGTTCACACAATAATTAAAGCACCTTATGATGCATTTCTTAGAATGTATTCACATCATTAAGTGGCCCATGACCATATATCCAGAACAGCAATATTTTATGCTTCAAATGAGTTCCTGTTATCTCCTAGTTTACGGGGTTGTTTTTGCTCTCTTTACTGTGCCAGTTAATCTTAAGATAGTCAAATTTATCCATCTCTCTATGATTTGTAATTTTTGTTTCTTGCTGAAAAATTCTACCTAATCCTGAGATCATAATATTATCCTGTATTGCTTTCAAAAGCTTTGATAGTTTTTCCTTTCATTTTCTAAGAATGGTTTTTGTGAATGCTGTGACAAATAATTACCTATCTGCCACAATAAGAAAATGAGGCAAGGGAATTGTGTTACCCAAGGTTCACAGAGAATAAGTTGTAGAGCTCAGATTTGAACCTAATAGTCTGATCCTGGAGCCCGAATTCCTATACTATCTCTGAGGATATCTGTACAGATATGAAAACTGAGGCTCAGTGAGGTTAACTGACTTGCCCAAGGTTGCACAATCAGTAAGAGCTACAGACAGGATGCAAAGTTCAAAACCCCTTATATCAGAGTTGACACATTTCCCCTTATATGCCCTACCTTCCTAGAACCACATGTTCATCTGTAAATTTTATTTCCACAAAATCTCTGCTCTTTCTCCTATATTTGAGAGTCATTTTATTTTTAATTACTTGTACCAAGAACTTGTTTTATCCATATTCTTTGTATTTAACTGGTTTAACCCACAAAGTTAAGATTTATCTCCTAGTTTTGAACTCACCTTATTTCATTTTTTCTGAACTTATCACATTGCCTTATGTCTTAGGCTGAGTTTATATGTAATTTTCATCTCTTAGAGCTGTATCTGCTGACCTTTTAATATTTTGCATTCAAATCCTATTTATAGCAGATCATCTTACCTTCAGCTTCATGTCACCTCTTTTTCAGTGATTGTAATTAACACTACACGGATTTCTTTGATCTTGCTCCTTTCTTCCTCCTGGGGCTCATCTCTTATGCTCCTTCCATTTAATTCATACTCAGCTACTTTTGTAGAAGGCAAGGATAACTCCTGACTTTTCCCTGTCTAACCTTATAAGAGCAGAGATAAAGATAAATGCTTGATAAAAGTTGGCCACTTGCTCAGCTTCTGTGGTTACTTTGAGTTCAAATGAAGCAAGCTTGCCACATCCATATTTTTAGATCCTCGATTAGCCTAAAATTTTCTGTAAGTACAACCTTTATGTACTCAAACTGCTTTCTGTTTTGCTAATACTTCTCCCTATCCTCAAAATGCCACTTACCCTATTGTCACATACTGAAATTCTGCTCATCTTTCAAAGCCCAAGTCAGATATCACCACCCCATCCCCTTGCCATGGACACTTTCAGACCATCCAGAGCAGAATCGAAGTGTACACCCAGCGTGTTGCATCGCCCTTAGCTCATTATATTTAGTCATGTAGTATGTTGATATTATGTATATGGGGTCCCCTAGTATATTGCAAGTTCCTTAGGGAATAAACCCCAGACTGATTTTAGGAAACTACAACTACCACAATCTTTCTTATTTAGGATTGTAGTTCTATAACCAGAATTTTATAGGCCTATTGTATAAGCCTTCAGAGGTTTATGTTAGACTGAATAGTTCTTTCTTCTTTCAGGAAATTATTTAGGATCTACTCATGCCTTGAACTGTATCATGCAGTAAAGATAACAGCATAAATATAACATAGGTCCTTCCTCATGGACTGGTGAGGTAAAGAGATGAGAAAACAGAAAAGAGTTCAAGCAGTGAGGTAGAAAAGCTAAAGCTGCAGGGCCAGAAAAACTGCTAGTTACAGCTTTGGCACTTACTAGCTATAGAGCCTTGGAGACAGTATATCTCCTAATCTGATGGTGCCTAAACTTTTTTCACTTGCAAAGCAAGGGCAGTAAATTCTTACCTTTCAGAGAAGTGTTTAGGTATAGAAGTAATGCATAGAGCATAATTATTAAGAAATGGGAGCCATTATTAACATTGCAGTATGATAGTGCACAGCCGCTAATGTGAAAGCAGCCAGGATTGTTTTAAACCAATTCAGACTGGAGAATCAATCCAGATGACTAAATCAATACAGCAGTATGTCCATCCAAATCAGACTTGTTTGTAAGACAAATGTGTAGAGATGACTGCTATCAAGATCACCACAAATTTCATTTGAGAGAGAATGGGAAAATAGATGACATTTATTTAATGACTTGTCATATTCTTATTAGGTTTCATATACATCCCCTTATTCAACATTTACAATAGTCATGTGGGTAAGTGGACACTATTATACTCTTATTAGAGACAGAAACTGAGATTCAGAAAAGTTAAATGAAGATTTCAGTATCTTTAGTATTTAGTCTAAAACAGACAATTATACTTCAGGAAAAGTGTGTGTGTGTGCACAATATATTAAAAACTATAGCCATTTTACTAGGGAGCATGTTATTAAATAGTGACTTTGAGCATATGCCCTCATTAACTGCAATTCAGGTATGTTTATAAAACAATGTCATCCCTTTGTTGAATCAAATGGCACATAATGTACTATCTAGCTAGCATAACAACTGAAATCTAAGGTGGCCTTTGAAAACTGCCAACCTGATTTTTCAGAGTGTGTTAGGCATATGATACTGGCAAATGGAAGACACATCCTTGCTCTCCTATATAAGAAGGTATTTATTGCACCTCCTAGACGTAGAACAGTAGAATGTTATTTCTAGATGAAATAATCTGTTGGGGTCATCATTGTTATTATGTAATCTATGATGATGCAAAGAGCATAATTAAGCATTGTTACGAATTTGTCTGCCTCTGGTGGCAAAGCTTCTTTTTCTATAAATTACTGGAACATTGTTGGCTGTACTTTATAGTCCATATACACTGTGATGCAGTCAGGTGCTTGATATTATAGTTCTTTAAGTGAAAGGGAATACTTAAAATTGCTTTTATGAAAGAATATTGCTGTATATTCAAGGCTGAAATGTTAAAATTATGATTTTTGAAAAATAAAGATGCATAGATATATACATGAATATATTATATTTATATATTGCATATATAAATATGTATTTACCTTATGCTTTAGGTGTGTATGAGTGTCTACCTAAAGTACTCTTATAAATAAGATAATAAATAATGACTAGAATCAAATATTTTAAGCACAGTTATAAATATGCCCAAGTCTGCAAATTTAAAGATCATTCAGTAGTATTTTTATTATCAAAAATAAAAATGACATGTAAAAGATTTCCCATGAAAAAAGGGAGATGTCTATTCTGAGTAGGACCTGTCCTAACAGGAGTGGCCTGTCCACACTGTCTGGCACACTTAGCCCACAGCCACAAGAGGGGAGAAAATGGAATTAAATGAGACAGCTGGTTGGTGTGCAAGCCCCGGCATGATTTGGTTGGATCCACTACTCTGTGTCTGGGGAATGAGGAGGAAGAAGAATGTCAAACCTGGCCTGTGAATCACAGCATGGCCTATGAGGAAGTGCAGGTGGTGGGCAACTGATATCATCCAGCAAGTGGTATCTCAGGATGATGTAATGAATCTCACAGTCTTAGACAGGAAATCAAAGGTACACTAATGAGAGAACAGTCAGCTGGTCAGAGGAAGGTTTCAGAGCAGTTCAGGTTATAAGTCAAATGAAATAGGCAAAGAAACCAAAGGACTCCATATGTCTTCTGGAAATAAAAGTGTCAACATGGTGTAGAGGTTGGGGAGCAGAAAATATGTCTCAGAAACTACTTGGACTCAACCAAGAGATTTTCCATGGCACACTAGACATTGGGCTCACAGGCTGCGTAATCCAATCCAAAGCCAATCACATGACAGAGACAGAGCTTCTTACATAGCCTCTGGTTTTGCCATAATTGGGAGAGAAGTAGGCAGAAAGGAGATGAGAAAGGCAGAGTTGGCTAGAAATTAGCCTGACCTGGAACTGCAGCCTGTTACTGACTTACCAGATAATACTAGAGAATAGAAATGAGAGGCAGAAGGAATAGCCATTGCTCCACTTGGAAAATTAAAGGTGTATCCTCTGCAGCTGACATTTAAAATTATTTATTAGAGATCTCCCTATTTGAAACACAAAAGTTCCCTATCTAAATGTCCAACTCAATAAGTATCTGAAGAAAAAGAGTGAATGAATGTAAAAAACAAGACGCCTTAAAGAACAAAGTCAACCTTCATTTTTGTTATGTTTTTCACATAACTGTATGTCCCCAGATGCTTCACAAAGCATTTAATTACATGCTAGCAGCAGAGGAAATGCTGGCATTGCTGTGTGCCAGCCTCAGCCCACGTAGAGTGGAGAATGTCAAGTGAACTCACTGAGTGTAAAGAATTTGCAGAAAACTCACTCAGTGTTTCTCTTGGAAAGCACTGCTTCTCATTTCTGAGCACATAGACATTTGGGAAAAAGGGGTGAGGGGAGGCAGGAGAGGGTAAAGGGGAGATAAATGGTGATGGACACAGACATGACTTGGGGTAGTGAATATATAATATACAGATCATGTGTTATAGAATTGTACACCTTAAACCTATATAATTATTAACCAATGTAACCCCAATAAGTTCAATTAAAAAAGATGAGGTGGTGAAAGTGGGTGTTACTTGCAACCCAAGATTCCACAAAAAATGCCTGAGCACCTAGGAGTATGTAAGAGTGATGGGGCAGGGAGGCTTTTGAAAACTTCAGCTGGAGAGAGACAGAATTGGAAAGGCCTGGGGTATACAGAATGGGCCGGGAACATTTTAGGTTTTACTTTAAAGGTTGGCCTACATTTCAGCACACCCACTCTCTTTAGATCCATAGGTAACAAAGAGCTACCCAAAGCCCTTTCTCATCTTTCCCTTAATGCAGGGATGGCATGATAGAACAGACCCTGAAATAGTTCAACTGTGAACTTGGATGAGTCAAGGCCTTGAAGCCTGAAACTCTGACATCCGTTGAGATAATTGCTTATATTTTAGTATCATGAGATCATGAATAAATGTATGGACATGGCAAAAGACTTTATTAGCAAGGACTTATGAGGAAGAGATTGGTATACCCTTGAAACGAGTTTAGATTTTGTAGATAGAGGGCATTAAAAGATTTTAATGATAAAATGATTATTTATTCACTTTCTCAGCAAACATGTACTGAGTGCCTACAGTTTAGTAGAGAAAGACTCTTGTGTAAATAAATAAGTGCAATTCAGTAATGATAGTGTTATAGTAGCATCATATTTTATGTTTATTAAGGGATAAAAAAGAGGTACAAGGAATTTGTCAATTTAACCTAAATGTTTAAGTAAAACATTTAAGAAATACAAGCTAGTTTCTAGTTTAATTAGAAAGGATATATGCATCCCTATGTTCATAGCAGCACAATTCACCATAGCTAAGATTTGGAAACAGCCTAAGTGCCCATCAGTAGATGAGTGGATTAAAAAACTGTGATACATCTACACAATGGAATACTATGCTGTGGTAAAAAAGAAGGAGTTCTTACCATTTGCAATAGCATGGATGGAACTGGAGAGCATTATGCCAAGTGAAATAAGCCAGTCAGAGAAAGATAAATATCACATGATCTCACTCATTTATGGAATATAATGAACAACATAAACTGATGAACAAAAACAGATCCAGTGACAGAGAAGCATCGATCAGACCGTCAAACCTCAGAGGGAAGGTAGGGGAGGGTGGGGGTAAGGGGGAGAGATCAACCAAAGGACTTGTATGTATGCATATAGGCCTACCCAATGGACACAGACAACAGGGGGGTGAGTGGGTGGGATGGGAGATAATGTGGGGATAAGGACACTAATGTAATGACTTAATCAATAAAGGAATTTAAAAAAATAAAAATAATAAATTATTATTTTTTCTCTGAAAAAAAAAAGAAATACAAGCTAAAAGAAGAGGCTTGAGAGGTCAGTGAGAGAGCTCATTAGGTGAAGGGGCAGGAAAGGATTCTTAGTACAGGAAGAAACATGATCAGGGGCATGGAGATGTCAGCTGACATGTTTGGAAAACTGTAAGTTGAGCAGATATGGAGTGCAGGGGTGAGAGGATGGGATAGGAAGCAGCTGAAAGGGCAGGTAATCATCTTAAGATTCCGCACTGGGAGGTTCTGAGTCTGGCAGCAGTGTGGAGGACAGGTTAAGGTTGGGTTCAAAGAGATCATCATAACTGCCTATTCAGGATAGGTCAAGGAGAAAATATTTATAAAAGATACATCTAATAAAGAACTGTTATCCAAGATACACAAAGAGCTCTTAAAACTCAACAATAAGAAAACAAGCTGATTAGAAAATGGGACAAAGATTCTAACAGACATCTCATCCAAGAAGATATACTGATGGGAAGTAAGCATATAAGAAGATGTTCCACATCATATTGAATCAGGGAAACATAGAATAAAACAATAGGATACATAGCACACCTATTAGAATGGCCAAAATCCAAACCATTGACAACACCAAATGCTGACAAGGATGATCCGGAGCAACAGGAACTCGCAGTCATTGCTGGTGGGAATGCAAAATAGCAGTCACTTTGGAAGTTTGGTAGTTTCTTACAAACTAAGATACTCGTACCATATGATCCAGCAACTGCACTCCAAAGGAGTTGAAAACTTATATCAATACAAAAACCTGCACACAAACATTTAAAGCAGCTTTATTCATAATTGCCAAACTTTAAAGTAACCAAGATGTCCTTCAGTGGATGAATATATAAATAAACTATGGTATATCCAGACAAATAGATATAATTTAGCGCTTAAAAGAAATGAGCTTATCAAGCCAGTATAACACGTGGAGAAAACTCAAATGCATATTGCTAAGTGAAAGAAGTCTATCAGGAAAGTCTACATACTGTTTAATTCCATTAAGTCATTGCTAGAGATAACGTGGAAAGGCCTCAAGAAAGCTCCTCTTCTTTGGGCCCCTCTCAAAAAAGTCCACATTAAACAAGCGTCAGACTAAATTCTGTAACATAAACTGTCATTTACTATCAGACAAACATGCTGACAGTCATGTAATGTGTGTGGTAAGCTAAAGGAGGTCCTAGGCTGTTATAATTTTAGGTGTTCGGACAGTATCTGAGTGAAAGATTCACTTCAGAAAGTTATGAACAATTCTATTGGCAGGATTCTAAACTTACTATTATTGCCTTGTGGGGAAAAAATAATCCATAAAATGGTCCAACAAAGAGCTAGTTTTGAATCCTCACTCTTCATACCTTTCTGTAGGACATAACTATTGAGTTCAACAGTGTTTATAAATGTATGTAATTATGCTTAATGCACTACTATAATCAAAATGCCATGTTTTAGAAGAAATCTCAGACAATACAACGAAAGGAAAGGCCAGAAAGCAGGTGGAAAAGCCTTCTGAAATCAGAACCTGTGGGCTCCCATCTCAGTTTTGCCTAAGAGGGGCAGGTCACTTTGCTTCTCTGACCTTCCATGAATTTTGTAGCATATCATATTGATTTGTAAGGTTTGATACAATGTTCTGGGTAAAATGTTTAGTAAACACTAACATTTCATATAAGTAGTAAGACTAAGATACAATCTTTATTGTTGAAGTTGCCATCATCATCATCATCATCACCTCAAATAAACTTAAATGGACTTTCAGGTTTCAGAGTATTAATCAAAATTGGTGCAAAACCAGCATTCAATGGGGACTCTCTTGAGCAGTCCAGTCCAATAGAAATACAATGCAAAACACATAAGCTATTTAACATTTTCTAGCAGTCATATTTAAAATGTAAAATATGTAGAAACAGGTGTATCCAAATCATTATCATATCAACATCTGACCACTAGAAAAGTAAATAAGACTTTTATGTTTGTTTTTTAATAGTAAGTCTTCAAAATCTGGTATTTTACATTTTAGCACATCTCAATTTAGATGCTGAATTTTTGTCCAAAGTACTTGGTCTGTATTTAGATTTCATAAAATTTAGAGAAAGTAGATTCACATAGCCACATTGTCCCAAACATACTTAATGTTTTCCCATAACTGAATTTAGTGTCAGTTTTCAAAACTTAAGTTAATTAAAATAAAAAGAAATTCTGTTTCTCAGTTATACCAACCACATTTCTAGTGTCTGTAGGTGCATGTGGCTATTGGCTACCACACTGGACTGCACAGCTCTAGAGTATGTCTGCAGGGGCTCAGGCCAGCTTGTTGCAGGTAAGTTAGAACAGTACAACAGGTAATAGGACAGCAGGACACGGGGGCGGGGGGGGGGGGGACAACAGCACACACACAAAAACAGTTCATAAGAAGAGTAATTACAATTCCTCCCATTTCATTTTAAGAAGCACTTATTTGATATTAAAACTGCCAGGTGCTGGGAATTCGGTGATGAATGTTCCTGTCCATGAGTAACCAACATGGAATTAAATTCATAAATATTACATAACAAGTGATAGTTTAACTATAGTTATACAGGTATTAACCTATTCAACAAACTGTGAGCTAAGTAGAATTATCAGAGTTTTTTAGATGAGGGCTATTGAGCTCAGAAATGCAACCACAGCACTGAGATGAAAGTTGGGGCTCAAGGATACCACCTGGCAGGGTCACTCCAGAGTGGAGGGGGTTTCAAGCCCTGATAACACAGCACAGTGTACTAGTGAGCACCTTCTTTTCTTTCAACGTGATCGGCATGCCTTTGGTCAGTATATCCAAGTTATTGAATAGCATGCCACAGGGAAAGATAAAAGAACTCTAAAGTTTATCTGGTCTTAGCCTTCAGTAATTAGTCTTAGGATCCATCAGCAAAGTGTAGTTACTCCTCCTTTAATTCAGGTTCTGGAGTTGAATATATCTTTTTTTTCTCTGTTTCTGTCATAAACTACTGGAAACTTCTTTTTGTTAAGGTTGGAGAGAAAGCTTAACCTATTTCTAAATGAGAAATCAATTTCAAGACTCAGAATGTGTCCGAGCCAGGTAAGAATCCTGATGGCTCAGGCAGAGAATTCCCTCAGGAATATAAACATCCTACAAGGAGCATCCCACGTAATGAGCCTTCTCTGTTCCATTTATTGCAGCAACTTATTTTCCTCAAGAACTTGAAGCTATCTTGCTCTATGCTCCCCCTATCAAGTATATCTATTTAATATATCTAGGCACATCTGCTCCACTGCTCCAACTGTATAAGTATCAGCTAGAGAGGCAGGTGTGAGTATCAGGATCTTCTCTCTCTGGCAAGGAAAGTTTATTCCTGTAGTGGCCATCTCCCTCTTCATCTGATAGCTTGGCTTCATTCTGCATCAATGGTTTTGATTCAGAACCCCTACACGTAAATGCAAATCATTATTTCTCTTGTTCCGCTAAAGAGGCAAAGAGTAAATACGATTTTTTACCATGTTTCTCATTTTCTATCTATCTTGTATTTATTGTGCTTATCCATATGGCTCTGTTGAAGGTTGCACTTAAAATATCATATAACACCATGTTTTCTGCCCATTGAGAAAATGTCAAGAATGTGACTTATGGAAAATATATGTTTCTTCTGAAAAAAATAGATGTAGAACTTAGGTAATAAGTTAAATTAAGAGGGATGGCTTAATTTATATTAAAGCTTAATTTGTGTTTTAAAAAAGAAATCTTTTTATTCTGAAATTCAGCATGATCATTTGCATCAGTTTTTTATTGTTGTTTGTTTGCACTATATAAGAGAAAAAAGAATAGACTCAGAAAAGGAAGAAGAATGGGAAAAGAGGAAATAAAGAATGAAAACCTGAACACTTCAAGATCTTCATTACGTTAATTATGTTTTACTGTGGCACTGCATATAACCTTTGACTATCAGTCTTACCCCAGTTCCACAAATCTTTGTAAGATATAGTAGACTTCTAGCACCTCTCACAAGGTGCTTCATCCTAAATTGCTTTTCCTGACTCAGGCTGTACACCATACCCAACTTTCTCCAAATATTCATTTGGATCTGATGCTTAGCACAACATTTATAGTTTCAACCCAAGGTTCACTCTGGGGTTGTGATTAAAATAGTTTTCTTGTGCCCGGCTGGCATGACTCAGTGGTTGAGTGTCGACCTATGAACCAGGAGGTCACAGTTTGATTCCCGGTCAGGGAACATGTCCAAGTTGTGGGCTTGATCCCCAGTATGGGGTGTGCAGGAGGCAGTGGTTCTCTCTCACCATTGATATTTCTATCTCTCTCTCCCTCTCTAGGAGACTGCAGTGGAGCGAGCCTACCAAGCAGTGGCGGCAAGTGCAGTGGGCCCCAGGATGAGTGGCAGGCAGCATTGGACTGCTGGTTTTGGACCAATCCCTGCAGGTCATGCTGAGGGACCCCACCAATGCACAAATCCATGCACCGGGCCTTGAATAATAATAATAATAATAATAATAATAATAATAATAATAAAAACAAATAAAATAGTTTCCTGGCTATAATGCCTCAGCTTCTCTTCGTAGTTTTTCTTCTTTTTGTAGCTCTAGACCTACTCATCTCCAGGGCCTGCTCAGTGCAATTCACACTGGGAGACTGTCTATGGATCAGAAGATATTCCATATCTGTGTCCCAAATAAAGAAGAGCAAGAACTCTGAGAGCTGGATATCTCCAAAGCTTGATGAATAAGTGAAGGGTGGGTGAATGAATGGATGGATGATGGATGGATTGGTGGATGGATGGACAGCTGTATACACAGAGAGGATGATCATAGCAAAAGAAATGCAAGAAGTTCTCTGTTACCCAGAATTCTATTAACTGACACTTCACCTGTTCTGCAGCACAGTGATAACCGATGCAGCTAAAAGTGGCCCTGAGCCTCTGAAAAGCTAAAGTGCCTCTGAGTTCTCAAAGGAAAAATAAAATACATTCGAGGTAATTAAATGCTCAGAATATCAGGTTGAATTGGCAATTCAAGTAAGCACTGAGATATATAACATGGATTTTCCTTTTTTAAACCATGGGATTAGAGATGAAAACATAATTTAAAAATCACTTAGCCCAACAACCTTAGTTTGTGAATTGTCTGTAGTCCCTGCGTCTACTTACTGCTTAATCATTCACAAATTCATTTCTAACATTATTCCCCCAAACTGCCTTTCCAGGGATATCAGTAACCTGAACATTAGGGTAAAATCATAGTCCCTATTGTATTCAACTTGTTAGCAACTTTTGGAACACTCTTTTCAAAAAACTACTTCTTCACTTGGTTTCCAAGACAAAGTATTTTCTTAGTTTTACACTTATTCCATGGGTCCCTACTTCTCAAGTCTCCTCAGATGGTTTTTCCCTGGCCTCTATACCTGTGCTCCTGCCCCTTATCTCCTCTGCCTCCATTCACTCCTTTGATGGCAACTTCTAATCCTATGGCTTTAAATATATTCATATTTAAGTGATTTTCAGATTTTACTCCCAAACTCTGACTCAGTTATCTTACTATTAACTCAAGATATCCACTTGCATATCTATATCTAAATCTGTATCTATCTATATGTATCTATCTCTATCTCTATCTCTATCTCTATCTCTATCTCTATCTATCTCCACCTACACCTACATCTATATTTTTATATCTATATTATATTTATAGCTATACCTATATATTTTAACATCTCTGATCGTTTAATTCTTCTCTACCTAACCCATATCTGCTCCTCACAGTCTTCTTATCTCAGTGAATGGCTAGAAATTTAAGAGTCCTTACTGATGGTTATATTTCTCATACATCTTCACATCCAATTCATCAGCAAAATTCCATGTTATGAGATCTACCTTCAAAATATATCTAGAACTTACCTATTTCTCACTGCTTTTCCTGCTGTCACCCTAGCCCAAGTCATCGGCAGTGACTCCTAACTGATCTCTGTGCTTCTATACTTGTCCCCCTATCTGTATCTACTCCATAGCAGAGTCAGTGATACTTTAATGGAGCAATCATATAATGCCTCAGATCTGCTCAAAACTGTCCAATGGATTTCCCTCTAACTCAGTGAAAGGTCACAGCTGTCCCTGAGCTGCAGGTCCTGCATGACTTGGTCCTGCCAACTCCCTGACCTGGTATTTCACCACTGCTCCTCCTTCACTGTGCTCAGACTGCAGTGGCAGCTTTAGTGTTTGTGGGGCAGGCTAAGCATGATCTTGTTCTGGTCTCTTTAACCTTGCTGTTCTCTTTGTCTGAAATGCTCTTTCTCCCCAAATGCATGTGCTTATTTCTTTACTCCCTTTAGGTCTCTGCTCAAATATCACCTTGTCAAAGGGACTTCCCGTGACCCTTTTATTTAAAATTGTACCTCCTTACTTCTTTATCTTTGTCGTGTTTCATTTTTTAACAACTTTTGCAACAACTTGATAGGCACTCTATGTCTATCCATTTGTCCATTGTCTCCTCACATAAAATGTGAATTCCATGAGCAAGGGACTCTGCCTGTTTTGTACACCACTGCATCCTCTGCACCTACAACTGTCAGCCTCTAGGAGTGATTCAATAAATACATATGATTTTAAATATATGAATGAAATAGAAGCACAGACAGCAGCTTGGAGAGTCAGTAATAGAAACTGGACCTTCTTACTCCAGTTTTATGGTATCATGCCTGAACACTAATAGAACAAAACCCAATCTCTGATCAGTTAGAATTACAGAAAGGGCACTGTGTTTGCTCATAACTGAGTGTAGGACTCAATAATTCATTTAATAATCATTGCTGAGTGCTCTTTATGCCAGGCACTGGGCACAGACATAAAGAATATGGAGTATCTGCCCTCAACCTGTAAGGAAATTACCAGGTAATTGTGGTGGTGTTGGAGTTCAGGTAAGGAATTCTCCCAGATCCATAGTATTTGTGTGGTAAAAGATGATGCTACCTGGGAAATCTTGCAGAATAAAGAAGCAGTGGTCAGGCAGAAAAATAAAGGCACCAAAAACAGTAATATGACATGTGCAAACCCCCAGAATGAAGAGAGAGCACAGCATGTTTAGGAAATTGCAAGAAATGTGGATGAAAGGAAGGCTGCAAGGAGAGGCTTTAGACTGAAGAGATAAATAGGGACCACGTGGTGGAAGGCTTGAGAGATAATTCTATGGAACGTGGACTCTAATCCTAAAGGATATTGGGAGACTCTGAAAGGTTTTAAACAGAACAGCATGAGAAGATTTGCAATTCAAAAAGATAAGTCTATTTGCCAATATTGAGAAACACTCTTTAAGAAGAGGCAGGAAGGACAGTAAGGAGACAATTGTCATAGTATAATGTGGATTTAGTCTAAGGCAGAGGTTGTCAACCTGTGGGTCGCGACCCCTTTGAGGGTCAAATGACCCTTTCACAGGGGTTGCCTAAGACCATCGGAAAACACATATTTTTGATGGTCTTAGTAACCAAGACACCACTCCTCTATTCATCTCCAGGCGGGTCTGCCCATATGCAGATACACCCACATACGAGTACCCAGCGTGATGACATCATCGCACCAACCCCATCACATACATCCTGTACAAATACAGGTGTATGTGACGGGGTTGGCACCATAATGTACTTATGCGGACCAGTCACACATGTGTAGAGAGCAGCTACTGTGTAGAAAGCAGCTACTGTGTTGAAAGCAGCTACTCTGTTAAAAGCAGCTACTGTGTTGAAAGAAGCAGTACTGGAGGTAAAACGACATTTCATGAATTATAATTACTGGGTAAATGTAAAATCATGTACTGTAAAATCATCAACTACTGCAAAAAAAAAAATCTGTACCATGGGAACTTAATCTGGATGCTGATCGGTCTTTTTATATTCAGCTGTGGTTGATATGAATACTGCCCCCTTGTGATAGTAACAGGTATGTAAAAAAAACAACACAGAGAATGGTAAATCATAGGAAACTTTAATGAACTGTATTGATTGAACTATGCCATGTATCATCTTTTGTATTATTAAAGCTATTGTTATATATTATTTTCATTAGCAAACCATCCCATGACAATGGATTGTGTAGAGAAGAACTTTAAGAAAAGAAAATATAGTGAGGATATTTTACGGTATGGTTTTACCTCAATAATTACAGCAGGAATTGAGAAACTGCAATGTGTTATTTGTGGTGAAGTTCTATCAGCCGAACCTATGAAGCCGAACAAACTAAAACGCCATTTTGATAGCAAGCATCCGAGCTTTGCTGGCAAGGATACCAACTATTTTAGAAGCAAAGCTGATGGACTCAAGAAAGCCAGACTTGACACTGGTGGTAAGTACCACAAACAAAACGTAGCAGCCGTTGAAGCTTCATATTTGGTGGCACTCAGAATCACCAAAGCTATGAAACCTCACACCATAGCTGAGGATTTACTGTTGCCAGTGGCCAAAGACATAGTTCAAGTTATGATCGGAGACGAATTTGTTACGAAATTGAGTGCAATTTCCTTATCCAAGGACACTGTCTGCAGAAGAATAGATGGCATGTCTGCTGATATTCTTGATCAGGTAATCCAGGAAACTAAATCTGCTCCACTTCCAATATTTAGTATCCTGCTTGATGAATCTACAGACGTTGAAAACTGTTCACAGTTACTGGTTTACGTGAGGTATATTAATGATGGCGACTTTAAAGACGAGTTTCTTTTTTGCAAACCTCTTGAATCGACAACTACTGCATGTGATGTATTTGACACAGTTGGTTCATTTCTGAAAGAGCATAAGATCTCTTGGAAAAAGGTTTGTGGTGTTTGCACAGATGGTGTTCTAGCTATGCTAGGATGTCGATCTGGATTTCAACGTTTGGTACTGAATGAGTCACCAAAAGTCATCGGAACTCACTGCATGATTCATCGGCAAATATTAGCAACGAAGACGCTGCCACAAGAGTTACAAGAAGTAATGAAAAGCGTCATAAGTTGTGTCAATTTTGAAAAGGTGAGCACTTTAAACAGTCGACTGTTTTCGCAACTGTGCAACGAGTTGGATGCGCCGAACAATGCTCTGCTATTTCACACTGAAGCGAGATGGTTGTCGAGAGGGAAAATCTTAAAACGTGTTTTTTGAGCTTCATGATGAACTCAAAACGTTTTTTAAGCAGAAAGCAAGACCGCAGTTCGAAGCACTTTTCGGCAATAAAAGTGAACTGCAGAAAATAGCTTACTTGGTTGACATCTTTGCCATCTTGAATGAGTTAAATTTATCACTGCAAGGACCAAATGCAACATGCCTCGATTTGTCTGAAAAGATCCGATTATTCCAAATGAAACTTCAGCTTTGGCAAAAAAAAAAATTGGATGAAAATAAAATTTACATGTTGCCTACCTTATCTGCTTTCTTTGAGGAACATGACATTGAACCAGACAAAAGGATTACGATGATAATTTCTGTGAAAGAACACTTGCACATGCTTGCAGACGAAATTTCATCGTACTTTCCAAATCTACCTGACACCCCATTTGCACTTGCCAGAAGCCCATTCACAGTCAAAGTTGAAGATGCTCCTGAGACAGCACAAGAGGAGTTCATTGAACTTATTAACAACGATGCAGCGAGAACTTATTTCTCTACAATGCCAGTTACAAAATTCTGGATCAAGTGTTTGCAGTCATATCCTGTTCTGTCTGAGACTGTGTTGCGCCTTCTTCTTCCATTTCCAACAACATATCTTTGTGAAACAGGGTTTTCCAGCTTGTTGGTTATCAAGTCTAAACACAGAAGTAGACTTGTTGTGGAAGATGATCTTCATTGTGCTCTTGCAAAGACTGCCCCGAGAATTTCTGATCTGATGAGAAAGAAGCAATCTCAACCTTTGCACTGACGTTGGCTTTTTACGCATACTGTCGCAAAATGTAGCAATGTAGTTTACTGTTGTTATATTAAGACTGTTACCCATGCTACACCATGCTTTAAGACAAAACTTCATTTATTTGTAATTAGAAATAAATATTTCACAATATATAATTACATATTGTTTTGTGATTAATCACTATGCTTTAATTATGTTCAATTTGTAACAATGAAAATACATCCTGCATATTAGATATTTACATTACGATTCATAACAGTAGCAAAATTACAGCTATGAAGTAGCAACGAAAATAATTTTATGGTTGGGGGTCACCAGAACATGAGGAACTGTATTAAAGGGTCGCGGTATTAGGAAGGTTGAGAGACACTGGTCTAAGGTGATGACAGTGAAATGCATTCTATTATGCAAATCCTGTTGGGATTAGAGCATTTATAGTAAACATCAACATGCTACCTGTTCCTTAAAGGAAGCAAGGATGACAAATAAGGATCATAATAGAACATCTTTCAAGGCCACATGCAAACTTTCTCTCATTCAGAGAGCAGAGGAGTAAGAAAGATTATATGCAAGAAAGATTACAATCTTGATAATCAACCCTGACATCAGGGGTGGTATCAGTGACAAAGTAGAAAAGATGAGGAGCTTGTAATGGTATATCTGAGATAAGGTTTTTTGAAAAGGTGGAGACAAGCAGAGGCAATTCAGACAGGAGCTTGCAAGATTAGGGAGAACTAGGGAGTCGAAAAAGAGGTGAGACCTTCCCAGGGAAAGTGGAAGCATGACACTGAAAATGATATCCTTCTTGGGGCTGGAAGCAGGCCAAGACCCAGCAGGAATGTTCTCATGCTTTACACTCCCTGGCTTCTGAAGGCTTATATCTTTGTATAAAGAAGGAGTCTGACAATTGTGAACAAAAGAAACAGAGAGAAGGATTGGCAAAACAATCTTCTGACTAAGGGAGACCGATTTTCCACAATGTAAGACCCACTGTCAAGTGGCTTATTTTTTTCCTTATAAAGACCAGAATTTTGAGGCTCATATTCTGTTGTCCCTTGATATATGAGAGCACGGAAAGAAATTTGGAGAACATTAGAAAAGTTAGAAGATGGTGAGTTTTAAAGGTTCAACGTTCTCAATCACTCAACTTCCCTATCCCTTTCCCCCCCTCACTTGTAAAGTAAGGGTTATGAGCCCTGTCCTGTTAGCCATCAGGTGTGGGAGAATTGAGAGAGAGAGAAAAGCACTTCAAAAATGCTAAAGCAATTTATACTGTTAAATATCCCCTTCAGATATTTTTCTAGATGATAAATAACACATTAAAATTTAAAAGCTCACAGGATCTGGCTTCCTGGATAAGCTACTGCTCCATCTTGTCCTCCTTTTCTTAGCTACTTTCAGAATTTGTTTCAAGTGACCATCGGTCATCAGGTGCTTTGTAGCTCCCAAGATGTCAGACACGCATAATGAGCAATGACTTGTTGTAAAGATGTGAATATGCTTCGAATGTTGTCATTCCCCACAGTTTCTGGCTGTAGGATCTTCTATATTGACTGCGGTAGATGCATACCAGTGATTGTGCAGCCTGGACTCAGATGCTTAGAAAACACACTGATGCTCAATCCTGTGATCTATGTAAGTAGCCTGACTCTTGATTTAGTGCTTTTAAATTCAGGAACTCTTCTAGGCTTGCATGTACCAGCCACTTTCTACTTGTTTCCTTCATAAATGTGCTATTTCCCCAAAATAGAGAAATCTTGGGAAATGTAATTGAGAGGAAGTATATCTACTGTCAGCGGCAAACATCAAGTCTCAGATGTATTGGAGAAAATTTCTGGTCCTCTAGTCTAGCCACTGGCTGTGTCGGCTAAGGGCACAGGGTAAACTGGCCAGAATACCTGGGCACTTATGAGAGCAAAAGGGTGGGGAGTGTCTTTGGCCAGTAGGGAGAGCCATGACAGTGTGTGACAGAGTGAAAGCAGCCTCTGTTTGTGAAACTAAAGCTTAGATGGGAGCAAATGTGTGCGGGGCTAGTGAAGAGATGGCCCAGTAAGTAAACAGAGCAAGATTGTAAAGGGCTTTCTGTCCACTTTCAAGGTGGTTCAGAAATGTTTTAACTCTTTTGGGGTGGGGCAATGCCTAGGCCATAATGTGTGGAAGGGCTTACTTTTGTTCAGAACTTGAATGGCACCTGTTTACAGGACTTTTTAGTGGTTATAGCCTTTTACTTAGTGGCTCAGGAGACTTGTGAAAAAAAGGTGCTATAGCTTGGTTAAAAATCGACTTTCTGGAGTCAGATAGCTTACATCAAAAAATCTCAGTGAGCTGTGTAACTCTGAGCAGTTACTTAACTTCTTAAGTCTCAGTGTCTTCAGTTGTAAAAATAAGATAACTAACAATTTCATATGGTAATTGGGGAGATTATGATAGTGTTTAGTCCAGTTATTAGAACATATATGGGAAGGAAAACACGTTTGCTTTTATGATTATATTTATTATGAAAAGTGACTTCAATAGTTTCTAGAGCATGTAACATATACCTATTGAATACCTACAATGTGCAGGGACTGCAGAAGGCGAGAAGCTCCCCGCATTAGGAGCTGTAGGGCATCTATGCACTGTAGGCATTTGACTTGGCTGGAGCTCAGTTCCCTGTTACACTGCATTCCATCCACAGGGTCTCAGCAGGCATCCTTGATTCCCTTTACCCTTTCACAATCAGTTGACACGATCTGCCTCAGAAGAAAATATGAAGGGGAGGGTGTGTTCAAGCAGGGTCAGATGGTCCTTAGCTCAGTCCCACTGTGATCATCTTCAGGCCCTGGCATTGTGCCATTCCCACACAGTGACCTGAGATTAACTGAACACCTTCTTCATTGGGCCTGATGAATTTGTGTCCACATTTTAACGTTTTCCTGATGACCAAAACATATTTATATTTCTTTATAAAATCAAGTATGCGTTGTAATATATATATATATATATATATATATATATATATATATATATAGAACAGCTGAGAGATTTTTCTGTTTTTCTTCTTGGCTATCAAATGTATATAATGAACATTTACTAGGTGCCAGGTACTGTGATAAATGTTTTGTATCCATTGCCACACTTTATCCTCACAACTTTCATTTCTTCTTCCCATTTTATGTATGTTACAACTGAAGTTTCAAGGCTGGTAAACAGTAGAGCCAGGATTACAGCCCAAATCTGTATAATGCAGAGTTGAAACTTCTTAACCATTATACTAGATGCCTATTGTGAAAATGATGAATTGTTTTCTTTTATTACTGAACAGCCCCATGAGTGGGAGGGGGACTTCCTTCTTCTCAGTTCTTGTCAATCTTGGAAGAAAGACTTCACATGAGTGATAGACAGCAGCATTGAAGCAAAGCAAGCAAATTTATTAAAAACTAGAGGCCCAGCACACGATTAAATCGTGCGCGTGTAGGGTCCCCTAGGCCTAGCCTGCCATCAGGGCCATGTCCACCGCTCCTGACTCCTCGCATGCTCCGTGGATGCTGCTGCCCCTTGCCCTCCACCGGATGCCAGGTTCTCACCTTCCCTGGGCCTGGCGTTCACCCACTTGGAGGATGCCTGTAGGCAGCAGCCCCATTGTGGAGCCGCTCTCGGTGCCCTCCCCTTTGGCCATGACCCGTGGGCCACGCCATCAGGTATCGGGATGATGGGATGTCCTTCTGCTCCACCGGCCTCTGCTCCGTCTGGGCTCAGGTAGTAACCGCCACCGCCACCACAGTCGCCGTGCAAGAGTAAAGCCGGCAGGCCGGTGGCACACACGAGTGCACACTCCCTTACACTCCCCCTTGCACCTCTCAAAGGTTAGCCCCGCCCTGTCGAATCCAGCCAGTATGGGAGCCCTGCTGCCCCACCTCCAGCCAATCCACTCGCCCACCGGCCTCACCCCCGCAACTGCCTTCCCAACCACCCTGGAGGCTCTCAGTCTTTTGAGCTGAACCTTGCAACCCGGTGAAGGCGGGGAGGGCCACCTGACACACCAGGAAACTGAAGTCTGAGGCTGAGTGTGAGTGCAGCTCCGCTCTGTTCCCTCCCATGGAGCCTGTCCTATCCCTCTGCGCCAAGTGCTCAGGTCCTGCCCCTCCCTGACGTCAAGGGCCTATTCTGCCTCCCCGCCGCCCACCGCCTCCCGCCCCCCCCCCCATGTCCCCTACTGCCCGCCGCACCCTGGCCGCCCACAGCGCCCTTGCTCTGCTCCTGCCTCCTGCCGCCTTGGCTCCATTCCTATCTCCGCCGCCTCTACTTTGCTCCCTTCTGCAGTGCTTGGCTTCCTTCTACATTGTCTTCAGTCTTCACTCCCAGCCGGTATATGCAAATTAACCGCCATCTTGGTTGGGTTAATTTGAATATAGTCGCTCTGATTGGCTGGTGGGCATAGCGAAGGTACGGTCAATTAGCATCTTTGTCTTTTATTAGTGTAGATACACTTGGCATAGAGAATAAGTGGGAAACTCAACTAGTCTGAGCACACCACCAGGTGGGGGATTTAAGGTTTTATACTTTTCCCCTCTATATTTTTCAAAGCTTTCCTGCTGGATCTTTTGGGTAGCAGACTGGGTTTCAAAGTCCCCTTCTACATACATTGTTGTGGCTTATCTCAGCATGTTTGTACATACATTTGGTCATCTTATTTGGCAAGTCCTAAGACAGATGACTTCTTTGTTTAGTGGGTGACATAAACTCCTCTTCTTTTGCCCTTTCCATCTTTCCTGCCCTAGCAGTTATCTTTCCTGCCTAACACCCCCAAGTGATACCATCCAAATGCTCTTAGGGGTTGCCTCCCAGACTTTATTTTCCTTGGATTTAGCTGGCACAAATGGCATTATTTGGGTCTTTGTTGTCTATTTTCCCAGGTGAGGGTGATTAAAGCTATGCATTCTCTGGTTGGGAAAGAGAGGTGGGTGCTCCAGTGTCCTTGGTTGGGGAAGATAAGATCTTGTGACTCACAAGCTGGCTGCAAGCTGCCCAAACTGGCTGTGTTTAATTTTTTTGTCTCAGCTTCTCTATTCTACTTGTCCAGGAGTTTTCCTAGCTTCTTACTGTCCTGCCACACTTTTAGGATTATTATCCAGATTCCTACTACAATCCTTTTTGGCATTCCTTGCTTTTGAGGTCAGCATACATGTAAAACAGTATACTCTATGTGGATGTATAAGGCTGCCTTTGTTGCATTTCATGTATGAAGATAGCACTACTGAAGACAATCACAGCATACAGGTGTAGTTTTAAAGGTCAGTAGATGATAAGCAAACTGTGTACATAGAAGTTCTGATTTATATTACACTATTACTAGTAGAGTCTGTGGCCTATAGAAAACTAATTCACACAGCAATTCCTTCCATGACTCCCTAAAATCTTTTCCTTTTATGAGTTTCAATGATTCTTACAATTTCACATCCAGTCTGTTGGATAAACAATATCAACAACTTCAAAGACCACTTACTAGCCCTGCCCCTGATACCATTTACTGAGGTAGAATATTCCAGGCACTGCACTATATATGCTATAATACTTAATAAGTAAAGATCATCCCATTTTACAGATGAGGAAACTTAGATTCAGAGAGGTTAAGCAATGCATACAAAGTCATACAGGCATAAATGAATTCAGATTTCAAATACAAAGAGCACTGAATCCCAAACATTTGCATGTTCTCTCTACCTATGCATGTACTCTATCAGAGGATTGTTTTGTTTTTTCATTCAGCACCAAATTTCTTCTTGTGACTAATCACACATACATTACTCTTCAATACTCTGGAAGTAATTAGAATTGTTATTCTCTTCAAACTTCCTCCCTCTATTAGAGGAGTGAGGGCTAGCTTGGCCTATAGGGTTTTATGTGGCTAGAGATAATGCTTTGGTGAAGGGCGACATAGGGAGATGTAGGTGCTGAAATCTAATTGTAAAACAGAACAGGTCCCCAATAGAATACCAAAATTCAATATCCAAAACAGGAAGGCTCAAAACTTTGTAAAGATTTAAAAAACTGAGAGAGTCAAAAGAAGGTTTTGACAACTGTTGCATGTATGTGATTTACATTATAAATTTTCAGGCAGTCTGGTACCAATGTGTGTGTGCACAAATGCGAGCATGTGTGCGTGTGTTTGAATTAATCTTCTCAAGGCTGTTCTTCCAGAAATTCAGAGCTCATAGGAATTCTGGAATAGAAGAGCCCTGCTCCAGGGTGGTGGCTATTTGAGCTGGCTACATTCAACTCCAGTTTATACAGAAGGCTGTGCTAATTCACTTAGTAAATGTAAAAATGGGTTTCCAACAGGGACAAATTAGTATTATTCAAGATCTATGCATCGGTCATATTTTGAAGATACTCTTTATTATAATAGGAAGTTCGATGAGACCTCCACCTGACTCTTCACGATAATACTAGGGCAGTGATGGCAAACCTTTTGAGCTCAGCATGTCAGCATTTTGAAAAACCCTAACTTAACTCTGGTGCCGTGTCACATATAGAAATTTTTTGATATTTGCAACCATAGTAAAACAAAGGCTTATATTTTTGATATTTATTTTATATATTTAAATGCCATTTAACAAAGAAAAATCAACCAAAAAAATGAGTTCACGTGTCACCTCTGACACGCGTGTCATAGGTTTGCCATCACTGTACTAGGGGCTAGATTCAGAATGGTCCTGTATCAAACTCTGACATCAGAGGGGCCTGTGGCCTGATGATCATTGTAAGGCTAATTGAATACTGCTTCTATTTTTTGCATCATCTCTAGTGAACCTAGAGATGGTATGCTAGGTTCAGAGCACCCAAGAACACAGAACTGATACATATTTGAAGGTACAGGACAGGCAGTTGAGCTGTTATTACTACAGCTTTTGAAATAAATATCATTTCTGAGAAATATCTCCACGTGTGGCTGAATTTGCTATGACTCTTGTTTTTATTAAAACCTAATATCCGGGTATCAATGTTGTCAGGGAGTAATTAATGAATGCTCATCTCCATCTAACTATAGCAGCCACAGAAATCTACCACAGATAATCTAATGATTGTACATGGACAATTTGGCAGAGGCCTGTTCTGAGCAACAGCAAAATTCTCAGCCTGAAACATGAGAGCTGTGGAAATGAGAGCAAGGGTGGAGGATTAAATATAAATAGAGAGTGGTCTCGGGCAGTTTGTCAGAACAGGTTCAATATCTGTTTCTTACATTTACAAATGAGTTTATTTTGGCATCAGCTGCCAACAGACAACTGAGATGTAAGAGCTGGGGTGGAAGTTGACACCTTCCTTGTATCCAAGATCTCCTTGTTAATGATTTTATGTTTCTGAAACAATCACAAGAAAGATGAACCATCATCAGCTATTCTATCTATTATATGCCAAATACCTAAATATTTCCAAGAACCCAACTATTTATTTCCATGTTGGCCTACCATGCAAATGACCAAATCTTTGCCTTAGTATATGCTTATGCCAGCTTTACTTCATTTAAATAAATATATACTGAGTACCTGGTTATGTTAAATATGTATTATAGATTTCCTTGGTAAAGATTCTCAATAAATTTGATGTGATTCTACAAATTGTTCAAATCAAATGATTATTTAAAACAGAGTTCAGCCTGGTTGGTGTGGCTCAGTGGTTGAGCATCGACCCATGAACCAGAAGGTCACAGTTTGATTCCTGGTCTGGGCACATGCCCGGGTTGTGGGTTTGATCCCCAGTGTGAGATGAAAGGAGGCAGCCTCTCTAATCATTGATGTTTCTATCTCTCTCTCCCTCTCTTTTCCTCTCTCTGAAATCAATAAAAAAAAACACATATTTAAAACAGAATTCAGTCCAATGTAGAAGCTGATGCTATGCCCAATCTTCACATTGATTTTCCATTTCCCTAAATATAAGCAACATTTTGGATTCACTTTTCTACTTCCTTTTCTGTTAAGTCCACCAAAGGTTACACACTTTCTAGAGGAAACCAAAGTCTGTGTGAAGACTTCCACTAATTAATGTAGATGAAACATGATCTCAACTCTTTTAAGGATTGCCATCAGTGCATCAGCATATAAAACAGCCATTTATCTTTTAAGGGTCCCCCCCCCTTTCTCTCATAAAGCAAAATCAAAGCAAATGAATAAACAAAGAGAAAACAAAAAATAAATACATGTGCACTACACACAAAGAACCTCTTAATTATTTTCTCTATTGCTAGAGATCGTTTGTTAGTAATGTTGGAGAAAGGACCAGAAACGTATCAGCTTCCTGGCTTTAATGCACTAGTCAGCAGTCATAAGTCAGACTGAGCATAAATCTGCTCTTCTTCTCCAGTATGTTTAAAAAAGAAACAGTAAAACCCGTCAACGCATGTTCTAAAAAGGGGCAGCTTTCGGTTATGATTCCACCTGTTTGTGCCTGTGCTTACGTTTGCAATCAGCACGGAAAGGTCAATATTTGGAACAGAACAAGAAGGATATTTATGAAACTGGAGGAACACACATTTCATTTGAAAATTCTAGCTGTGCCTTCCACACTTTTTCTGAGCCATCTCCATAGGAGCCAGTATAAATGCTACCTATTATTTTTGTGAATTGAGCTCTTAATTTGCATCTGTTTTCTATTGGATAACTCCAGGAAATTGAGATCACAAAGTTTAAAAAGGAGAATACCTGTGTAATGTTCCGTGGCAGGCAGATTTTGTGCTGGATGTTTGCTCACACAAAAAAGCCTGGAAGGCAAGAGGAGAATGAACAATTTAACCAATCATTGCCTGCTGGAGTCCATTATGTAAACAGAAAATAAGACCATTGTATTAAAGGGGAGAAAAACAAAGTCTTACCTTGAGCAGTCCATTGTTTAAAGAGAGACTTATTTTAATGTCTGTCATATAAAACGGGCCTTTTACAAGCAACACAGAAAAATTTAGAAAGGAAATCTATTTTTGAATTATAAACATACAGAAATCTAGCATTAGTGGTTCTAATGTAGCATTTCCATTTTCTTTCCTTGTTAGGTCTAATAAGTAGTCATCACAAACTTAAAAATGTATTGCACTGTGAAAAGGTTATTGACATTCATTGGAAGTGGACTTTTAGTCTCAGAAACCAGCCCTTCCTAAATGCCTCGTTAATGCCAAGCACTTTGCATACCTGGTGTGTTTTAATCCTTACAACAACCTTGTGAGGAGCTGTTGCTTTTTATTTTCCTAATGAGGACTTGATGTTATATCTGTCTAAAGATGTGCTAGTTAGCTGCTGTCGAGCAACAAACCACCACAAGTCTTCATAAGATATAACAGGAAGTTGATGGCTTATGCATCCAGAATTAGCTCTCCTGATCTTGGCAGGGTTTTCTCACAGGTCTTCAGGTCGTCTGCCTGTCAGCTGAGGTTATTGGAACATTTTGGCTCTGTTCCACATGTCTCTTAAACGGCCACAGGCTGTCCCAGACATGTCCTTCTCATAGTAATAGCGAAGGTGTGGGAGGAAGAGTGGAAATGTGCTATTGCTCTTATCAGCCTCTGTTAGCTTGTTTCTATTAACACTTCACTGGCCACAGCGATATGTATATTTAGAAAACTTCCTCTGCCTCTTGACAGGAGGAGCTCCAAGTCCTGTGGCAAGGGGTGGGGAACTGGGCCCATTAAAGCAATCACTCTCCATAGACGACATATCTGCAATACTTGCTACTTTTTTATACAAACTAAAAAACTAGAAACCAAACCAGACTCTCAACAGCACATTATAGATAATTTAATTATTACGAAACCTTGTCAACTCATTCGTTGTTTTTATTAAAAATGAAGGTGGTAGTGGTGGCAGTCACCATTTATTGATATTTACTGTATACCAGACACTGACTAAACATTTTAAAATCGTACAGTGTTCCCGGTTGGCGTGACTCAGTGGTTGAGTGTTGACCTATGAACCAGGAGGTCACGATTCAATTCCCTGTCAGGGTGTACGCTCCGTTTGCAGGCTAGATTCTCAGTAGGGGGCATGCAGGAAGCAGCCCATCGATGATTCTCCCTCATCATTGATGTTTCTATCTCTACCTCTCCATTCTCTCTGAAATCAATAGAAATATATTTAAAATACAATAAAATAAAATCGCACAGTGATTCTACTCAGTGGGTACTATGACAAGGAGGAAAATGAGCTGTAGAGAGTTTTAAAACTTTTCCCAGTTTGTCCTGCTAGTGAGTATTGAAGCTTGGCCTAAAAACCAGGTCTGTTGGATGTCAATACCTGGGCTCTCAACTGCCAGTCTATTCACATTTTAATCCATCCAAATGCTAACAGATTGAATTCCCTGCATGTTATGTCCTGTCATTCCTTTGTTAGGAAAATTACAATTGCTTCTCCTTGCCTTTGACTATCAGAAACGATGCTATGTTGTTCTAGTGACACACAAATTCCAACATACTCTGGGTACAATATTATCATGAACTTTTCCCCAACAGATAGAATTTATTCTAATTATGCAAAGTGCTCTACCATGACTGGAGGAGGGTTGCTTCCTCCTACTTTCCCAGCTCTGTTCATGCTGCTTTAGACCCTAACAGTGTCCACCTTTGCCCATCTACTTTTAAGACACCTCTAATTCAAGGAACCAAGATGTCTATGCCAATTAAAATGATGCTTTCAGTTTGTGAAAACACTGAAGAGTTTACCAAATGTTTTTACATATATATTCTTATAACAATTTTAAGGTAGATACAAAAGAAGAGGCTTAATTATCCTTACTAAAAATAAGGGAAGATATATCTCTCCCCTCTTTTTTCATAGACCATTTACTTTAGAAAACTTAAATTTGTAAATACTTTCTCCTCTCTGTGAAATGCATAAAAATATTGTTAACTTATCACCCAGGAATGTCTTTCTCAAACACCTAGGAGCCATTTGTTTGAAATATAAATGTCAAGGGTAATAGTCCCCATATCTCCCAGTCTCTGAGAGGGTATGAGCCAACTCTCATGGATACCTTGCTCCACATAATATCACTGCTTCCTATCATAAAGGCAGGAAAAGTTTGCTTTTCTTCTAGATAAAGCCTATTAACTGACACAGATGGTCACCCCAACCACCAAGTGACATTATGATGAACTCCAAGTCCTCTTGAGGACTTGTTATTGTTTATCTTGAGAATATATGTATGTAATGGATTGTATCAGGTTGAAGAGAGAAAAGGGTGATATTCCTTTCTATCTTCACCTATGAAGTGCAGAATTTTCTGGTTTCATGTTTATTTAATAATAAAACTATTTTCTTTCACTATTACATTTGTGGAGAGAATTTCTGGGTGAGGACAAGGTTTTTGTCTTAATTATATTTCCCTAGCACAAGCTGCAAGGTAAATATTACAGTAAGTCAGTTGATAGCTCCTGGTTCATATTTACTTTCCCATTGGGCATGATTAGAATAAAAGAATACTCATAGTCATGCCAATGTGGCTTTTTTAAAAATATCTGTCTCAGTGTCACCTTAACTTCAGTTAGCCCAGGTTAGTGAGACTCTCTGGACTTGGCCTCCACTGAGCACTGACATGAGTGAATTGCTGGGCCTTCAAAGGGTAGAACCAGATTATGGACCTTCTTACACCATCAGATCTCAGCTCATTTTATGTATGACAGACATGACAGGACAAGTTCATGTACATGAAGCACCATCCCCAGGTATGTGCACGAGCTGTAACCTTTCCCCATTGTTGCCCACTTAAGAAAGTGTATGAAAATAAAAATAAGAGAGCATTACAACCTAGGGCAGCCCTTCACAAGGAGGTGCCACATAAAACATCTCTGTACTTTATTAATAGGCATGCTGCTGAAGAAAGTATTCTATATAATAAAAGGATAATATGCAAATAGACCGAATGGCAAAACAACCGAACAACTGATCAAAGTGTAATATGCTAATGATATGCTAAGGCTGCTCAACCACTTGCTATGACGTGCACTGACCACCAGGGGCAGATAGTCAACTGGTCGACCAGTAGCTATGATGTGCACTGACCACCAGGGGGCAGATGCTCTGACTGGTAGGTTAGCTTGATGCTGGGGTCCAGCTGATCAGGACTGAGTGAGATGGGCCAGACATGCCCTGGAGCCCTCCTGTGGTCCCTCCCTGGCCCAATCTTGCACTGGTGGGGTCCCTCAGCCTGGCCTGTGCCCTTTCGCAATCTGGAACCCCCTCAGGGGATGTCTGAGAGCCGGTTTCAGCTTGATCCCGCAGGCCACTCCCCTTGGAAGGGCGCCAGATGCAGGGCTTATGGCTGGCAAGTGCTGATGTGGCAGCATGAGCCTCTCCTGGTCGAGACTGATTGGGCACGAGCCCGCAGCAGGCACAGTGGGGCCAGGATGAGCAGGAGTGGCAAGTAGGACCTGCAGGAGGCATTGGACTGCAGGTTTTGGTCCAATCCCTGCAGGCCACCCAAAGGGACCCCACCTGTGCGTGACTTCATGCACCAGACCTTTAGTAGGTTTATAAAATCCGATATTATGATAAAGTGGTAGTTTGCTGGAGATGGTTCATAGTAGCTCACAGGAACTGATTCCACTTGTTTCTTTCTCTCTCTGTCTTTGGTGAAGTCATGTAGGCACTTGGACATAGGCCACAGTGGGAATATTAACACCGTGGAAATCTGCAAATGTTACAAATTAGATTTTTTCCAGAGAGCAGTTTATCAGCACACCTCTGCATGATAATTTCTTTATTACTGGATTTCTGAGAAAATTGAGAAATTTTAAAATAATACCCAGAATGTTTAAGATATTTGGCCATGAAGTACTTCGGGCAGCAATGCTATGTTAGGATAAAACTGAACCTCATAAACTATAAGAAAAATGAATTAATTAAAAATTATGTTATCAACTATTTTACTGACCAGTTACATGTGGCATGCCACCCTACTGATTACTCTTTCACTTATCTATATACTTATTCATAAATATTCAAGAACTTATAAAGCAATAGACACTAGTGAACCAAGATACTATAGTTGAGTACTGCCCCCTGATACCAGATTTTAGCATAGTCTGAGATTTACTGTTCTCTGTGTCAAAATACTCATCCACATGTTCCTAAAAGCAACTTGCCTTTAGTCATTGGCAAACAGTGGGATTTTCCATGCCTCCATATAGTATCCAACACTCATAATATCCCAGGAAACATGCTAGGTTTCTCACAGACTTTATCACATCCAATTCTCACCCTTTAAGAATAGTATTTTATTATCTGACTAGCACAGGTGCAGAAACTCAGGCACATAGAGCTGAAATGATCTGTTCTAGGTCACATTAGAAAATGCTAGAGTCAATATCAAACCTAAATAAACAACTCATAGATGTACTCAGCACTATGCTTTGTCACCTCCCACCAAGACATTTAAGATTGTGTTGTGACACCCCCATGTGCTCAGAGGAGAGGAACAAACTGAACGCATTGACTCATCTGTTCATTAAGCATTTACCCAGTGCCTGCCATGCACTATGTTCATCGCGTTTCTCAAAACGTGGGGTCCGTGCACCAGGTGTGCGCACAAGTGTTCCATGGGTTTCCCAGGCAGAGTCTCAAAAGAAATATGTCTCATCTTTCCAGAAATTCAACATTTTTTAAAGTATTTTTATTGATTTCAGAGAGGAAGATAGAGGGAGAGAGAGATAGAAACATCAATGATGAGAGAGAATCATTGACTGGTTGCCTCCTGCATGCCCCCCCCCCCACCACTGGGGATCGAGCCCACAACCCAGGCATGTGCCCTTGACTAGAATCGAACCTGGGACCCTTCAGTCCGCAGGCCAACGCTCTATCCACTGAGCTAAACCAGGTAGGGAGAAATTCAACATTTTTACAGGGAGGAGAATATCCTTCTTGTGTTAAAACAAAGATACTTTGGGAATAGAATGCAAAGGGTATGTAAGTTTTAGGCGCACTGGAGAGTTCTCAGAGATTCCACCCTTTGGAGGGGCAGCTACCTTGGCCTAACCCTCAGAAATCTCATGGTTGAGTCCTGAGCTGGGAGTACTCTACGGCTGAAAATGTGCCAAATGTTAGCTAGTACATAGCGGTGTAGGCTCTAGGGTCAGAGTATTTGGTTTACGTGACTGATCTGTTTCTGGCTCTCTCTCCTGCACTATTCTCCAGGTTCACTAGACTTCCTTCTGCTCCCACACTCCTTCACCCTGGCGGGAATTCCTTCCCTGGATCTTATGCCTGGTCTGTCTCAACACGAGCCTCAGTGTGACTGTCACTTTTTCAGAACTTCTTTGACTCTCATATCTAAAGTCATATTCTTACCATAGTTACTATATTTATCACTATATTTAATTTATTTTTTGTGGCATATATTGCTACTGGAAATCATCTTATTTACTCTGTATTTGTTTTTATTTATTGCTTATACCTGTTACAGGAGTTTAAGCATTCCAAGACCAGGAAACTGGTCCCTTTGCTCCCAGGATTATTTCTCACCCCCAGAACAATGCCTAACATTAAAGAACATTTAATAACATTTGTTAAATGAATGAATAAATGATGACACTATTTACAACTTAACCCCTCTACCTCAGTTTCTATGTCCAGCATATAGTAAACACTTAAGAAATGTGAGTTATTATTATAGTAATAAATGTACACATAAGAATGTATGTGTGCAACAACAAAAACACTTTCTCTACTTCTGTATTTCACAGAGACTGTGTTGAAGAGGCATGCTAAACTTACAATATACAGATTCTTTAAACCCATCTCTTCAAAGTACAACTAAGCATCAAGTCAATTTATGTTGGTTTTGTAACTGTGCACATAAGCTATATGATTCCCAGAGAGTGCAAATCATTAAATTCTTCCCTCATAAGAATGCTAGACGATGTAAGCACTGAAGTGACAGCCTAAATGCCCATCAACAGATGAGTGGATTAGAAAACTATGGTACATCTACACAATGGAATACTACGCTGCTATAAAAAAGAAGGAATTCTTACCATTTGCAGCAGCATGGATGTAACTGGAGAGCATTATGCTAAGTGAAATAAGCCAGGAAGTGAAAGAAAAACACCACATGATCTCACTCATTTATGGATAATAAAGAACATTATAACCTGATGAACAAAAAGATAGATACAGAGGCAGAGAAACATCGAACAGACTGTCAAATTACAGCGGGAAGGCTGGGGAGTGTTGGGGGGGCAGTTAAGAGATCAACTGAATGACTTGTATGCATGAATATAAGCATAACTAATGGACACAAGACACTGGGGGGTGGGGTGAGGGCATGTGCCGGGGGGTAGGGGCAGCAGGGGGAAGGTCAATGGGGGAAAAAAAAAGGAGACATGTGTACTACTATCTGTAATACTTTAAACAATAAAATAAAATTTAAAATAAATAAATAAAGTGAAAGACAATGGCCATAATGAGTAATAGCAAGGGTGTAGGCACAAAGCCACTGCCTCTGTTAATTCTATATAATAAAAGCCCAGCAACCAAAATGGTGGAACAACCAGAACAAACAGAGACTAGAATGACCACAGCCCCTCGCCCTGGCCAGCCCCACCCCCCAGCGGGGACCCATACCTTGATTGGGGGCGTGGCTGGCCTGTAAACTCCCCACAGCCCCTCGCCCCAGCAGGACCCGCCCCCCCATGGGGACCCTTACCCCAATCCGGGCTCCCCATCAGGGCAGGCTGGCTGGACCCCACCCGTGCACCAGGACTCTATCCTATATAATAAAAGGATAATATGCAAATTGACCCTAACAGCAGAAAGATCAGAACAACTGCTTGAACAGTCACTATGAGGTGCTCTGACCACCTTTCAGTCCTTTTCCCCAGCTGTCAGGCACTGATCGCCCAATGGTGAACAGGGAACTAGGGTGGGTGGCAGCGGGAGGGTGGGGCCAGCAAGCGGGTGGAACAGCTGACCTCTTGGTCTCTCCCCCCGGCCAGCAAGCTCTGATCACCTGATGGTGAACAGGGAACTGGGGGTGAGTGGCAGAGGATGCAGGTGGTACCAGGCCAAGGCCCCTACCCCACCGGTCGCCCCACACACAGAGGGTGACCCGTGGTGGGGGTGGGGCCGGTGAGCGGGCAGCCAGGGAAGTGGCCCTGATTGCAGGCCAGGCATAGGGACTGTACCCACACACGAATTTCGTCCACCGGGCCTCTAGTATGTTATAAATCCTAATGAAGTGCAGATGTGCTTGTTTATGTTTATGCATTTGGTACGAACCATTCACAGAAAAAAATGATAGTAATACTTGCCCTGTTTTTTTCAAAAACACAAAACTTTAATTAAAGCTGCTTCATTGCTATAGAAACTAGCCTATGAGCGCAGTATCAAAAACTTGCATTTTTAGACCATCTGCCATGTTAATAAAAACATTTTGGTGGTCAAGTGGGCATTTTACCCTAAAGTCCTATTTTACAAAGCATGTCCAAAAAGTGGAGTTTATATAACTGTTATAATTTATTAATTACAGATTAAGTTTGGATTCTTTTTCACAGGTTGAGTCACATTTAGCTTGTTTACAAGGATTTAAAAAATATTGTCTGATGGCCTATTATGAATTTTCTTATTGGGCCTTGGAAAATAGCAATGTATACAGAAAACAAAGTCATGTTAATGATGTCTACATTCTAGTGCTGGGGAGAGAGACCAAAATGAAGTAGATGTGCAGAGCATGAGAATTTAACTGTGTTTCAATTGTCTGATAGAGCTAAGGGCCATTTTAGAAGTTTGGCATCTGAACTGGGATGCAGCCAGAGTAAGTGCCATGCTATCAAACTCAGGTTTCTAAGGGTAAGTAAAATAAGCCTATTTCATACCCTACCCCACTGGTCACTGTAGCTGGCTGGTTCTGTTAACTCTGTGTGCTTCTCCTTCATTCAGTAGTAACCATGTCCCATCCATCATCTTTCATCTCCCAACATTAGTATGATGTTAGCTGTGGGTTTGACATATATGACCTTTATTATGTTGAGATATGCCACCTCTATTCCCACTTTGCTGAGAGTTTTTATCATAAACGGGGGCTGGATTTTTTCAAATGCTTTTCCTTTATCTTTTGATATGATCATATTATTTTTATTATTCATTTTGTTTATGTGTTATATCACATTAATTGGTTTGCAGATATTAAACTAACCTTGCATCCCAAGAATAAATCCCACTTGGTCATGATGTATAATCTTTTTAATGTATAGCTGAATTCAGTTGGCTAATGTTTTGTTAAGGATTTTTGCATCTTTATTTATTTCAGATATAGGCCTCTAATTTTCTTTTTTTGGGTGGTATCTTTATCTGGTTTTGTAATTAGGATAATGCTGGCTTTATAAAAAGAGATTGGGAATATTCTCTCCTCTTGAATTTTTTGGAATAGTTTGAGAAGGACAGGTGTTAGTTTTTCTTTGAATGTTTGGTAAAATTTACCAATAAGGCCAACCAGGCCAGGGCTTTTTTTTCGTGGGAATGTTTTGATTGCTGATTTGATTTCTTTGGTTGTAATCAGTCTGTTCAAATTTTCTGTTTATTCATGATTCAGTCTTGTAAAGTTATATGTTTCTAGAAATTTATCCATTTACTTCATATTGTCCAATTTGTTGGCATATAGTTAATAATATTTTTCGTATATACTTTGTATTTCTGTGGTGTCAGTTGTCACTTCTCCACTTTAATTTCTGATTTTATTTATTTGGGTCCTCTATTTTTTTCTTGATGAGTCAACTTAAACATTTACCATTATTATTTATTTTTACAAAAAAAACAGCTCTTGGTTTCATTAGTCTTTTGTATTGTTTTTTTAAGACTATTTTGTTCATTTATGCTCTAATCTTTATTATTTCCTTCCTTCTACTCACTTTTGGCTTTGTATGTTGTTCTTTTACTAGTTCCTTTAGGTATAAGATTAAATTGTTCATTTGTGATTTTTCTTGTTTTTCAAGGTAGGCCTATATTGCTATGAATTTCCCTCTTAGGACTGCTTTTACTCAGTCCCATAGATTTTGGGGTGGTTGTGATTTTACTTTCAGTTGTCTCAAGGTATCTGATTGATTTCTTTCTTGATCTCATTGTTAACCCTTTTGCTGTTTAGTAACATGTTATTTAACCTCCATGTGTTTGTATGTCTTTTCTTATTGATTTTTAGTTTCATACTACTGTGGTTGAGAAGATGCATGACATGATTAAATCTTCTTAAATTCATTGAAACCTATTTTGTAGCATAGCATATGGTCTATCTTGTAAAATGTTCCATGTGAACTTGAAAAGAATGTATATTCTGCTGCTTTGCTGTGAAATGCTCTGAGAATATCAATGAAATCCATCTGGTCTAATGCATTAGTTAAGGCCACTGTTTCCTTATTGATTTTCTGTCTGGAAGATCTATCCATTGATGCCAATGGGGTGTTAAAGTCCCCTACTATGACTATTACTGTTGATATCTCTATTTATGTCCATCAACTAAGTTATTTTCAATTAGCCACTAATTTAAGCAATAAGTATTCCAGCCAGTTACTAATCAGAAGCACTGATATCATTTATTTTTCAAGAGTTTCATGTTGAAAGGTCAACAACTAGTATTGATTGTTGGTGTATTATTTCAATGTCACAAAATTTCAATAGCTTTTAGGTTTTATTGGCATTAACTGATTGTTTACATCTATCATTTTTTCTCAAGATGTGAATTCCTGGAATATCCGTTTTTTAAAAAAATCTTCCACAACATATATAAAATGTCAGTCTGGAATAATTACAAAGATAGAGAAAATAACAAATTACTCTAAGTGACAGGCCACTAATGACTTCTGAGACTAGGTCGTATCATAAGCTTTTTCTGTTTCCCAGAACCTGCTTCAAGGCTAAAACTGATCTCTCCTCCCAGGCTGGGAACAGTGATGAGAGAGTTTATCAGTCCAAATATCTGCAAGTGTAATTGTACATAATTTGAATAAAGCAAATATCCTGCTTTCTGGAACTTACAGGAAGGATAGGAGCGCTTCTTGTTAACTAGTACAGCGGAAGGCAGGCAGCTTCCTGTCACTTCTCTTTCAAGGAAGCTTCAAACACTTTGCACTGAAGGAAAACAAAGGTATTAAACTGCATGACGCTAGGAATTACTGTGCGTAGTAGCCAGCTCACAGAATTATTAGAGCTCAGGAGGCTCAAGAACGCACTCTTGTTTTGACCAGCTTATAATAATAGCTGTATTATAACATGAGTGCCTCTTGAAGTCTCCGGTCTGCCTGCTCTCAGTTTCTGTGAACTACCACTAGAATCTCATCAGACATTCTCCTGTTTTGCTTAAGCTAGTTCAAAAAGATTTATCTCACTTGAAACCAATGCATTCTAACTAAGACTAGAGTAACCAATTCATACATTAAATCTTTTGAGGAAAGATATACCCCCTTTTTCGAGCATTAAGCCTCTGGCTCTGGGAGAGAGGCAAAATGTATGCTTGCCCTAAGATGAAAAGTTAAACTTCTCTGGGAAATCTATTTGATTAGTTCCAGGGCTACTTTGCCAACTGGTACACTAAGGAGCTAGAACCACAAGCTGTTTTCATGGCGCAGGTTGCCTTTCCACAACAGGTTAATTAGATAATAAAAAATCACTTCTCAAAATTTATTCAACACACTCCATTGGCCTTACGTGAGTTTCAGAAAAATCTCTGAGATATATAACCATGTGCCTTGAACAAAAGAGTTTAGTAATTTGTCTTCAGCTGCTAGTTGCTATTAATTCACTCAGTTCAATTCATTTTTAGCCTGAGTTTGTATGCACTCCTGTGTGATCTCATTAAGGATCCAAGAAAAAGATAACTTCCTGTGGGAAATTTGTATTTTTTGAGTACACCTTTCTACCCTGAAATAAATCAATGCATACTTATTTGTTACTTCACTCCTTTACCTTCATTGATCAAATCATATTTTGGAGCCACAGTCCTTGAATTTTAGGTGATACTGCCCAGGCTAGTAAAAGCCATGTGACTGGTTCAGTGATCCAGGGAAAATCAATTTCCCTTCAAAACTGAGAGATCCCAAGAGAAAAGGAAAGAAAAAGAAAAGAAAACAAATATATATACTATAAATGACTATAAATGAACCAGACGCTTGAAGCTGTTTTCTATCTCAAACAGCTATGATTCTATGACCAAAAGATAAATGTATGAAAACAAGAAAGAAAACCTCATCTGAATGAAAAAGAAAGCCATCCACTAAACATAAATGATTTGTGATATATTTTTTCTATTGCTGCCTTTAAAATCTTGTCTGCAGTAAAAATATTTTTTGAGTGATAAGTTAGAGTTGGAAGATTTTCTTCATGAATGCTGATGTCTTTCTTTTTTTCTCTTTGGTTCATTACAAATGGGTCTAATATAGTTAACTAATTAACATTTAAGAACAATAAAAAAATTTTAAATGACAGAAAGGAACACATGGGTCAAATATATGTAAATAATTATTAATTATAAATAGGCAGCTGCTACTTTAACCATTTTCTAGGCTTGGGTAGCATTCTACATTTTCTTCTTTTTTTTCTCTTTTCTTTTCTCCCCTTTTATTTTTCCTTTCCTTCTCTTCTTTTATGTTTTCTTCTTTTCTTTCTGAGAGGGAGTGGACAATGTGAAGAGAACACTAGCTTTCTTTACTATAGTATTTTCATAACCACTGCTCTTGGCTCATGTGCTGGGTTCTGGAACCAGTTTCTAATTCAGACATCCTCAACTATCCCTCATGTCAGGAGCCAGTTAAGATGACATCAATCAATGCCCAGCATAAACACTGTCACCCAGTGAGCCTCGGCCTGTCTGAACAGATGGGGCTTAAATATCTGGACTCATTATTTATCTTCCAATCCCTTCCTCTCCTCTGGCAAAACACTTGAACACAGTTACAGTTAAACACCAAATGGCCTGTATTTTGGTTCACAGATTGCATTGTCCTTTTCTTTCTTTTGGAACATGGTTCTAGCCAATTATTATCTTTGAAGAACTGATTCAAGAAGATTTGTGTGACTAATTCACATCACTAAATGATCTGCTATGGGGTATTCTTTGGCAATTCTGATTTTATCTGGGATTCATGAGAAAGAAGAGGGTCTTTGCCTTGAAAGCCATGAGATGTGAACCCTGTTTCCATCCTCCCTACTTGAAATAAAGCAGAATACAGATTTCTGATTTTCTGTGATGACTTTTGGTTGAAAGGGGAAAGGGCAGTTGAATCAATTATTGAATGTCTCATGACACGTGGATAAGAGACTATGGCTTGTTAACACCATAAAACTGGTTGAAAACTATAATACGGGTAAATATAGGTGTGATAATCATTAAGTAAAATTGACCTTGTTCATCTGTTTCATTATTATGAAACTACCATAGTTTTTGTGAAGAATTTTATTTTATTACTAGAGGCCCGGTGCACAAAATTCGTGCACGGGTAGGGTCCCTAGGCCTGGCTGGCGATCAAGGCCAATCTGTGGGCCAACCAGCAGGGCGATCAGGGGGCCCCCACTGGCACCCGCCTTGGTTGGCCTGAGGCCTAAGGGCTGGAGGCAGCTCCTGCATTGAGCATCTGTCCCCTGGTGGTCAGTGTGCATCATAGCTACCAGTTGTTCCTCCAGTCATTCTGCCATTCAGTCGATTTGCATATTAGGCTTTTATTATATAGGATTTTATTTCTCTCATGTTTGAAGTCAACTCAATGACCTCTCCTTAAAGTATAAACAGCAATACTGGGCCCCCAATAATCAACAAATCTTTTATTTGTTGAGAATAAAAACAATAGACTAAAAGAGTGGCTGATTATTTTTATATGATGATGTTATAAATATTTTAGTTAGCGTTCTTGACAATGTGCTAAAAATTGGCACTGATACATTATAAACTGTAAGTTGCAAACTGGTGACATACAGGTTGAACTCACCTTTCAGATGACATTTGCCAATCACAAAGTTAAACTATATTACTATTTTTTAATTAGTTGCCACAATAGAAGCATGGGGAATTTCAAATAAAATTGAAAAACATTTGCCATGGAAGCAAAAAACCTCTTTTGACCCATATTAAGCTAGGATTTATCCTACTGTAAAGTTTTTAAGCTCATAGTTATTAATTAAACATTTTGCAATATTAGCTAATAAATTTTTAGAAATCCTTTTTACTATTTTTTTCATTATATTAATATAATTTCCCTCTTAATTTCATTATCCCAAATTATTTTTGTTTATTTTGCACATCTAATCCCATAACATAAATACCAAGTTCCTTCATTTTCCATCACACAATGCTATTTATTTTTCAATATGTATTGCTTTTTCTGTATATTATGTATGTTTTGATATAAGATGTTATTATGCTTTTTTGCTTTATAGATAATTTTTAATTTTTCTTTTAATTTTTAATCTAATTTATCTATTAGTGTCTGACATTGCTAAGATTTTTAACACCTATAAATTATTTTTTTCTAATTTTATTGGATCATAATCACAGAATATGCCCTGAAAAAATTTTGAATTTTAAAAGATCTTATGACTGTTTTATGTAGACATAAATTAAATTCTAGATATTTTTATATGATGTTTTTAATATTCTATATGTGTTTATTAAATCAAGCTTATTGATTGCATCATTCAACATCTCCATGTTCCCCTTTTTAAAATTTTGTCTACTAAAATTTTAAATTCTGAAGAGGTCTTTTGAAGTCTTCTTCTATAAATTCACAATTCAATCTTTTCCATTTCTTATTATATTTTTAATAGTTATATCTATGTAGCGAGGTACTGTATTGTTGGGAGTATACAAGTTTATGACTATTATGTCACCATATTGAATTTTGCCTCCTATTATTATACAGTGTCCTATTTTAGCCAGCATTTGTGATTTTAACAGTAACTGCCATCATGTCTGATAGAATTACTATTTCCAATATGGGTATCTATTTATAGCAGTTTGTTAGTATCCCTGTGCTTAGATGTACTAGTGAGGATATGGGTTAGGCTCCTCTGAAAATATGCATAGTTATTCCCATCTCACAAATATAAAGGGAGGTGAGCCACAATTGAGTGGCTCAATGGTGTTGAAGTCCAAGGCCTCTATCTTCTCAATTCAGATTCCAACTACTTCGATCACATCCACATTCCAGATAATTAGATGGAAAA
This sequence comes from Myotis lucifugus, assembly GCF_000147115.1. Taxonomy (NCBI): domain Eukaryota; kingdom Metazoa; phylum Chordata; class Mammalia; order Chiroptera; family Vespertilionidae; genus Myotis; species Myotis lucifugus. The sequence goes on along the minus strand of NW_005871313.1, from coordinate 726,459 downwards.
GAGAACCAATGGATTGGCAGGACCTTCCTTTTCAAGGGAATTACTTGCAAGTTCTAGACATCACTTCCATTTTTATCCACTGACCAATATTTCATCTTTTAACCTTTCTTTATTTTTGCTTAGTTAGCCCAATAATTCATTCATTTCCCCCCCCCCGGGTAATTTATAAGTTATGCTATATATTTCCATTCCTTTTTTAAGATACAAAACCTTTATAATTGAAAAGTTACCAAATAATTTCTCTTGGGTAATATAGAATTTGGCCTTAGCCCAAAGAGAGGTGTGGCCTTTGTCTTCAGTTCCTTTCGAGTAACCTCTAAACCATGGAAATTTCTCAAGTAATAGGAGTAACTTTGTTATTCATGGTTGGCCTCTCTGATAACACTTGATTATTTATGCTAATGAGGTGATTCATGGCAGACCCTTAGTAATTTATGTTAACAAAATTCCTTGGGATAGAGGTTGGCCACATCAGAAAGACCAACTATGTGATTAGAGGATTGGATTTTGAACCACATGATATCAACCTGACCTCCAGGGAAGGAGGGTAGTAATTAAGATTGAAGTCAACCATTGGGGCAATAACTCAATTAGTCAGCCTACATGATGAAGTCTCCATAAAAACTTTGTACACAAACTCAGATGAGCTTCCTGGGTTGCCAATACTCTGCACATATTGTTACACATCAATGCTGGAAGAGTAACTTATTCCTGAAGAAATGGAGTTTTCCTGGTTGAAACGCTCCTGTGTGGGTTCCCCAATTCTGCCCCATGTGTCTCTTCCTTTGGCTGGTTCTGACTTCTATCCTTTTGCTATAATAAAACTGCAAGTATAAGTATAGTGCTTTACTGAGTTCTGTGAAGTGTTCTGGCAAATATTGAATCTGAGGAACCCTGTGGAGACACCCAAATTTGTAGCAGGGTGGTCTCAAGTGAGGATGGCCTCTGAGACCCCCACACTTGTGGCTGGTGTCAGACATGGGTAGACATGGAAGTCTTGTAGGACTGTGCCCTTAAGCTTGAGATTGGCTAATTTTGTGTACTCTATTGCAATATTTCTCCTCTACCCACCTACATAAACTAAGCTTATAAGGATACTTTCTCTGCCCTCTCTCTTATAGTCCGTCTCCCTCCAGATGAAATGATAAAAATGCTTTACATCTGCTCTTTTTCCTTTCTCACCCCAACTTTAGCTGAAATAGTTTATTACTCTCATTTTTTGACTATTATTAGAACTTATCTTAAATATACTTCCTATATTTCAGAAAATTTTATTTTATATTGCATTGGTATTCCCAAATGATTTATCACTATTCATTTAAATTTAACTGTAAGTTTTCTTTTGCACTACTTATTCCTCCCAATTCATTTTTTCTCATCCTGAATCCTTATTTCTTTCTCCTGATTCTTTTTTTTAATGGTTCAAGTTCTTCAGAATTTTCCTCAAATGTGGATCTATAGGCAATGATTATTCATCCCTGCTTCCTAGGAAGCCCTACTTGTTTTGGTGTAAGTACTGATAGTGCCATTTTTCACTTTCACTTAGGATGATAAATTATATGCCAGTTCAGTTCTGCTAGCAATCCTAGTTTATGCCTGTTGCTGTGGCATCATTATTAATAGTGGCACCTTTCACTCTCAATTAGAGTGATAAATTATATATTATCCTATGTAAGCAGACATACACTCTAAATTTTTTTATTAACTATACCTATCTTTCTCTTACATGTTAAGATATAGGTTTCTGCGGTTATAATTCTTACCTCTCATTTATTTAAATGTATTACCTCACCATACTCTAGCTTATTTTACTTTTGTAAGCATTTTGATCTTTTGTTCCAAAACTTTTTTTTTTTTATTAAATCTTTATTGTTCAGATTATTACATTTGTTCCTCTTTTTTCCCCCCATAACTCCCCTCCTTCCAGCTCCCACCCCACCCTCCACCCTCACTCCCCACCCACTGTGTTCATCCATAGGTGCATGATTTTTGTCCAGTCACTTCCCGCATCTCCCACACCCCTTTTCCCCCCAAGAATAGTCAGTCTATTCCCTTTCTATGTCCCTGATTCTATTATAATCACCAGTTCATTCTGTACATCAGGTTATTTATTCACTTGATTCTTAGATTCATTTGTTGATAGATGCATATTTGTTGTTCATTATTTGTGTCTTTACCTTTTTCTTCTTCTTCCTCTTCTTAAAGGATACCTTTCAGCATTTCATATAATACTGGTTTGGTGGTGATGAACTCCTTTAGCTTTTCCTTATCTGTGAAGCTCTTTATCTGACCTTCAATTCTGAATGATAGCTTTGCTGGATAAAGTAATCTTGGTTGTAGGTTCTTGGTATTCAGCACTTTGAATATTTCTTGCCATTCCCTTCTGGCCTGCAAAGTTTCTGTTGAGAAATCAGCTGACAGTCGTATGGGTATTCCCTTATAGGTAATTGAGCCTCTTTCTCTTGCTGCTTTTAAGATTCTCTCTTTGTCTTTTGCTCTTGGCATTTTAATGATGATGTGTCTTGGTGTGGTCCTCTTTGGATTCCTTTTGTTTGGGGTTCTCTGCGCTTCTTGGACCTGTAAGTCCATTTCTTTCTCCAGATGGGGGAAGTTTTCTGCCATTATTTCTTGAAATAGGTTTTCAATATCTTGCTGTCTCTCATCTTCTGGAACTCCAATAATTCTGATATTAGGCCGCTTAAAGCTGTCCCAGAGGCTCCTTATACTATCTTCACACTTTCGGATTCTTTTTTCATTTTGCTTTTCTAATTGGGTGTTTTTTGTCGAATCTTTGGTTTGATTCTTTTGCTCGTCTGGTCTGCTATTGGGTATAATATTCTTTATTTCAGTCCGTGTATGCTTACTTTCTAATTTCTTTATCGTAGCATCGAGGGTCTCATTAGTTTTCGTGAGGCTCTGCACAAATTTATGGCAAGCCCTCAAAATTGCGATTCTTAGCTCCATATCCTCCATTTCTGTCATGCTTTTTTGTCTCCGCATCTTTTATGCTTTCTTGGTGCACCCCCTTGTGGTCTCTGTGCGCAGTCTTGTTCTAGCCAAGCCTTAATTGTTGTAGTTAACACTAGAGGGATTTGACCAGCAGACCAACTGGCTGTAGGATTCTGGGGAGGCGCTAGTCCTGCCCTTGCCTGAGGCGATTGGCAAATGTCTGTGCGCAGTGCTGGGGCGGGGCGGGCTCAACAGGGCGGGGGGAGGGAGCAGCTATGGCCGCTCTCAGTCCGTCCCCAAGGGCTCTGCCTCTCTGTCCCAGCAATCGCTGCAAACCTCGGAGGGGCCGTAGCCAGACAGTCCCGCTTCTCCCGTTTGAGTCAGGGTCCCTAGAGACTCGCCCGGATCTGTAGCCCAGAGTCTGAGACTCACTCCTGAGTGAAAACGACAACCGCGCCCCTCAGCCACCAGCCCCCTTTGCGCGCGCACCACCGCACCACCGTACCTTTAAATTTTCCACACTGCGCCTCCTCTGTGCGTCGGACTGCTGTTGTTTTTGCTTCTAGTTGAAGAGTCCCTCCTCAGCCAGCCTTCCTGTGGTTCTGGTTGATGACCGTTCCGACCTTTAGCTGTATTTTTGAAGTGGTTGTTTACGGCGGCAGTCTCCGGTGTTTACCTACGCCGCCATCTTCGATTCTACCTCTTGTTCCAAAACTTTAAGAAATTTTTATCTTTAAATTTAGAAATGTGTGTGTCTAGGTACGTGTCTTTTTTTCTTTTTCTTTTTTAGAACTCATACCAGGAACTCAGTACATCCTTTAAAATGATAATTTCTGGACTTTCTATAGCCGAGGGACATTTTTGTGGAACCGTTGTTAAATTAGTGTAACCTCTATATCAGTCCCTTTCTCTTTTTCTGGAAATTCTAGTATTGCCATGTTGTATCCTGGCTTTATCTTCAGAATTTCTTTTTCATTAGCATCCCCATTTTAAAATATTGGCTCTGAGATTTTCTTTATTTCTTCTAGGATAATAATTCAGATTTTAACAACGACTTTTTCAGTTTACTTGTCAAATTGTTTAATTGGAAATGTTTTGTTGGTGAATTATTTACTTCCAAAAAGTAATTTCTGTGTTTAATTTTAATCTTAAGTGTTCATAGTACTTTTCTGTTCAAGTGACATTTTCCCCCTCCAGCAGCTCTACTTTGTAGGCCATCTGCTTTTTCGGTTGTTCTTTAAGATGTTTAATGTGTTATGATTTTGTTTGTCTGTTTGTTAGCTCAATAGAGTCAGATTCTGGCCTCTGAAATTCCCTAACTGTGATAGGCTCACAAATTATGTGAGGCAAAGCAGCTTCTACCCCCGTGAGCTGACAATGTGGGGAAGGTAGCCTGGACTGATGGTGCTCTGAATGGTCAACAAAAAGAACTATTTCATATTTTTGTAAATTGTAACCTTAATAAGTCTCTTATCTCTAACCAGATTACTGACACTGTGGAAGAGATGAACAGAGAGAAAGAGAAGTAAACAGGCTGACCCTGAAAGGGAGAGCTCTGGCCCACTTCCTGACCCAGCTTCATGACAGGAAGAAGTAGAAAAGAGAAGAGACCATGCCCACTGGCTGATGAAGCCTGTCATCATGCTATACCTGACCAATCAGATTAATAATACTCCTTCTCAAGATTAATAAGAGAGAAAGGTGTCAGGACAATGAAGAAGCCACCCTTGGAACTGGGAGAAAAGTCAGATCCTTCTTTTCCTCTAAAGCTCTATCCAGTTGCTAAAACAATGAGGGAGTTGAAAACAAATACAACATAGTGTTTGTCATCAAAGAGCTCATTGACTAGTGGAGAAATCAGGCAGATAATCCAGACATATAAAAATATAATGGCGCCCTAGCTGGTTTGGCTCAGTGGATAGAGCTTTGGCCTGCAGACCAAAGGGTCCTGGACTCCATTCTGGTCAAGGGCATGTACCTTGGTTGCAGGCTCCTCCTCAGCCTGGGCCCTGGTCGGGGCTGGTGCAAGGAGGCAACCAATTGATGTGTTTTTCTCACATCGATATGTTTCTCTGTCTTTCCTCTCTTCTACTTTCCCTAAAAATCATGAAAAA
>NW_005871313.1:625479-721296 GCF_000147115.1 Myotis lucifugus | reverse complement strand
ATAAGGCACATAGTGCGGGGGCTATGCCCTTCGCCACAGAGTTCCTCTTCGACCATCTGTCTGAGTCCTGTCTTCGGAACTGTATGGTTATTGTAGCTGAAAAGAGGAATTTCTATGACAATCTCCCTCCATCTGTTTGTTGCCTTATGTATGCACCGATATTTGTGCGTGTGGCCCGAAAGTTTACTAACGTTCCTGAGGACCCCGGCGGAAAAGCTGAAACAGTAAATCATCTACGGAATAAGGACCTGATTGAAGAAGCAAGCAAGGATTTCATACCGTTGCCAACAAGGTGGAGGCCAAAGAGAGGGTTAAAGGGCCCACAGGAACTAATGCCAATTGTATACTATCTGAAGTATGTACGAAGGGAGGTAGGAAGCAACGAAGGGAGGGAGGGAGGGAGGGAGGGAGGAAGGAAGAAAGAAAAGAAATATAATGTGAGTTTGTAGAAGGTGATATGGGACCCAGAAGAGAACATTATGAAGTCTACCTGGGAAGTTTCTTAGTGGCCTCCCAGGGGAAGTATGTTAAAGGGGAGTCTCAGAGTCATCTTAAAAGATTAGGAATTTGCTAGGTGAAATAGCTAATGCAGTAGAGGGAACTGTACAAAAGAATCAAGATATGAAATAACATAACCTCTCCTTGTGTAACTAGAGTTCCAGATCCAAGTGGCATCATTGGGAGATCAGGTTGAAAAAGCAGTAAGGATCAGAAAATGAAGGGCATCAGAGGTCTTTTATATCATGCTAAGGAGTATAAGTTTGGTCCTAGAGGTGATGAGGTATCAGTGGTAAGTTTGTGTCTTCTAATTAACATGGGCAAGTCTACCTTAATAGGTTTTAAGTTAGGAAGTCATAAATCTTGGAAGATTTATGATAGAACCCTCCACCCCCACCTATACAATTCTGGGGACATACTGATGCAAAAATTAGCAATTAGCATTACAGAGCCAAATCAAAGTTTCCCTGTCCCTTCTTACAGACTTCACTTCAAACAAACAAAGCTGTATAAAAATTTTTAAATTGATTGTGGCTGCAAAATTGACTATTTTCTGCTATCAACAAAGGCTCCTATTAAAATAATAGTGCCAGTTTGGAAAGCACAACAAGAAAGACAAAAATTGGTGGTAATCGAAGCATCAAAGCATCTAAAGTAAAAAACCAAAGGAAATTACCTTTTATGTCCAATTATGATAACAATGTAACTTGATTCTTTTAAATTCAAAATTGGATTTGACTTTAAAAAGTTAAAAAGTTATTTTGCCTTGGGTTGATGGCAATGGCAATTGAAAACAATCTCAAACTATGGTAAAAGTGTGATATTCAAAATAAATGTATCCAGTTTTCTTAACAATAATAAAAATATTATAAATGGTGGGGACATGTACTCCATGAGGAGGAAAAATAATTTTAATCAATTAACATTTGAGTATTCTTTTCTTTGGCTATGCTTTTTCTTATTTATTTCCACCATATGTATATTATGTTATAAACTGCCTTTAACAAAATTTAATTAGCTAGCATTTATAAAGCTGTCTAAAGATGGGCTTTGTATAATTGCTAAGCACTTTTTTATGACAACAAAGTATCAATATTTTCTCTGTGGTTGCTGCATATAATGAAAAAAAAACTTTTTTGTAAATTGCAGTAGAATCTCTTTTCTACTTAGCTGTACAGAAAGAAGCAGAGACTCCGAAGGTCTGAAGAAACATTCTTAAGGAGTTAATTTACAGCTTACCCATCTATTTGTAGAGCTTATATATATATATAGCATTTCAAGGCTATGAAAAAAATCATGCTCTAGTCACTAAGTCACTGAACATTATTAGCACACTAGAGGCCCGGTGCATGAAAATTCATGCACTGGGGGGGGAGGGAGGGGGAGTGTCCCTCAGCCCGGCCTGCACCCTCTCACAATGTGGGATCCCTCTGGTAGGGTCCCTAGGCCTGGCCTGAGATCAGGGCCTATTGGGGCTTTCTTTCCCCTGGCTACAGGCAGCTGGCCCCACCCCCGCTGCCACTGCTTGCCATCTGTGCAGCACTGCCCCCCCTTCCCCTGCCACTCATGGCCTCCCTCTGCAGGTGACAGATGTGGGGTACAATAGCTTAGATGGCCTGGGCCTCCCTCTGTGAGCCGATTGCTGGCCGGCCGCACACCTGCCACAGAGTTGCCACCCGTGGCCTGGGCCTCCCTCTTTCTTTGATGGGGGGTGGAGCCAACCCTGCGAGGGGCCGTCTGCCTACCTAATCACCCCTAATCACTCACCTGCCTACCTGATCACCCCTAACTACTTGCCTATCTACCTGATCACCCCTAACTGTTTGCTGGGGGGCTAGGTCAGCCTTGTGAGGGGCTGTCTGCCAACCTGACCACCCCTAACAGCTGGCCTGCCTACCTGATCACCCCTAATCACTGATCTGCCTGCCTGATCACCACTAACCGCTTGCTTGGGGATGGAGCCAGCATGGCGAGGGGCCATCTGCCTACCTGATTGCCGCTAACTGCTGGCCTGCCTACCTGATCACCCCTAACCACTTGCCTGCCTACCTGATCACCCCTAATGGCTGGTCTGCCTACCTGATTACCCATAATCACTCTGCCTGCTGCTCACCCCTACTGCTTGCTTGGGAGTGGGGCCAGCCCCATGAGGCGCTTGGTGGTTCTGGTCTCTGGTCATTCCGGTCATTCCATTGTAATGGTAGCTTAGGCTTTTATATATAGACTAGTGGCCCGGTGCATGAAATTTGTGCATGGGGGAGGGGGTGTTCCTCAGCCTGGCCTGCACCCTCTCCAATCTGGGACCCCTTGAAGGATGTTTTACTGCCGGTTTACAGGGATCAGGCCTAAACCAGCAGTTTTAGGCCCTCTCGCAATCTGGGACTGCTGGCTCCTAACCGCTTACCTGCCTGCCTGCTTGCCTGCCTGATTGCCCCTAACCACTCTGCCTGCTGTCCTGCTTGCCCCCAAATGCCTCCCCCACCAGCCTGATCACCCCCAACTGCCCCCCGGGCCAGTGTGCTCACCCCCAACTGCCTCCCCTGCCAGCTTACTCACCCCAACTGCCCTCTTCCACTGGCCTGTTCATCCCCAACTCCCCTCCTCACTGGGCGGTTGGCTCCAACTGACCCTTGGTGCCTGCTCACTCCAAACTGCCCCCTTGCTGTCCTGATCACCTCCAACTGACCCCCACTGATGGCCTGCTTGCCCCCAATTGGCCCCCCTGCTGGTCTGCTTACCCCCAATGGCCCCGCCCCCACCAGCCTGATCACCCACAACTGCCCTCCCCTGTTGGCCTCTAACCACCTCTATCTCGGCCCCGCCACCATGGCTTTGTCCATAAGAATGTCCAGAAGGTCTCCTGGAAGGTCTCCCAGTCTAATTAGCATATTACCCTTTTATTAGTATAGATAGAGGCCTGGTGCATGGGCGGGGGCCGACTGGTTTGCCCTGAAGGGTGTCCCGGATCAGTGTGGGGGTTTCCTTGGGCGTGGGGTGGCCTGGGCGAGGGGCCTGTGGTGGTTTGCAGGCCAGCCATGCCCCCATGGGGTGAGGATCCCCACTGAGGGTGTGTTGCCAGCCTGGGTGAGGGCTGTTTTCAAGCTGGCCACACCCCCTTCAGGGTGGGGTCCCCACTGGGGTGCCTGGCCAGCCTGGGTGAGGGGCTGATGGCTGTTTGCAGGCTGGCCATGGCCCCTGGCGACCCAAGCTCCCAGCCCCTCCTTTTTTTCTTTTTTTTTTTTTTCAGCACCTCCTTGAGCACAGGGAAGCAGGTATCTGGGATTTATTTATCTTCTATAATTCAAACTTTGTAGCCTTGAGCGGAGGCCAGGGCTGGCTAGGGCGGGTGGGAAGCTTGGCTTCCTCCACCGCCGGGGGCAACCCAAGCCTCCTGCTCACTCCAGCTCTGTGGTTGCCACCATCTTGGTTGGGTTAATTTGCATACTCGCTCCTGATTGGCTGGTGGGTGTGGCTTGTGGATGTAGCGGAGTGACACCAATTTGCATGTTTCTCTTTGATTAGTGTAGATAGGTGGCCTCAGGTTACAAAATCCAGCATTCAAGAAGGAATGCTGGTTAGTATTCATGGGAAGACAAATAGCACCACTGAGAACTGACCCAAGCCAATCTGGCCATATATAAAAGTAGCTGCAGGCAAAGTCAAAGGTGGCTAGTGTTTGTGATTCTCCATAACCTAGCTGCTAGGTTATAAAGAACATTACAGATTATTCCTCAATTCTATCCTCCACGTGGATATTCATTATATCACTATTTATTAACAAAGCTGGTGCAGAAAGGGTTTTCTACATTTGACAAATCCCTAGCTCTATGTACTTCAGGTGTTTCAATCATTAAAATGGTTTTGATAAGGACACAGCAAAATTCCTGATACAAGGAATCCATCTAAATGATATCACACAATCCAGACATTTTCCCCAGACCAATAACTGCATACAAGGCCAATTAGGGAATACAGAATACAGATGCCATCTCTGAGAGGTGCAGACAAGCAAGATTGGTTTAGCCAAACCACATATCTTGGACATTTTTAATTTTTCAAATAAGGCTCCTCTTAAAAATAAATGATGAAAATAACATTCATTTCACCAATAAAAGCCCACTTTTTACACTTATCATCTACTTAGTAAACTCTTATGGATTTGGTATTAATGGCTGAAGGATAAACTTCTCTGCTATTTTTGGAATGTAGCCCTTTATCATATTGACTCTAAAGTCCTAGCTGGTACCATCTAACTACCCGTAGAGCAAAAATTTAAATAACTGGCATACACACACACACACACACACACACACACACACACACACGATTAACTATTCTGATGTGTTTTGAAGTAAATTATAGGCATTATAAAAAGTGTACTGGAAAAGTTATAGGAGTTGAATAAAGGTCCCTTCAGCAAATACTTGCTAAGGTATCTGATGTTTCAAAAGTTATTTAACTTCCTGTAGTCTCGATATATTCATCTATAAAGAAGAGAATATAGTAATACATATTTCACAAAACTGTAATAAGAATTAATTGAATTTTTGAGAAGTGCTTTATAAATGGTAAAGCATTACTTTTAAGTTTCATAAAGGTTAAATGATCCTTAAAGGCAGCTAGGAGTATATTTGTAGAAAGAAAAAGGAGGATTTTCTTAGTCCTATTTTATGCCAGGGGTTTTGCTGGTTGATTTATTGAGAAGATAAAAACACATAAGCCCTATAATCTTTAATGTCAAAATAGAAAACCTATAAGCCCCATCTTCTTTGATTCAGGCCTATCTAATAAAAATCATTCTGATGCCAGGGACTATAAGAGATTTTATAAGCAAATTTTTATAAAAAAAATTGGGGAAGATAAAAGACTGTGGACTCAGGTACATTGCAGGAAACAAAATTCTGAAATTTAAATTGATTTATAGCTCATTAACAAAGATACAATATTAGGATATTTGTGAGGTCTTCAACCTAGAGTTATTACAAATATACACTCTATTTTTTGTTAGAGTGAGAATTGTATCAGATTTATATCTGTTCAGTATCTCCTTATCATAAAATGCCTTGGCTGTTTTCAGAGAATTTCTTTAGAGGCTAAAGGCTTTGGACTTCAAAAGTCTAAAGTCCTCTCCTATAAAGTGTAATCGACGATTCTGGAGCTATATATTCTAGTTGTTTGCATAGAAAGTGCTTTGGAAATTTTGTCCTTGTGCAAACATAGAGTGCACTTACACAAACCTAGATGGCATAGCTTACTACACACCTAGGCTATAAGCATGCACAACCTGTAGTAAATAGTGTAGGCAATTGTAACATAATGGTAAGTATTTGTGGATCTAAACATATAAATATAGAAAAGGTACAATAAAAATACAAAATAAAAGATTAAAATAATGGTACACCTATATGGGTTAGTTAGCATGAATGAAGTTTGCAGGCCTGGAAGTTGCTCTGGATGAGTCAGTGAGTGAGTTGTGAGTGAATGTGAAGGTCTAGGCCATCACTGTGCCCTGCTGTTAATTTTATAAACACTGAACACTTAGACTGTACTAAATTTATAAAAGTAGATCTTCAATAATAAACTAACCTTAGCTTTTTGTAACTTTTTTACTTTATAAACTGTTTATTTTTTTCAACTCATTTGTAATAGCACTTAGCTTTAAACACAAACACATAGAGCTATACAAAATATTTTCTTTCTTTATATCCTATTGTATAAGCTTTTTTCTATTTTTAAAAATTTTATTCTTATTTATTTATTTTTGTGCTTTTAAACTTTTCTGTTAAAAACTAAGACACAGCCCTAGCCTGGTTTGGCTCAGTGGATAGATCGCCGGGCCTCAGACTAAAGGGTCCGGGTTTGATACCCATAAAGGGCATGTATGTACCTCAGTTGCAGACTCAATCTCTGGCCCCAGTGGGGGGCGGGGGTGCAGGAGGGAACCAACCTATGTGTCTCTTTCACATTGGTGTTTCTCTCTCTATCGTTACCCTTCCTTCCACTCTCTCTCTCAAAAAAAAAATCAATGGAAAAATATCCTCTGAGTATTAAAAAACACACACCCATACACAAAACCTAAAATAGAAATGTACACATTAGCCTGGGCTACACAGGGGCAGAGTCATCAATATCACTGACTTCCACCTCCACGTCTTATTCTACTAGAAGGTCTTTAGGGGCAATAACACACATGGAGCTGTCATATCCTATGATAACAGTAACTTCTGGAATGCCTCCTAAAGGACCTGCCTCGGGCTCTTCTCAAGAAAGTATCACTCTTTTTCAGAAATATATCCAGGGTGGGTTTGCTTGGTTTCTTTTCTACATTATAGATTTGCTTGTAAGAGATAGTGTACAATAAATGTTCCTCTTTCTCTTAATGAAAACCCTTTTATGTTGAGGTCCATGCTTTTAAACTTTTTAAGAAAGTTATTGCGATGTGCAAAAGCTTCTGTTAAACTTTTCCGTGTAAAATATCTCCGGAGTTTTCCTTCTTTTTGTTCTCCTGCAATTTCCTTTTCTTTTGCCTCTTCTTCAGCTCTACATTCCTGTTCTAGTTTCAATAATTCTTTAGTCAATTCCAGGAACCATCTCTAGGAGCTCCTCCATGCATCCTCATCCACACCCAGGTTAAAGTCGTATGGAACACTCCGGTTAAAATCATTTCCCATTTTACCCATAGCCTTGTTAATAACTGCAGCATCCTCATCCTTGGCAAATCCTTTGAAGTTATGAAGGAACCTTCTGAGTGTCTTATCCAGATGCCACTCATGTACACCCTGGTGACATCCCCTAAGCACAAGCAACGTTCTTGACGCAGTCATAGATGTTGTAATGCTTAGAGAATTACATCTGTGTCTTCCTGAGTTGCAGCAATAGCCCAGGAACTCGGGTATTAGACCTTAAAAGCTGCTATAACTCCTTGACCCTCTGGTTGCATCAAAGAGGTGGTGTTTGGAGGAAGAGACATCACCTTGATATGGGATGCAGATCACCAATAAAAGGAGGGTATCCAGGAGCATTGTCAACCAGAAACAAGTTATTTCCCAAAGGTACTTTTCCATTTTGCGGGCATGGCAATTCAGGAAGGCATCTTGCATGAGGAGCTGGAGCATCCGTGACGACTTTTTGCTCCTGTCGTACACTGAGAGTCTGTGCTTGTTGACATGCTGGAAGGCCCTAGGGTGCTCACTGTGCTGGATCACAAAGGGTTCCAATTTGTAGCCTGCAACATTGTCTTCCAAGCGAAACGTACCCTGTCCTTAAGTGTCTTGAAACCTGGCATTGACTTGGTCTCCTTATGGATAAAACTCCTTTCAGGAATCCATTTCCAGAATAAGGACGTGTCATCCATATTGGATATTTGCTCTAGCAAGTAATTTTCCTCCATAATCAGCTTATCTAGAGTTTCCAAAAATTCTTCAGCTGCCTTCCCATCAGCACTCACACACTCTCCATCATTTTCACAATAATATATAAGGAATAATGATTTTTGAATCTTTTAAACTACCCAGATCTAGCAGCAAATTCATCCTAGTCAGGTCTAATCTTTTTTCTCAACATTACAAACTTTTCACAGTGATTGTCATGGTGCTGAGAGGAATATACTTGTGTATCTGGTCTTCAATCCAGATCATTAGAAGTTTCCCCCTGTCTGATGTAAACCCTTCATTGCTATGGCCTCTTACTGGCAACATTAGCAGCCGACTGGGTACACTTACTGGCCATGATGAACAAAACAACATGAGATTAAATCAAGCACAAGAGATATGATGCAATCAAGAGATGTGGTAAACAGAAGATGTTTGAGGCTGCTGCCAGTGTAATGCGGCATACTGCTTTGCAGCAAACTTTTTCTTTATCGGTAGAAATAGCCACTTAAAAATAATGATTAAAAGTATAGTATAGTAAATACATAAACTAGCAGCCACCATTTATTAGTATTATCATGTATTCTGCACTGTACGTAATCAAGTATGCTATATTTTTATAGGACTGGCAGCACAGGTTTCTTTACACCAGCATCGCCACAAAGAGTGAGTAGTGTGATGTACTACAACGGTATGAGGGCTACAGTATCACTAGGCAATAGGAATATTTCAGCTCCATTATAACTTTATGGGACCACCATCACATACACAGACCATCATTCAGTGAAACCTCGTTATGTGGAGGATGACTGTATTATAAGGCGAAATTGTTTGGTGCCCCTCCTTGGAGAACTCTAATTTCATGACCTATGGTTGACAGAATCAGCCAATTAGATGAGAATAGAAATGACTGAATTCCATTTCAAGCAGAAATGTTAGGAGCCAGCATATACTTTCCCTCTGTTATGAGCTTAATAATGTTTTATACATTAGATATTCCAGAGAGTCTGGGAGGGAAGACAACATGAGGAGGAGCTGCAGTCCAGCTATGGGACATATAGCATTAATGATGAATAAACCTTTGCTGCCACAGACCATTAAGATTTTAGAGTCTTCTGTCACTGCAGTCTGTCCTGACCTGTTTCTACTATGTTCCCACCTACAATCTGAAACTTCATTTGAATATAAAACATTTAAAATTCCATTGTTACTTTGTTAATCAGAAAGAATTATATTCTGTATCTGACTTTCTTCCTTCAAACCACACAGTGACTGACATGGATTACTTTGTAAAGATAATATGAAGGCTTATTCTCTTTTACAGCAGCTCTACCTGGATCCAAATTAAATAGGAAGCCAGCAAGACAGGTTTCCTGTGCTCTATATAAGAAAGGAGAAGAAACATCACTGGCAGCAGAAAAGGACTAATACTGCCCAGACATGTAGTAGTCACTTAGTAAATATTTGTGGGATGAATAGAGAAAATATGATACCAATGAACTCGAATAACAATGACATGCTAACTGCTTCTTTTCCTACAGTATGATTCAGTTCTTGTATAAAATAATTGTATCAGGAACAAACCCAGAATTTCAGTGGCTTAGAAAATGAATAAATCCCTTTATGTATACTAGGTCTGTTGGACAGTTAGTATGACTCTACTTCTAACTCTATGTCCAGTTTAGGTCTGCCCCACATGTTTCTATTCTGAGACAGTGGCTATTCAGTGAATGCTCTTCTCATGCTGAACAACAGAAACACAAGAGGGTAAACCAAACCATGTACTGTATACCCTGCTTGCATATGTGTGTACATTTTATTACTCCAAATGAGGCACATAGCCAAGCTCAATGTCAATGAGAAGGAGATGTATTCCCTACCTATTCTCCTGGAAGACACATGGCAAAGTATATGGATGAAAGTTGTATTATGAGGAAGTGTAAAGCAGGGGTGGGGGACATCTGGCCCACGGGCCTTATAAGGCCTGAAAAATCATTTGGTCTGGCCCTGCCAAGGCATTAGGGGTGAGTTAATTAAATGTTTTACCAAATATAGCAGGCTAATGTTTAAATTGATAATTTTATATGGCCCACGAATGATGTTATAAATATCCAAATGGCCTTTGGCAGAAAAACGGTTCCCCACCCCTGGAAAGGGTTGGTATAAAAATATTATTGAAATTATTCACTAAAGATTTTTTTATAAAGATTTAAAAGCAACAACAACACATCTCTACAGTACTAATTACCTCTGTTGAGAACTTTATAGCAATCTTGAGACTGGTCCACCAAGGACTGCTTAAACTTAATTGTTGTGATCAGTTGTAATTCTGAAGTTGACAAATGTTAAAATAGGACCCTCTGCTAGGAATAAACAATCTTTTTATAAAGGCTAATTTTAAATTCAAGAAGCAACTGTAAACTTCTGAAATATATTTTGAACAAGGCTTTGTAATGATACACATATAACTATACACATATGTTAGCATGTGTATAATGGTGATGATTAATTGTATGTGCAAACTTGGTTAGACCACAGTACTCCAGTATTTGTTCAAATACTAGTCTGGAGGTTTCTGTGAAGGTATTTTTAAAGATCAGATTGCCTTTTAAATTAGCAGACTTTGAGTAAATCAGATGACCCTCCATAATGTGGGTGGGCCTCATCCTCATCCGATCAGTTGAAGGCCTTAGAGAGAAAGGCAGAGCTTCCACCCAGGAGGAAGGATTCTACCTCTAGACTGTCTTCCCACTGGAGCTGCAACATGCACTCCCCTGGGTCTTCTGCCTGCTGGCCTGCCCTGCCTATACCGGACTTGCCAATCACCACAATTACTTAAATACTAGCCAATTCCTTAAAATAAATCTCTCTACATATACACATATCCTATTGGTGCAGTTTCTCTGGGGAACCCTGACTGATACAATGACTAATAGAATTTGTGAATGACAGAAAAGTTATCAAATGGAAGATAATTATGAATTTTATAAAATTATGGAATGACTAATGCCCTTAAAAGATCTCTTATTTTATATGTGAAGTATGTTATCCACTTTTTATTAATTGAAAATCATAGAGACTAGATGAAGAATGCAGACACAGCATCATCAATTCTACTTTCTGCACCAAATCCTTTTTTAATATATATTTTTATTGACCAAATCCTTTAAAATAAAATAAAAATTATACTAGTAAAAAAAAAAAAGTAAGGCATATGGAACTTTTACTATGGCGGTTCTTAGTAAACACACATATGCCTCTTCCCGCCCCAGCCTGAGCTCACCACAAAACCCCCTCATTCATCTACAAGCTGGGCCCTCCTCCGGAATTTCCTGTCTACTTCATAGCATGGCCATTCGTACCCTGGCCAATCCAGTAACTTGGGAGGCCTCCTTGATCCCTCACCATCAGCTCCTACAGCCAATCATCACACCTTGTTGATTCTATAATGCAATAATTACTACACTAGTTTTATTAAATCTTATCTGGCCAGCCCTGATTGATTTTCTAAACAGCGGACAGAAATAATTTGAACATTTCTCTTCTCCTCAGTGCTTCCCATTATGTGACCTCCTTCCTGCTGCCCAAACAAGGCGCACAAGACTCACAAGACTGTTCTGGCCCAATACTCCACCATCACCTATGGCCATTGTTCCTTTACACTCAGAGCTCCACCAGGTTATAATTAATTCTGTTCCTCCTATCAGTCATCCTGCTCTTTCTCACTAGAGTCCTCACAAGCAATTCCCTTGTCTAAAACAGGCTTCCCAGACCTTCTTAACCTGGCTGCCTACCACCATTCATTACTGAGGTCTCACATACATCCCCACCTGCTATGGCTCATATAACACAGCACTTGATCTACCCCACTGTATTGTGAATGCCTGTTTATCTGTCCTTCTTTTCTGCTCCATTACATTATGAGATCTATGAGACCAGAAAGCAGGTGTGTCTTGCTCACCACTGTGTCCCCAGTGCTTATCTCAGTACCTGCTGCACATAGTAGGAAGGCAGTACCTGTGCATAATAAAAATGAATGGGCCAATGAGGTGGATTTTCAAGCCCATTTTGAAGCTGTATCTGGGTCAAACTGGTGGGTGTAAAATCCTTTCTTGTCTATTCTGGCCTCTGTGGTGACCTCAGAAGAATCACCGCATTCCTGCGTTTTCATAGCTGTCTGTAGCTGGTGTGTTTGAAGTTCAGTAGTTCTATGAAGTTCTGTGGTGTGAAGTATAGCAACTCCCCTCAGCAGTAAGAGACTTTTTCACACTTTATTTATGAGACTAGAAGTGCTGATTCTTTCACTGCAAATTCCTTCTTCAACTGATTGATTTTATTTTTTCAAAGGCTTAGAATTACTTTTTTAAAACTCTATTTATGTGATTCTTTTCAGTTCTCTGAATGCCACTGGTTTTTATTACCATTACAATTGGAAAAAACCAGCCAGCTATGCTGACTGGGTCAGAGTCTTCTCCTTAGCTTAGATTTTCAAACTTTTCTTTTTGATTTAAAAAAAACCAAAACAAATAAAAAGTACATTTCTAGACAGGAGTGATTTGATACATGTGGGATGACACTCACTACCATCTATAATCTCAGTTCTTTGAACAAAATGCTGGAAAACCTATTCCCTATCTCTGTTATCTGTTTGTAATGATAGGAATGCATAGATTTCAGAGGTTAAAATCAAATATTTCCCCATAGTGTTGGCTTAATCCACATTTGACAATAAATGACTGTTCATCATGAAAAAGACATACAGGATGTGGAGTCTGATGGACATGAATGAAGTTGGAGTCATGACTCTGTGACTTCCTTGGCTGTGTAAACTTTGGAATTTCAATAAATTCTGTAAGACTCATTTCCACTTATTTTTTTAAATCATTTACCATAGTACCTACAATAGGGTTATCTTGAATAATAATTGCCTAATGCACATAAAGTGCTTTTTTGTGTAATTTGTTGTTATAGTATCCTATATAATAAAAGGGTAATATGCAAGTGGACTGAATGGCAGAACAACCAAACAACCAATCAAAGTGTAATATGCTAATGATATGCTAAGGCTGCTCAACCACTTGCTATGACATGCACTGACCACCAGGGCACAGATGCTCCGACCAGTAGGCCAGCTTGCTGCTGGGGTCTGGCCAATCGGGACTGAGGGAGATGGGCTGGATACGCCCTGGAGCTCTCCCACAGTCCCTCCCCAGCCTGATTGTGCACCAGTGGGGTCCCTCAGCCTGGCCTGTGCCCTCTCGCAATCCAGGACCCCTTGGGGGATGTTGGAAAGCTGGTTTCAGCCCAATCCTGCAGGCCACTCCCCTTGGGAAGGCAACAGATGCAGGGCTCATGGCTGGCGAGCGCTGCTGTGCCAGAGCGAGCCTCTCCTGATCAGGACTGATTGGGCACAGTGGGGCCAGGATGAGCGGGAGCAACAGGTAAGAGCTGCAGGCAGTGTTAGACTGTGGGTTTCAGTCCAATCCCTGCAGGCCACCCAGAGGGACCCCACCTGTGCACGAATGCATGCACCAGGCCTCTAGTGAATGTATGTTACAGTTACTATTTGTGGCCTAGTTTATAGCAATGATACATTGTTATATAATTTGAACTTGAATGAAGCATGTTGACCATGGATAGGGTAGAGTATCAGGGTGATCCAGATTTTCCCCATTTTCACTAAGGTGGTTCAAGTATTAGTACAGAAGTTACAACTAACCTTCAAAGGCCCATGCTACAGAATACATCACAACCCCGAGCCTTCAGCTTTCAAGACCATCTGATGTCAGGTGCTATGATTATTATAACTTTTTCTGAACTTCATTCTTGAGCTCTGAAATGACATATTACACCCATTATGGTCCTACCTCTAAAACAGTGATGGTGAACCTTTTGAGCTCGGCGTGTCAGCATTTTGAAAAACCCTAACTTAACTCTGGTGCTGTGTCACATATAGAAATTTTTTGATATTTGCAACCATAGTAAAACAAAAACTTATATTTTTGATATTTATTTTATATATTTAAATGCCATTTAACAAAGAAAAATCAACCAAAAAAATGAGTTCGCATGTCACCTCTGACACGCATGTCCAAGGTTCGCCATCACTGCTCTAAAAAATGTACTTGACTCTTGACTCTTGAATTTGAAAGCAGACTATGGATAGAATGCCGCTCAGCCTGAGCTTGGCATGTGCAATGGCCTAAAGATTTTCTAGAGTTAGCACTTCTCACCTGCTGACTCAGATGGGAAGCACTCTCGACTGAAGTATTGTGGCCAAGATTTCTATTTAAACAATGCCCCTTTAATTTTGTAAGCACTTAATGAAGTGGTTTCTCTGACTAGGTACTTTACTTGAGTGATTAAAAATGACAAATTTTACTCAGGGTTTTGGCTCAAAGGAAGATGTTTTAATTATCGATGGCTGCTTGACAGACCATCTACGGCAATGGCTGTGGCAGACACACACCAAGGCGACCAAAATAACTCTTAAATGCAGGGGAGTCTGTGAGTTACCTTTGATTATGTTACTACATTATATACGACTCTGTCTTAGAAGTTTGAAGCAAGAAGTAAAACAGCCACATTGTGAACTGCTTGAGAGAAGGACCTGAGAGAAGTCTTCAACCATCAACCAGTAAGAAGCCCAGAGCTGCAAGGAAATAGATTCTGCTGACAGACCCCCTGAATGAGCTTGGAAGCAGATTTTCCTTTAGTTAAGTTTCAGATAAGATGGCAGCTTGGATAACACCTTCACTGAAGCATTGTGAAGCATTCACTGAAGTTGTGAGGTACTCTGCAGAAGACCCAGCTCAGCCATTACCCGATGCCTGACCCAGGGAAATGGTGAGAATACATGTGTGCTGTTTTAAACTGTTAAGTTTGTGGTAATCAATACAAATAAATACAGTGGCTTAGATTTACTATTTCTCATGTTTCTTTGGGTTGACATGGCTCAGGAGGGAGTGGGAGGGTAATAATGTGAGTGCTTGAAGCTGGGAGGTCAGACGGCATGTATGGCCTCACCCACCCCCTCCGCTCCTCTCTATATGGCTCTCCAACAGGAGAATTGGACTATTGAACTTGCATGGTGCCCAGAGCTCAAAGAGAGAGAGAGAGTGTAAGTTGCCAATTCTCTTAAGGGTTGGACTCAGAAGTCCTAGAACCTCCCTTCTGTCATACTTTATTGCTAAAAGGAAGTCACGAGGCTATTCCAGGCTCAAGGTAGG
This sequence comes from Myotis lucifugus, assembly GCF_000147115.1. Lineage (NCBI taxonomy): Eukaryota > Metazoa > Chordata > Mammalia > Chiroptera > Vespertilionidae > Myotis > Myotis lucifugus. The sequence continues at coordinate 706,199 of NW_005871313.1, read as the reverse complement.
GAAAATAGGCTCCACCTCTTAATGTGGGAGCATCATGAACATCCTAGAAATTGTCGATAACATTATTTGTAGGTAATTTGCCACGATCCATCCTCTGGCCACAGCAATTCCCATCCAATCCACATGCAAAAGTCTCTCACCCCCCACTGCAGACATCTTGTGACCCATACTCATGTCCAGACAAGGCTCTTCCAGTGTGGATATGGTAAATCTGGAGACTTATAATCCAAAAAGATAAGTTCGGCATAAAATGTCAAGGTGCATGTCCTCAGAGCACACTCCCATGGGCAAGAATTCCTTGATTAGGATTCAGTTCTGTCCCCTGGGAATGATTTTCTGCAGCTCTGAGCTCCATCCTTGGACTCTTGCCTCTGCCTTCTGAATCATCCTTCCTTTTCTGTAACAAATGCCCTATATTTAGAGCTGAGTGGCATCCTCCGTCTTCACTCTGCCCACAGAACATTGGGGTCCTAAAGTCTCTTTTCTTTTTAAACTTTCTTTGTTTCAATCCAATTTAATTCAACTACCTTTTAAAAACACTGTTTCCAAGGTATCAAATTATAATCCACTACATTAGAAAAATGCCACGACCACAGATTTCTTCAAGGCGGCTCTCTCTCTAGTTTGGGTTGATATTCAAGATGCCCGAGGATAATATCTTTAAAATTCTTTGAAGACTTCTGTCTGCTTGAAAGGCTCTATAAGGCATTGCCCTAAATCTTTCAGAGTTCTTAACAAGCAGTATTACAACATACCATTGATTTAATCTTAACCCCGCGGCCATATTTTTACTATCAGAATCTCAGTTTGATCTTTGTCCTGAAGCTATTTCTTATTTTAAGAACCATTTGTCAGATTGAGGAATTGGGAATAAAAATAGTGTTATTTTCCGACCCAGTAAAACCTGGGTTCTTCTCAATTCTGCCTGAAAACTGTAAACGTCCTTCTTTAGTTCATCTGATACTTTCTCATAGGTAGTTTTAAAAAGGCCAGTTTCAAAGATTTACCTAGAAATCTCCCCAGCCAGATCCAGGATTCATTAGGTATGTTTTCTGTCTTCCAAGTAATTTCAGTCAACAATCTCTATTTTTCTGCCAATATTTAAAGGTCCTAATTTTTTTCTAATCTCCCATTGCAATTTCCCCAGTTTCTATTCTTCCTCCATTAACAACTTGCTCACCATTCAGGCCTCTGCCAGATACCCAGTAACAATGGCAATGCCATATATTTTATGTTGTAATTTGTACCAAATTTCTAGCAGCAGAACTGCCTCTGAGGAGCTTTGGCTACACCTGGGATTGATCTGGGTGATAGGATCAAACAGTTGGAGCTGATTTCATAATGGGATGGGATTTGGGGGGAAGAAGTGAATGTATTTTGCAAGTGGAGGGGATGTGAATTGTGGTGGCAGAATACAAGGAGAAGTGGACTCCAAATAGGGTTATCAACACTTCCTTCCACCCTGCAGATGTACGCCACTCTTGCCACCAAGAAGTAGTCTTGACCTGGCCAATGTGCTACATGGTTAGAGAGTCTGGCCTCGGGTTGTGGATTCGATTCCTGGTCAAGGGCACATTCCTGGGTTGCACGTTTGATCTCCAGCCCCTGTCGAAGCACATTCTGGTGGCAACCAATCAATGTATCTCTTTCAGATCTCTCTCTCTCTTGCTCTCTCTCTCTTTTCCTCCCCTTCCCTGACTCCCTTCCACTCTTTCTAAAAAAAAAAAGTCAATGGAAAAAATATCCTCGAATGAAGATTAACAGAAAAAAAAAGTGGAGTCTCTTTCCTCTTGGCCTGATGTCATGACTTGCGGTCATTCAGCTGAAATGACATTTGGGCCCAAATGTTAAGAAGACTGGCATCCTCTGCTTTCAAACTCTTGGAAGACAGTCCGACTAGTCTATGTCATGAGACCACATTGTAGAGGACAAGGTGCCTTGTTGGTCATTTCAGCCAAAATAATGTTATGTTGTATGGTCACTAAGATTTATAGTGTTTTTCAAAGGCAGCAACAGATAACAAATATTGATCATAGAATCACATACAACAGTTATATTACATGTCAGTTAAAACTATGGTTCCCTCATGCATAGCTTGACTTTTATGTAATCATGCCACAAACACAGTTGCATGTATATATCAGAATACACTATCTGAATAATGTGGGATTAGAAATAGTTTTTTAAATTATTTAGTAATTTCATTAAACATATTTGATTAGAATGAGTCAGAAAGACCAAAGATTGAATAAGAAATATATGTGGATTCCATGAATGTGTAGGGATCGATTACTTGATAACCTGTTTGTTAAAAGGCAGTTACAAATTTCTCAACATATGCATACCAAAAGGTCAGGTGACAGATATTGAACACTAATCATATGTCTACTAGTTATACTTTATTCATATAATTTACTCACATATTAGGATGGAGGCTGGATTAATATGCTTAGGAAAAGCTCATATTAAATTGTCCTCATTTTTAGCTTTCTTTTTCTCATTAGGATTTTCTTCTCATTAGCTGAAAAACAGTGTCATATAGTTAGCAACAACCAAGCAAAGGTTCTGTTGTAAACCTAAAGATTATATAACTGACCAAGTTCTACAAACTAGAGGTTAGGAAAATATAAAACCTATGCCACAATGAAATATAAACATACTCATATAATCATTGCTTTTTCTATGAGGAAATCTCGTTTCAGGGAGATCAGGTGTCTTGCCCAAGACTGCATCCAATTTGTCTGTACCAGACATCCACACCTTTCTTTTTCTTTCCTCTGTCAACCACAGTGCCCCCTAGAAACTAAGGTGCTCTGTACAGTGTGCAACCTTAGGATATGGGATTGAACAGACACTGGTGAACGGCGGGCAATCTTTTTAGAGGCTATTGTTAAATGTAACTCTAGAAGGCACTAGTCTCTTACAGAACATATCACTTGTGATTATTAATCACTTGCTATGGTTGCTTTCATTTTCTGTAACATTGGAAGTTCCAATATAATGTTTCAGTTCTTAGTCATCCTATGCCAATTTACTCATATTTGAAAAAAAACACAACACAACATATCAAGGAGAAGAAAAATCAAATGTCATCTACTAAAAAATATTGCCACCTTTTATTGAGTGTTTACTATGTGCTCTCAACAATTCTATATATAATAATTTTATATATAATAATATATATATCTAAGGACTTGTTTCACTTATCACTGTTACTCAGGGTGGAATCAAGGCACAAGGCAGACAGCAAGATAGGCCATGTTATTGTAAAAGGTCAGTTTAATGAAATAATTTTGGCTAATTTATCTGGATACACCACCAGTAAACAAAGCAGAGGAAGGAACCATAGAGTTCTCAAAAAATTTAGCTTCCTGCTTCACTTCCTCAGAGATTCTAATTAATAAATTGCATCAGCCATAGGTCCAGAAAGGATCAAGAGATGTGATTCAAAGAGTTTATGAAGAAACTATTTTATTTATGTATTTAATTTTTGAAAAAATTCTTTAAAAAGCAAATTAATGAGGGGAGGGAACACAATATCAGAATTTTAAATAAAGTGCCATATAGCAAAAGAAAAAATCAGTAGTAGTGATTCTGACTTTGTTTTTAAATTTTGACTTAGTCTTCACAATATCAAAATTTAAAAACAAAATTTAAATTGCAGTAATTTAATTTTTTAAAATATTGTATTAAACATTATTATTCTTGATTACTGAGTGTGTGTGTGTGTATTTAACATATTCCCTTCCTTTTTTTAAGACATGCGCCTGAGTGTCCTCACTCCACTTGTGTCTTTGCCACACAGAGAGAGAGTGTGTGATATCAGCAGACAAACATAGAACCACTTCTACTTTGAACTGCTTAGAATCACATCACGGCTTTACTAATTAACAACCCTTGGACCATTTACTTCATACTTCACCTCTATATAAACTTATTTCATAGACTGTTTTGAGAATTAAATGAACTAAACCTTAGGAAGCAGTACAATGCCTGGCACAAAGTAAGTTCCAATAAATAGGAGCTAGTGTTTTTATGTTTGGAGTTCTAATTTTACTTGATGACTTGAGGAAAGACAATTCTTCCTTTTATAATATTGTAGGCCAAAATAAAATGCTTGTTTAGACTTTTAGATAGCACCAGTGGCAATAAAGAAAATCTCTGCTTGCGACAGGCCTCCTGAGAGGTCTCATCCCAGACCAGCTCTATCCAATAGCACTTTTGAAAGGATGGACATATTCTGTGATCTATGCTGTTCAATTTGGTAGCCACTAGCCATGAGGTTTGATCATGTGGCTAGAGCAACTGAAGAACCAAAATTTGATTTTATTTCATTTTAGTTGATTTAAGTTTAAACAGTCACATGTGACTAGTGGATACTTTACTGGACAGGTAGAGACACGGGAGAATATCAGCTTACTTTTGTATTCCATGAGGAAACACGAGAATCAATGTGAAAGTACCTTCTAAAGACTTGTCACAAAGGAGGTGTCCACTAAAGGCTATTTCTCCTGACTCAAACCTATAGGACTTTATTACCACCCAGACTTGATTTCCCTACACAAACTACATCCAAAGTTTGCAGTCTTTGTAGTGGGGTCCAAAGTGAAAGCCACAAATCAAGAAATGTACACGATGATCCATTGTGGACAGAGAGAAAATACAGTTAGAGTATATGCTATTGATTTGTAATACAAATATGAGGAAAAATTAAGTTTGTGTTATTTAATAAATGGGCCAACCTCAACCCCTGCCTTGCTCAATCCCTGCTTTATAAGTCCTCACGTTGCCTGACCTATATCAGAAAATCATCCCTGAAAAGAAAAAAAATGCCACACAACAGAAGTGTAGACAGGGGTGTTCTCACTGGATGGTTTGTGTATTGTTAACATCACATTTTGCATTTTATGGGATGATATCATATGGTTAATTGTATTAAAAATAAAGATTTTAAAATAGCAAAATCCTTTCAATATTATGTGATAACATGGGAATTGGCTGTAAAAACTTTTATACACACAGAATTTTCTTGGCTATCTTTTAACAATGTAGTGAAAAGAGTTGTTGATCCTAAAGGTGAATTATGTATTTTTATTCTACAAAAGACAACTGTTCCAAATGTGCTGATTTTTTTTTCTTGTATGAGAAGTGGCTGTCCGGTAGTAGCTATCTATCAGATCTTTAAATCAATAGGTAAACTCTTTTAATACATCTTTTCAAGGTAAAAGTAATATTTCAACAATAAGCAAAAAAAAAATTGCTTTCAAGAAATGCTTGCTGTGGAGAGAGTATTTGGAAAATAGATGTTTAGAATTGTTTCCATCCATCTTTGGTGTTGCTGCCAAATCTCTGTATGTCTCCCATAAAAACACTCATCCCTGCAGACTTAAAACCTCACACACATAATTTTTTAGCCATCCTAAGATTCACACAAATGATGTTTTAGAAGGTTTGACACATCTTTTTAAAGAATTTAAAAATGCACCATTTTACAGTTAAGTTGAAAACAACCAATTGAATCAGAAAAGAAGGAAACTTATAAAACAACAAACTCTGTAACTGGTGAATAAACTTTAGAGTCATGTGTAATAATTTTTAAATACACTTGATGGTGCCTTTCTTCCCATTGGATTTGTAATTCCTTTTCAGCTATGACAGCAATAAAATAAGGCACGGAAAAAATAAAACCAGAATCACACCTTTACATTGCTGTCACAAAATGCTAAAGCAAGATTAAAAATCACTGAGGCATATCCAATTACATTGCTTTTCCCGCAAATTATAATGTATTTATATATAATAATATTTATTTATAGTAAAAATTATTTTATACCTTTAATAATGGTTTACCTCATTCTCTTAAAATGTCTATTTGTATATATCATATAATATTTATTATATATTAGTACTGTAACATGTAGCTTTTTAAAAATATAAATAATCAGATATCGAGAAGATCTAATTTCTTTACTGATACATGTGAGTTATCAAAAATGTCTGTTTAGATAGTTTATTTCTTAGTCTACTCTGTATGTCTTGACTTTCTAATTAGGTTAGAAGAGCCTTGGTGCATGTAATTTTTGAACCTCCTCCTCAATTAAGATATTGTTTAACATATAAGAAAACAGGCAACAATAAAAACAGCTATCGCTTATCAAATGGTATGCCAGAAATTATATTGGTGATTTACAGCATAATACAAGCTGCCAAGGAAACAAACATGTGAATTAAATATATTTCTTTCTGGATCTGAATAATATTATTACTAATAAAATCACTGTAGTAATAATAATGTCTAAGACTTATTGAGTTTTTATTACATGCCAGGGTTCAATGTTCTTTACTTTGTATCAGATAACACAAGAATTCTATGAAGAATGTACTATTATAGTTATCCTATATAGAGTTTAGTAACTAAAGTTTAAAATATAATCTAAATAACTAAACTAAGCTGGTAATTGGCAGATGCAATATTCAAGTCCTAGAGCCCATCTCTTAAGTACATCTGATACCCCTAAAGAGTATGCTATTTCCAATATGGCACCCTTCTTCTTACAGGTTGATTGACATTCAACAACAATAACAGTATCATTTTGAATATCATCATTAGATAATTTCCAAGTTTTTGTACTGTTTTTCAGGTTTTATACTTTTAATGAATTCTTTAAACAGCTAAGATTAATAAAGATCAAAATGTTGGAGGCCAAAGAGATAAATTTAAAAAGTGAAAAATTTGTCCACATGAGTTAAATTCTGGATTCCTTTAGATAATTTAACCATAGTGTTCTGTTTACTTATTTAATAAAGCTTTTGAATTGTCTCACTTCTGCACTGAGTATGTGTGCTGGTAGGCACAATGTGAAGAAGGGTTCTTTTTATAATTAGACAATAATAGGGTCTAAGATATTCACTGTAAAATATGTGGCAAGTTAGTGAGCTCTTATTCAACCCATTTTTTAATGCCATTTGAGAATTTTGCATTCTAGGCTTTCTACCTATCATCCTGGAATTTCAGTAACTTGCAAAAAATCAGATCTGAGCATTGCAGGTTGTCTATTTACAATTGCCCTAGCAATCGACCCTATGTAGCTATTATTAGCTATTGACTGAAAGGGCTCCAAGGGAAATGGGATGTAAGATGCACTACAAGTAGACAAACATTGTACTTACCATGACAAAAATCCTTCTGTTAAATGTTGAGGAATCCTAAATTTAAACTGGTATGTGCTTTCCCCCATACAGTCTGTGGAACACTCACTGTGGCTATGTAGTTGCATCTCTGTTAAAAGAAAATTTAGTCTCTATTCACTGATTATGATGCCATGTTGCATTAATAGACCTCCTGTTATGTTAAACCAGCTGGACACACTTGACTAACTCTCGAAAGCAATGGATAAATACGTTAGCTGTCTGGCCCAAGTTCTAACTTTCCATCTCTGGATGGGCTCTAGTTGCTGATACTGCTACTTGGGAGATTAAGAAACAAAGTTAGAAGAGTGTTCCTAAGAGCAGTAGAAAGGCCGGCATAGAAAGAAAACATAGACAAGGCATTTGAAGATACAATTGTTATTCACTAGGCTTTTCAAACTTAGATGGCTTAGGCCTGAAAAATAACTCAGGGGTTCTCCATAAATGAGTTACAGAAGGATTTCCAACTCAGTTCAGAGGATTTAATTCAACAAAAGCTCATTCACCATCCCCCATGAGGATTAAATCGGAGTGGAATATTTTTGTAATAATGTATTGTAGGTACAGCCACAGATTAACCCTGGATGTGAACTTTCAAACAAATCTCTGGAAAGAACCAAACATCAGGCACGTACAAGATTTTCCAACCCCCTGCCACCCCCACGCCCCCCCCCATCTCATTAATTCTCATTTTCTCATATTCTCTCTTTTTGTCTGTCTCTCTCTCCCCACTTATCATTTAGCTATCAATCTTATTTACAAAGGGCAATCAAACATAGATCATGATAGTAAATATTTAAGTGGTTTGATGTTTTTTCAAAAATAAAAATGCCAATTGAGAAGAATTATATTATTAACAACAGTGAAAATAACTTTAATCATACACTAAAACACTTCATGTACTTTACAAATAATATTATTTCTTACTAATATTTTGTATTGACAATTCTTGGTCATAATTAGGTTACAGCAATATATTAATTAATTACACTGTGGAGGCCATTATGTATAGTCAAAAAAGAATAAATATGTTCTGATGATCGGGGATTTACAATTTGAGCAATGGCCTCATCACTCTTTCTTAATATTATATTTCATGAAAATTTCAGTTAAAACAGAGTGAGGACCCACTATGTGTCAAGCAGAGCTCTGAATATTTAGCAAGAGAAAAAAATGCAAAGCAGATGTTTATAAGATTATGCAGTAAATGCAGTTAAACCAAGAGAAGATGTTCAGAAAAACTATAGGCAAGACTTCAAAGAAGAGTAGAATTAATCTATTCCTTTAAGATAAAGAAATTCACTGTCAGAGAATAAAACAGAGGAAGAATATTCTAGACCCAGCACAGCTAAGAGATAATGATAGATAATATTCATGGAGTAACTGCTGGACATTTTACTAAAATTCTAAGCATGAGCTAGCTCATTAAATCTCAATTTAGAAAAATCTTACTCAGTAGGTAATCTCATTTCAATTGTAAAAAAAAACGATGCTAAATGGGTTAAATAACTTCTGAAAGATCACAGAACTAGAAAATGGTAGTGCCATGATTTAAATCAAGAGTAAATAAACTAACAAAATAGAAACAGACACACAGATAGAGAACAGATTGACAGCTGTGAGAGGGAAGGGGGCTGGACAAGGTAGAAGAGAGTATAGGGGGGACAAATGGTGTTAGAAAGAGACTTGACTTGGGCTGGTGAATACATAATACAATATACAAAAAAATGTATTGTAGAATTATATACCTGAAACCTATATAATTTTATTAACCAATGTCACCCCAATAAGTTCAAAAAGGAAGAAAAAAAAGAAGATTATATGGCCCCAGAATCCATGCTTTTAAACAATTCATTATACTACTTCCAAAATTTCTGAGATGTAAAATACCATGATATTTCCAGAGGGTATCAGGAAGATCAAAGTACTTTTTAAGACATATGTATGTCGGCTATCTGTATCTATGATATTGCTTAGCCTTGGCTTCTGAGTTAGAAATTACTTTACATACATTATAAATACAGCTTTATTGTTTTGAATGAAACAAGAGACTCTACATTCCATAAAACAGAGATTTTTTTTTCATCTTTACTTCTTACTAAGACAGACTAAAATATAACTCCCCCCCTTTTTAACTTATTCAGGATCTTATTCATTCTTTTTCCAATTACTAATTTTTATTAAGAATTAACTCCTCTACTCTTAATCCATGACTTTGGTGGAGCTGATCTCACCTACAATGGGAATATAGGAACCAGCCGGGAAAATCAGATCCTAACCCCAGCCCATTTTCACTGCCCTAAAAATCCTCTCTTATCTACCTATTAATTCTCTCCCCCTCTTTCAACCTCTGATATCCACTGATCTTTTTACTATCTCTCTCCATAGTTTTATTTTTTTCCAGAATGTCATATAGTTGGAATCATACAATATTAGATTTCTCACATTGGCTTCTTTCATTTAGTAACATGCATTCAAGGTTCCTCCATGACTTTCATGACTTGATAGCTTTTTTTTTTTTTTTTTTTTTTTAGTTTTTAATAATATTCCATTGTCTAGGTGTAGCACAATTTAATTATCTATTCACCTACTGAAGGATACCTTGTTTGCTTCCAAGTTCTGGCAATTAGAAATCAAGCTGTTATGAATATCCATGTGCAGGATTTTGTGTGAACATATGTTTTTAAGACTTTGGGGTAGGTAAATACCAATGGGTATGATTGCTGGATCCTATGGTAAGAATACATTTAGTTTTGTAAAAAATCACCAAACTGTCTTCTAAAATGGCTATACCATTTTGCACTCCCACTAGCAATGAGTGAGAGTTCATGTTATCCCACATTCTCCCCAGCATTTGGTGTTGTCAGTGTTTCAGATTTTGGCTATTCTTATAGGAATGTATTGGTATCTCGTTGTTTCAATATGCATTTCTGTGATGACATATGATGTGGAGCATCTTTTCCTATGCTTATTTTCCATCTGTATATCATATTTGGTGAGGTATCTGTTAAAATCTTGGCTCACTTTTTAATTGGGTGGTTTTTTTTTTATTGTTAAACTAGAGGCCTGGTGCACGAATTCGTGCACAGGTGGGGACCAGCTGGGGGGAGGGGCCATGAGCAGTTTTACAGCCAGTCAAACTCACGGTGGAACTCCTGGTTGAGGGGACAATTTGCATATTAGCTTTTTATTATGTAGGATTATAAGAGGTCTTTGTATATTTGAGATAGTCATATATCAGATATGTTTTTGCAAATGCTGTCTTCTCATGCTCTTGACACTGTTTTTCATAGCACAGAAGTTTTTAAGTTTCATAAAGTCCAGTGTATCAATTATTTTTTTCATGGATTGTACTTTTAGTGGTGTACCTATAAAGGTATCACCATATCCAAAGTCATCTAAATTTTCTCCTCTGTCATCCTCTAGGTGTTTTATAGTTTTTCAATTTATATTTAAGTCTATGATCTTAACTTTTGAGTTAACTTTTGTGAAGGGTATAAGGTCTGTGTCTATATTCACTTTATTTTTTGCATGTGAATTTTCAGTTGTTCCAGCACCAAAGACTATCTTTGTTCCATTGTATAACCTTTGCTCCTTTGTCAAAGATCAGCTGACTATATAAAGGTGTGTTTCTGGGCTCTCCGTTCTCTCACCAATACCACACTACCTTGATTATTGCCATTTTATAGTAAGTCTTAAAGTCAGGTAGGGCCAGTCTAATTTTGTTCTTCTCCTTCAATATTGACTTGACTATTCTTTCTTTTGCCTCTCCATATAAACTGTAGAACCCGTTTGTCGATATCCATAAAATAACTTGCTGACATTTTGTTTGGGATTGCATTAAGTTTATAGATCAAGATAGAAAGATCTGAGAAGTTTTTCTTTAAAGTATGTTTTTCTATGGAATATTTTATAAAACCAAAGCCCACTCAAACACCTCTGGTAATTTTGATCTGCTAATGAGTTGTTTCATTCTGGATTAATGAATTATTTTCTCCTGTGCTAGTTTGGATGTGGTTTGTGCTCAGTTCCTGCTGTGTGTTCTGATATGATAGACTTTTAAAAATACAAGGTGAAGCATTACTAATGTTACCTCACAGCAGGACTCATTCAAGAGCAAACAGATAAGCAAGAGCATTGGCAATGTGGAAGCCTTTCTGGTCTATTTGAATGAGAAAACTACTGTGAGAGGTACATGGACTTTGGAATGCCTTATATAATCCATTCACTTATTTATCCATTACTTAGTCTGCAAGCATTTCTTGACTGTCTATAACATACTACACAGTGTGTTAGATGCTGAGAATGAAGAATAAAGACATCAATGTTTTAAAATAATATAATAACTTTTTTCTGAACACAAGATAATATATCACATACTTTGCACACATTGTTTCATGGAATCATCACTGCAAGCCAGATAAATTGGGCATTTTATTACTCATTATACTGGTCAAGAAACTGAGAGCCATGAGGCTGGACTTACCAATAATTATAAAGTTAACAATTCATGGAATTAGAATTTAAGTCCAAATCTTCCCCCCTCCAAAAACCATGCTCTTCACTTTAATTTCACTGTCTAGTGAGAAAACATCAATGAATGTAGACAGACGATAGCTTTGTGCAAGAATTGAGAAGATTTACTTTGAAGTAAAATAAACTCAGGTTCAATTTTTGACTAACATAGGCTGCACAATCCCAGGCAAGTTACTTCAAGTTCCAATATTCATTTTTTTTGCAAGGAGGAGCAAACAAAATAACACTGATAATACAGGCTTCTTAACTAGCATCATACCTGGAACACAATGTGTAGAGACCAGTAAGCATTTAGTAAATCCTTCAGGGATAAATGTAATAAAGCATATTAAGCTCTTTGCACACTCTTCCTAGCACATGATCAGTATTTAATAAATGTCAAATTCACCAAACTTCCCTGACTACCAGAGCTCTGATTTCTAGCAAGTTCTTGATTCTTTTTCAAATGTATTTTTTCTTTATTTTACATATTCCTTTAGTTTGTCATAGTGGCTACTTTCCATCCAGTGGTAGTTAGGACTCAGATTAGTTTATCTAAATAAAAAAAAGTCAACCTCGCTTTACTGAAACATATGATGTGTTATACAGGAAACACTGTTATCACTGATTTTGTCATATCACATTTAATCCACATAGCAATTCCAGGAGGAAACTGGATCTCAAAAAGAAATATCAGCTTGGCTTTATCTTCTGACTCCTCGCCATAATAATCAAATGCAGTGATACTTCACAGGATTGTATATTTTATAAAATACCCGAATCTAGTTGCATTTACACAAAACAGATCAAAATACAGAAAAATAGTTGGTCTAGATCAATTTGTCACACCTGCATAATCATTCTGAATCACTATAGTTATAATGTAGGGGTTTGTACTAATTGTTAGGTACCTCTCTGGTCTGAGAGACTAGTCAGTTTTGGATTAATTTTGTCTAGTAATCTGTCTTACCTAAACACTGCTTTATTCCCCCAAGCAATCAGGTTACATTCTGGAAAGTGCTTAGCTCAAAGGCTAGCATAGTACAAGACACCCAGGTGAATAAAGATGTCTCTAAACAGTGTAATACATGGCTAGGATCTCAAAAGCAAAGTTGGAGCTATGGAGATAGTGATTTGAGAGTCACCAACATATAAACAATAACATATAAAAATGTCCTCAAATTCTAAAAAGAGGTAGTTCATTTTGAAAAAACATAATGTTCAGTTCATCTGAAGATGCCATTGAAATGAAAGCTTCATTACTAGTAATACCCTTAACATTGAGTATAGTCTATCACGTTTTGAGTCCCAGGCCCTGTAACCAGAAAGTTTGTTTTGCAAAAAAGATCAAACAAAATAGCACTGATATTATGGGCTTCTTAACTAGCATCATGCCTGGAACACAATGTGTAGAGTCCAGTAAGCATTTAGTAATTCCTTCAGGGATAAATGTAATAAAACATATTAAGCTCTTTGCAGACTCTTCCCAGCACATGATCAGTATTTAATAAATGTCAAATTCACCAAACTTCCCTGACTACTGGAGCTCTGATTTCTAGCAAGTTCTTGATTCTTTTTCAAATGTATTTTTTCTTTATTTTACATATTCCTTTAGTTTATCATAATAGCTACTTTCCATCTAGGGCTTTAGAAAACTAGAATGGCAAGACAGTGTTTCCAGAATGACAAGCCTTTCTGTTCACTGGTGTGTCCATGCTAGTTTCAAACCAAATAATCACTCTATGGGTGAGTGTGATGATGCTTTTATCACAGCAGGAGAAATTCCCCATGTCAAAATTGGCACCAATTATGCAAATGAAATTTAAAGGGTTCATTAGCTAAATGGTAATTAGAGTAACCTGCATTAAAGAAATGATATACAAAATTTCTATCAAGAAAAATCACTTTATTTTTACAATAACATTTAAAAGTCTTCTCAATGAGTGATAAATAAATCAAGATTTTAGAATTATTTTATGGATATTTAATGGATTCATCCCTGATATTCTTTTTATGAGACATTTTAACATTTGTTCCTTTGTTGGACATTTCTTTTGGTCACAATATACTGCTTATAGTACTAACAGAAAAGATACTAGGCGTCATTTAAAGCTACATCATTGTGTAGTCGATTAAAAGAAATTTAAAATCAACAAGCTTTTACTGGAAGAAAATGTAAAGCTTCCCTAATCATCACAGGTATACTTCTTTATATATGTAATAGTAATAAGCATCTATGACTGGCCTTGTTCATTCAATGAGTTTGAAAGTTATTTCCTCTTCTTCAATTTTCCAAAAAAGTTTGTATTTTATTGATATTATTTTTCCCTTAAATATTTGTCAAAATTTACCAGTGAAATAATCTGGGCCCGGAGATTCGTTTGTGGTATATTTGATTTTAAGTGATCATAAAGTTGAGTCTGAATTTTTTGTTTGTTTTTTAACAAAATGTAGTAAGTAATCTCTCTCCTCACACTGGAGTATTTAGATCCTTTACATTCAATGTGATTATTGACATAGTTAAGTTTATCATCTTGCTAATTATTTTCTGTTTGTCCCATCTCATCCTATTCCCTTTTTATTTTTTGTCCTGTCTTCTTTTAGAGTCCCTGAAAAATATTTGATTCCCTTTTATTTCTTTTCTTTTATAATTTAGTGGTTACATTATAATTTATAGTATATCTCCTCAACATATTACAGTACACCTCTAAGTGATATTATAACACTTCATGCATAGTATAAGAATCTAAGAATAGTGTACTTTTTTTTCTCCTTCTGATCTTAATGCTATTGTTGCCATACATTTGACTTACAGCTATGTAATAAACCCGCAATGCATTGCTCTTACTTTTATTTCAACAGTTAATATCTTTTAAAGAGACTTAATAAGAAGATAGTCATATATTTACCCACATGGTTGTTTTTCCCAGTACTCTTCATTTGTATAGATACATATTTCCATCTTTGTTTTCTCATCTTCATCTTTATTGAGTATAAATAAAGTTGTATCATCCAGAACCTACTGACAAATAAGCCATGGAAGAAAAAGTTATTCAATTATATACGCATTATAAAATCTGATCCTAGTACCATACAGTTGCTCATTCTTTGTAGATGGTGACCTTCACTGAATTTAAGATATCATGAATATCCTAGAGCAGTGGTCTCAACCTTCCTAATGCCGCGACCCTTTAATACAGTTCCTCACGTTGTGGTGACCCCCAATTTCATTGTTACAAATTGAACATAATTAAAGCATAGTGATTAATCACAAAAACAATATGTAATTATATATGTGTTTTCCTATGGTCTTAGGCGACCCCTGTGAAAGGGTTGTTCGACCCCCAAAGGGGTCGCAACCCACAGGTTGAGAACCCCTGTCCTAGAGAGTTTACTCATGGTGGGACGCCTCGCCAAAAACAGGTAAACTTGGCACGGGTGACACAATCTCAACAAAATCCTTGGGACTTGGAAAAGTGTCATGGAGGAAACATATATCCAAGCAGACTATAATGATCCAGAATAAAAAATATGCACAAGAGTTTGACTTCAGTAAGATTTACAGTATAGAGCAGTGGTTCTCAACCTGTGGGTCGCGACACCTTTGGGGGTCGAACGACCCTTTCACAGGGGTCGCCTAAGACCATCGGAAAACACATATATAATTACATATTGTTTTTGTGATTAATCACTATGCTTTAATTATGTTCAATTTGTAACAATGAAATTGGGGGTCACCACAACATGAGGAACAGTATTAAAGGGTCGCGGCATTAGGAAGGTTGAGAACCACTGGTATAGAGGATCATAGCATCAAAGAAAATGCACAAATTTCCATCTTGTATTATTTTTGTTCTCCCTGAAGAACTTCCTTTAATATTTCTCATAGTGTAATAAACTGATAATGAATTATTTCAGCTTCCATATGTCTGAAAGTGATTTTAATTTAACTGCACTTATTAATTATATTTTTGTTGGACATAGAATTCTAAATGGGTTTTTTCTTTTCTTTTCATAGTGTCAAGATGCTGCCATATTTTCTTCTTGCTTGCATTGTTTTCAAGGAAAAATCTGCTGTCATCCTTAAATGTGGTTCTTTGTATAAAATGTATCTTTATTAACTCGGGCTGATTTTATAATTTTCTCTTTATTGCAAGTTTGATTATGATGTGCCTTGGTTTAGTTATCTTCATATATGTTGCTTTGGGGATTTGCTGGGCTTGGATCTGTAGCCTCACCTCCCTACCCTCCCCTTCAGGAACTCTGACTTTGCATATTGGACTGCTAGAAGATGTCCCAGCAGCTTACTGGTACTTTTTTCATTTATTTTGGCATGCTTTTGACTTTGGCCTTCTTTATATCATCCATCTTTTATATCTTTTTCTGCCAAGCCATGTCAGAGTTCTTGAACTCACTACTCATCTTCTCAACTCAGTCAGCTGGTTTCCCCCTGAATTCCCCTTTCCTGAACTGCAGCCTGGAAATCTGCAGTAAGCCAGGGCAATCACAGGGCTTATCTTATTTGTCGTCCTTCATGGGCTACCTTTTGTAACCAAATTCCAGTGTCTTCAAAATAATTGTTCCATATATTCACCTGTCTTCTTCTTTGTCTTTTTCTGAATTGTTTCAGATTTGAGTGTAAATCCAGATTCTGTTACCCAATTAGATTAGTTTTTAATTTAAATGTGAAGATAGTTTCCAAATTCAGCTTTTCTAATCTAAAAAGTCCATGTTCTTTACTATTATGCTATATATAGCACAGTTATTTTCAAGCTTTTTTATCTCATGGCACACGAAACCTAATTACTAAAATTCTGCGGCACACCAGAAAACATATGAATATTTTTGTCGATCTGATGAAAAAAAAATAGGTATAATTTTAATTCATTCACACCAGATGGCAATTGTTGTGCTGGCTGTTGTCATTTTTCTAAATTCTGACATCTAAGAGAAAAGAGGTCAGTGCCCCTGACTAAATAGTCAGTTATGCATGCTTTATAAATTCTTGCAGCACACCAATTGAAAACCGTTGCTATAGTACCTTATCAAAGGTGCTGTGTTGTTTTTAGAGAGAGACATCACTTTTTCTCTTACAGGGAATCACAAAGGATGTACAAGAGGTAGATGGAGAGCTCACATCTCACTGAAGCAATAGAGAAAGCTGTCATCTGTGAAGAGAGGTGGGGAAAAGGTAAGTGATGTATGGCTTAAGCCTGAATCTGCCTCTGAAGAAAGGGAGCCAGAAATCCAATGAGGGATGAACAAGAGGGTTGCCAAGAAAACACCCACAGCCAAGTTGTGGTTGGACAGCTCAGACCTCTAGTAAGCCAAGTTTGATGGCTCCAGCAAAGACTGGAACCCAGAAGCAGGAACAAAGTGGAGAAAGCAAAATGTGACAAAAACATAGAACTTGGTTCTGAAAAGCCAAGAGAGGGATGGGTCAGGGCAAGGGAGTATGTCAGCAACTGAAGTCATAGAATTCAGGTAGCTGGGTTTCCAAAAAAGTAGCTATTGGTCATGAGGAGCCACAGTTAATGATTTAAGTAAACAATATTCTAAAATATGGATGGAAAACAATTTTTATGCATGAGAGGAAGGAGGGCAAGAGACGACAGGTAAGGATATTTTAATTCTGGACAGTGCTGAGTGAACTCGGGGATAGTACTTTATTCTGTTATTTGTAGCATATGGCTGATATAATGCGGAAATAAAGGTTAACAGGGGCAGAGAGTAATTGACTATGAGATCAAGCATCTGAAAGATAGTGTATCGAAAGGAATGACATTTTTGAGCCAGATGCTGTAGCATTCCAGGCAGAGTGACACTAACAGAAGGGAGCTGCACAGCATAACCCCTAGTGATGAAGAGCTGAGGGAAGACAGTGGGACAGTGAGGAGCCTGGCTCCAGGCCAAAATCCTATATGCGACCTGTCTGGCCCAACCATAGATGCTTACAAAGCTTTGCCTCACAGGTCTCATGGGTAGGAGCTCCCCCTGCCCATACCAGATCTGGTGCACAGCCAATGCATTGCAGTTTTCAGGAGGCGATTGCAGACAAGGACTCAAGCCCTCATCCCTAAGCCAGCCATCCATGCTTATATGTTATACTAGAGGCCCGGTGCACAAAAATTTGTGCACTCGGGGGGGAGGGGGGGGTCCCCCAGCCCGGCCTGTGCCCTCTCGCAGTCTGGGACCCCTCGGGAGATAACGACCTGCTGGCTTAGGCCTGCTCCCGGGTGGCAGAGGGCACGCCCAATCCCTAGGTGCAGCCCCTGGTCAGGCTCAGAGCAGGGCTGATTGGGGAGTTGGGGCGCCGCCCCCTGTCATGCACAGAGCAGAGCGGATCAAGAGGTTGCGATGCCACCCTCAGTCATGCTCAGGGTAGGGCCGATTGGGGGGTTGGGACACCACCCTCTATCAGCCACAGAGCAGGGCCGATAAGGGGGTTGGGGCGCCGCCACTGTCACACTCAGGGCAGGGCTGATGGAGAGGTTATGTGACAGGGGAGCGGTGCCCCAACTCCCCTATCAGCCCTACTCTGTGAGTGACAGGGGGGAGCTCCTCAACCCCCTGATGGGCCCTGCTCTGTGCGTGACAGTGGGTGGCGCCACAACCTCCCCATCGACCCTGCCTTGAGTGTGACAGGGGGTTGGGGAGCTCCCCCCTATCTGGCACAGAGCAGGGCTGATCAGGGGGTTGGGGCGCCTTCCCCTTTCATGAACAGAGCAGGGTAGATAGGGAGGTTGTGGCCCCGCCCCCTGTCACACACAGAGCCGCAGGGCGATCAGGGGGTTTGGGCGCTGCCCCCGGGCACGCTGATCCCGGTGCCGGGAGGCATATTACCCTTTTACTATATAGAATAGAGGCCTGGTGCACGGTGGGGGCTGGCTGGTTTGCCCTGAAGGGTGTCCTGGATCAGGGTGGGGGTCCCCACTGGGGTGCCTGGCCAGTCTGGGTGAGGGGCTGAGGGCCATTTTTAGGCTGGCGGGTGACTGAAGCTCCCTACCGCTCCTTTTTTTCTTTCTTTTTTTTTTATTCTGGGCCAGCTTTAGCTCTGAGGCCTCGCTGCTGAAAACATTGATACAATGTTGCGGTCAGGCTGGCTGAAGCCTGGCTGACTGAAAGCCGGTTTCTGGGGTTTTGTTTAGCTTCTATATTTGCAACATAGTTGCTTAGAGTTGCAGCTGAGAGGCCGGCAAGTCAGGCGGGGAACGTTGGAGTCCGCCATCACTGGAGCAAGCAAGCCTCCCTGTTTGCTTCAGTGCATGGCTGCCAGCCGCCATCTTGGCTGACAGTTAATTTGCATAAGGATATGCTGATTAGCCAATGGGAAGGGTAGCAGAGTGACACCAATTTGCATGTTTCTCTTTTATTAGTGTAGATATCTGCATTCCTATTCTAGGCACCTTCATGCAGAGGCCTCCTTATTGATGGCCTGGGCCGAGGTACTTTTCTCCACTTTAATTCAGTACCTTTCCACTCCTATTCTTTATACATATACCTTACCCCACCCCCACTCCAAGTCTATAAAAGGCAGGAGCTTTGGGTTCTGGGATCCTCAACAGTAGGAAGAATCCCCCACCCCCTGACCCTCCTGCACTAATCCACCTGACCTTGCCTGGTGCTGTTCCATGGGAAAAAATGAAATACTGAGGAACCAGAGCCACATTTTTTCTCCTGCTTGCTCTGTCACAATAAGTGAATAAAGACTTGAATATTACTCTCAGATTGGCCCATTGTCCTAATTGACCACAACCTTGACATCTGGTTCCTCAATAGTCAGGGCCTAAAAAATTAACCATTTTCAAATGAAAGTGCTTTAAGCTCCATATGTAATTCAAAATCATAAAGGTTCTGCTAGTATCAGTGAAAGAAGGTATATTGTTTGGGTACAAACTTTTACACATAAAGACTTTTTCTTCTAAGAGGTTAATCATAACACTTTTAGTAATAAATGTACAATATAATATAATAATTATATCAATAAAGTAAAAATTGATGCTGATGAAAGATACCATAATATGTGGCTGATATTAAAACTGTTCTTTGACTATAAGAAACTTATAAATTTTATATAATTTACAGTGTTAAATTTAGTGTTTAAACCATGGTAGGCACACAGTAAACATTTATGCTTTTCAATAAAATTAAATATTTAGGCTATTGTTTTGGTTTAAATTTGAACTTTGTCATACGTATATTATTCAATCATTTATGCATTTTTCATCAAATATTTTAGCATGTGTCTACTACAAATCAACTACTATACAAGGCCGTAGATAAAAAGATAAAAAATACATGGTTCCTGACCCCAGAGAAATATCAGTGCTCATACAATGTTAGCTAGCTCTTATGGAAACTATCATTTAGTGTTGATAAGAGTAGTTTTAATAAGGCTGTACTAAAATCTTCAGAGGAGAATAAGCAATGTCTAAACATCAAATGCAATGGAGATAGCTGATGGTGAATATTTTACCATAAAAAAAAAAAAAATAATAAATAGAGCCATTTCTTAAAGGTTCTTAGAATATAACAGAAAAACAAATATTCTACTTAGCTTTTTTTATGTCTGTGCAAGATTTTTCCAGTCTGATTATTTTCTAATAGCATTGTAGCCTTGTCTCCAATACATTTCCTGTTTACTGCTCTAAGAATCTAACTAAAAATCTCTTCCCTATTTTCTTTCTCTTTTTGTCTCCTTGCTCCTTCTTTTTCTTCCTTCTTTTTTCTTTCTTTCATTAGTATATAGAATTTAAAATACAGTACCTGAGGAGACAGGATAAATGTTAAATTTTTATCTCAGTAGAAAGTGTAGCAAGAAATGTTTTAGGTAAACACTTGACCTAGAAATGCCTTTTTATGTGCGGTGCAGTGGCTTAAAATTGGGGAAAGTGAACTAAAAATATAAGCTATTTAAATTTACATATGCTGTCCTCTTAGAAATGCTTAATGATTTGCTTGATTCTAATTGCAGTACAAGAATAAGATGAGTGCCCAGATCTCAAATCAAAGGCAAGATTGTCTAGATTTAAAAAAAAATGTATTACGTTTTTCCTTTTGACATTTTGGAGCTAGAAAACAAAATAATCCCATAGTCCAAAGAAAAACTGATTAAAACATTTTGAGACTGCCATTTATGTATATTTACCATTCATGTAAACAGCACTTACTTAAGAATAAAGAATTTTTAAACCAAAAGAAAAACTTATACTCAAAATAAATTCTAAAGAGAAAACATCTTATATCTTTTGACCAACAATTATCACAGTTATCTTACCACCTAGGAAACTAACATATCCTTCCTAAATATCCATGGGCTAAAATCTAGGTTTAAATTACAGCTCTACATTTGGGGATGATAAAAACAAAACCATCCACTCCACTGGATAAGGTAAATTCACTCATTCTTCCCATCCTCCCTCTCTCCCTGTCTTTTTTCTTCCTTTCTTTCCCATATTTTTATTACACCCAAAATGTAAGTGATTGCTACATAGCAGGCACTGAGTAGGGTGCTGAAGTGATAGAAATAAACAAGACAAATCTCTTCTCTTTAGATCAGTTGCAGAAGACAAGCCTAAACATATGAAATTGGTAAAATGTAGTAGGTGCAATAACAGAAGCTTATTCAAAATGCAATGACAACCCATGCTTTCATTCATCTGCCACCAGGGTTCAAGGCAATGAAGAAGTCATCATCAGATGCCTTTAGGATCCCGACTCTCCTTGTCATACTTTAGCCCCCTTTACTTCATGAGAACAGCAGAACAGGTGATGTTGACAAACACCTGCCTCAGGCAATAAATCCAGTAGAGGGTCCCTTGCAAGTAGTACCAGTAGAGAGAAAGAGATAGGAGAGGGCTCTCTGCCAAATACCAATGTACACAGCGAAGCTGTCAATCTTCTGCGTCAATTGGGATGGAAGAAGCATAGACACAGGAGAACAAATGTGAGAGATTATGGGCTAAGAATCGGGATAGAACACAATGATCGACTTCACAAAAGAAAGTCTAGTAATATACAGGGGTGGACAAAAGTAGGTTTACATTTGTGAGTATATTAAATGCAGTTTATTCTTGTATTATTATTTACTAGAGGCCTTGTGCATGAAATTTGTGCAGGGGGCGGGGGGGAGAGTGTGTGTCCCTCAGCCCAGCCTGCACCCTCTCCAATCTGGGACCCCTCGGGGGATGTCCAACTGCCAGTTTAGGGCCGAGCCTGGTGGGAATGGTCCTAAACAGGCAGTCGGACATCCCTCTCACAATCCAGGACAGCTGGCTCCCAACCGCTTGCCTGCCTGCCTTCCTGATAGCCCCTAACCGCTTCTGCCTGCCAGCCTGATCACCCACTAACCACTTCCCTGCCAGCCTGATCACCCCCTAACCACTCCCCTGCCAGCCTGATCAATGCCTAACTGCTCCCCTGCAGGCCTTGTCCCTCCCCAACTGCCCTCCCCTGCAGGCCTGGTCACCCCTAACTGCCCTCCCCTGCCGGCCCAGTCACCCCTAATTGCCCTCCCCTGCAGGCCTGGTCTCTCCCAACTGCCCTCCCCTGTAGGCCTGGTTGCCCCTAACTGTCCTCTACTCCTGGCCCAGTCGCCCCTAATTGCCCTCCCCTGCTGGCCTGATCGCCCACAACTGCCCTCCCCTGCTGACCATCTTGTGTCCATGTGGGGGTGGCCATCTTGTGTTGGAGTGATGGTCAATTTGCATATTACCTCTTTATTAGATAGGATTTTTATATTATATATTTTTCCATATGATCAACTATAAACCTACTTTTGCCCACCCCTATCTAATTATAATAATGCCTCACACTTGTATAGCAGGTCAGAATTTCACATTTCTTTCATACACAGCAGTTTCTTTAAGTCTCAAAGCAAATCTAGAAGCCAAACAAGGAAAATATTAACTTTTCTACTTGACAGCTGAGGAAATTGAGGTTCCAGCAAGTTAAATGAATTGCCAAAGGTCACACAGCTTGGCCTCCTAAGTAGGAGTCCAGGGATTTCTCCTCTGCTTCTTGTATTCCATTTGCAGCATTTGTCTGGGGGTGGCATGCATGCTGTTGCTGTGTGTGAAAGAACAATGCTCCAGGTACCATGGTTTCTGGGTTTGATTCTCATTCCCACCATTCATTTCTGTCATGATAAAGACAAAAGGCCACTGTTCTTTTCTATTATGGGGAGCAGAAAAACAAAGTCAGCGAATATCTATGGAGGCCTGATTTGTTAAGTGCTTGATTTTTGTGTTTTTGTGGTTTCCTGATTCAGGAGCACATTTATAACCTGAAATAATACATACCTGAATAAATAACCTGTTGCCTTATCTACCCCCTGAAAGTACCCAAAGTATGGTGATTATGTGATTTTATAACTAAAAAGGGAGCAAACCCTACAATTTTATAATGCACAACCATCGTGTCACTGCATCATAGAACAAGGTCACGGGCACATTCAGCTCTCATGTTTGATGGAAATGTACTAGAGGCAGAGACTGGCTCTTAATTTTTTTCTTTTAATTTTGTCTTTTTACATGAACCTTTTTCCTACCACTTATGTCCCATTTTTGAAATAGCACAGGATCCCAGGCTGGTCATGATTTCTATCCCCATATAACCAATAGTGTACAATGGAGCAGTTGGACTAGAGGTACAATGAAAGAAGCATTCAGAAACAGAAGTTCATTCCATGCAAAATAACACAAATGGTGATCCTCAGAAGAAAGGATACAATTGTGCTGTGATTACCTACTCCAGAATATGTATAACCATCTACACATTTTGCCCTATTGATGTATCACCTATATTGTTAGTGTTCCTTTAACTAAAACTTTTTAATTTTTAGCTTAAATTAATTTATCTTAAAAGATATTCCTATCTCTTACTCTCATCAAAGAGAAAGCCCAGCCCTGGCCAGCATTGCTCAGTGGTTAAGAGTATAGGCCCATGCACCAGAAGGTCTCAGGTTCAAGGGCATGTACCCGAGTTGCAGGTTTGATCCCCAGCCCAGGTTGGGGTGCATACAGAAGGCAACCAATTGATGTGTGTCTCTCACATTGATGTTTTACTTTCTCTCCCTCCTCTCTCTCTTTCTCTCTCTCTCCCCCCCTCCCCACTCTCTTCCATTCTCTCTAAAACTCAATAGAAAAAAATATCTTTGGGTGCAGATTAACAAAAAGAAAGAGAGAGAAAGCCCAAAATAAAAACCATACTATTGAATTGTTAATGATATTTTTGACTACCCCAAATTCTTAGACCGACGCTGCTCCTGTTCATTAAAAAAATAGAGAGGGAGATAGAGATATTTGTCAGTCCTAGAGGGCAGCTGATGGTATAAGGACATGAAACTGAAACTTTCTCTGATAATAATCAGAAGGTGTGGGAGACAAGTGAAAAGACCTTGCCCAAGGTACGATTCATTATTATTTGATACCATCTCGACACACTACTACCTAAAACTACCTCTAACACATAGCTAATCCTTGGGCAACACACACTTACTAACTTTTTCTTCATATATACAGTATACTAGTATAGGAAATACTTAATACATGTGTGTTAAATAAATGTTACATCAAACCTGGACTGATGGGGTTTTTTTTAGTACCTTTGTCTGGCCAGATCACCTTTATAATCCTAATTGATGGCATCAGACTTTCAACACAAATGTGAAAATACCAAGCACAAAGTAAACACTTGATAATAACTTATTGACCAGTATTTGGATCAGTATGGACAGAACAAGAAGGCATGTATTCCCACAATCAAACTGATAACAGGGATGGAGTATCTTATATACTTTGGGCTGTGCAAAGTCAAATTAGATATATGCTCTTTCTATTTTTCCATTAGTATGTAAGGTAAAATACTAGAAGTTTCATGTAGAACTCAAAGAAAAAATAACATATATTTTAGCCATAGTATCAATATTATGGAAGAAGCTATTGCTTCTTTACTGACTCATCTGCTTAGGAAAGCTGACCTTTATCTAATTAGAATTTCCCATTTAGACTTGAACCTAAAATGACTGTGGCGTATATTCCATGTCATACATTCAACTATTATTCTTGCTGACATTTTTCATATATTCTGTCCTAATTGCATCCAGAAAGTATAATAAAATTTTACCATGTATTAAAGATAAAGAGGGTTCTGTACAGGAATCAACATAATGTGATTTGGATATTAATGCCAGGTTTCAGAGAACCTAGAGGCAGACTTTAAAAAACAAATACATATTGTGAGAATAATAAACATTATTCTAACTCAGAAGCATGGTAGTGGCATTGAAAACTTAATAAAGAGAATTGTATGCAACTTAAAATTGAATGCATTTTAATATCGAATAAAATAAGAATGTACACATTAGATCATTAGTAAGAAAAAAGTAAGATAAAAGTAAAAAATTTTGGAATGACACATACAGATAACTATTAGAAGATATTGCACACACATGTTTTAAGTTCTATATGAAAGTAATCTAGTACTTTTTGAAAGACTTTAAATGATACAGGTTAAAGATGGGGTCTTAGAACAAAGCAAAAACATGTCCCTGTGTACCTCACACTTATAAGTATTTATAAAACTTAAAATTATAGAAGAAGCCATGAGATTGCTGTGATAAAAATTTCTATGACCCAATGAGTCTAAATTTAATCCCTACTCTGCCTGAATCCAGGGAGATTACCTTGATGACCTTTTTAGCCTTGTCCAACATAGATAAACAAAGATAAAGGAAAAACTGGAATGAAAAAAACAAAATCTTAATATATTGAGGAAACCAACATTGCTTGTGGGACTGTGAATGGTACAGCAACTTTGGAAGACAGTATAACAGTATCTCATCAAATTAAACATATTCTTACCACACAACCCAGCTTTCACACTCTTTGGCATTTTCTCAAAAGAGTTGAAACTTATGTCCACAGAGAAACCTGCACACAGATGTTTTTAGCAGCTTCACTCATAATTGCCAGAAGTTGGAAGCAACCAAAGATGTTCTTCAGTTGGTGAATAGATAAACTGTGCTACATCCAGACAATGAAATGTTATTCAGCCATTAAAGGAAATGAGCTATCAAACCATGAAAGACCTGGAGGAACCTTAAACGCATATTTCTAAGTGAAAGAACCTAAACCAAGAAGGCTGGATAGTGTTTGATTTCAACTCTATGACATTTTGGAAAAGACAAAATTATAGAGACAGTAAAAAGATCAGTGGTTTGCTGGGGTAGGAAACACAGATTTTTAGAGCAGTGGAAATACTGTACATGATATTATAATGATGGATATATGTCATCATACTTTTGTCAAAACCCATAGAATGTACAACATCAAGAGTAAACCCCAAGATAACTATGAACTATAGTGAGTATAATGTACCCATGTAGGTTCATCCTTGGTAACAAATGTACCACTCTGGTAAGTGATGTTGATAATGGAGGAGGCTATGCATGTGTGAGGGTAGAGGGTGTATGGAAAATCTATGTATATTCCTATCAATTTTACTGTAAATCTAAAATTGCTCCAAAAATTAAGTCTTTGAAAAATAATTAAGAAACTAATCATGTTCAAAGTAAAGATATTGACAAAGTGATAGTTCTGTGCAAATGTCTTATTAGATTTGCAGATTATGTTTAGCAAGTAAACTCAAGCACTATTTTCTCAGAAAAGGGTGATAAGCCAATTTTATGGAGCTGCATCTATAGAGAAATCTTATCTTCAGATTAAGCCCTTATGCTTAAAGTTCTCAAAAAATGGAAAGAACTATTTAATGTAAAATCTTACAGGCATGAAACTAAACAGAAATCAATTTTAGAGGCCATTTTGAAGAGCTCCTCATTCAACAATTCATTATCATTTACAACTCTCAGCAAAGTGAACAGCCTTATTTATTTAACAAATGTTTACTGTGTTCTTCATACGTGTCAGACACAGATTTCAGTGTCTGGAAATCTGCTTCTGCCTAACCAAACTATGTTATTTGGTACAGTTCAATATACTGGAGAGTTCTTCTTTATTTCGCTGTTCTAGATGATGCCTTTGAAGCCATATGGCTAAATGGACTTCCTCTTTCAGAAGCCATCCTCCAAGATTAAAGAAAACGCCCCTAATTTGCCAGCCATTTAACCTTTGTGCTACCTTTGCACCTGTGTCCTCAAGTCAGCTGTTCAATAACCTCTCCTCAGAGCTCTTAGAAACAATTTATAAATTAAAGCTTTCTGCTGGAGATGCTAAATACAACTTAGATTTAAATACAAATGCAATTTAAATTAAATGGGAGAATTGGGGCATGTAAACACAGCAGTCAGAGCAAGAGAGCAGGGTGTTGACTGTGCTTATTGATGAGAACAGGGAACTGGGAATCAGTTATATTCCCAAAACTGTTACTTTTTGTTGTTATTTGGAGAAAAACATTGAACCTGTCTCAGTTTACCCATCTGGAAAGAAAAACTTTTTTTTTATGTGAGCCTTAACTAGATTATTAAAACTACCTGAACTCACTTTTTTTTTAATTTATAAAAAAGACATGCAATTTAAAAATAAATAACTATTACATCATCCATAGGGTGTTTTGTGTTAGAGTGTTCAGCTTCTAAGACTGAGATAAATGAGGCAAAGCCACCTTTACTGGTTGCCAGACAGAGCACTATGTCCTGATGGTTCAAAAATTTAGCAAAGTGTTCACAGTCCATGGGTCAAAGCTAAGAAACAGGTCATTTCAGGAAAAAGCTAAGAAACAGAGGTCATTTCCGGGAAAAGATGATGTGTGACTAAGTATTAAGTCCCCTCCTCCCACCAACTCACACACACAAGACGATGAGTCCATGTGCCCTGGGGGGGAGGGGGGGACAAATGTATAGAAAACCCAGATTCTGGAAAATCTTCAATAAGATGAATGAACAGTAAACTGCAGGAAAAGACCAATTAGATATAAACAGAGTAATATAAAGTTCTCCCAGCCCACCAGCCTATGTTTGTTGTCAGTTCACAATTTTTTTTTCCAAGCACCATTTATCCTTCATATATGCTCCCCCCCCACACACACCCCTCTCACCACACTGTTGTCCTACTTTTTTCTCTTTTTTTGTTAACCCTCATTGCAGGATATTCTTCCATTGATTTTTAGAAAAGAATGGAAGGGAGAGAGGGAGGGGAAGAGAGAGAGAGAAACATTAATGTGAGAGAGATATGTTGATTGATGGCCTCCTACATGCACCTCACCTGGGGCCAGATTGAACCTGCAACCCAGGTGTGTGCCCTTTACTGGGAATTGAACCTGAGACCCTTGATATGTGGAGTGACGCTCTAACCACTGAGCTCACCTATACTGGCTGCCAGACAAAGCATTATTTCCTAATGGTTCAAGAATGTAGCAAAGTGTTCACAGTCCATGGGTCAAAGCTAAGAAACAGAGGTCATTTCAGGAAAAAGATGATGTGCGACCAAATATTAAGTCCCCAGAGGAAACAAATGTAGCCTGGGCCACACTATTGTCCTTTTTGAGTATGTTTACTCAAGCAACAGCAGAGAAAGAGGGTGCTTCTCAATGTCTCACAATTGTCACACTGAAGGGGGAGAGGAAGGGGGAGGGGCACCATGTGGGGTTTGGGCTTTGAAGTTGATATTCTGCAAAAGAGTGACCAATAAGAAGGGAGTATCAAGAGACAAAGAATTGCAGCCTTTATAACTCTTAGCAAAAAAGAGCTTGGTGGATTACCCCCTTGGGACCCCCTCCCTTCGTGGGAGTCTGTATTTGCTTCCAATAAATTTCCACCCTTTTCATCTACCGCCTTTTGTCCATGGCTTCATTCTTGGCATCCATCTGGACAAGAACTTGTGAAAGAAATCACCCTTGCATCCTGCTCAGGAAAAACAACCGACTCACATAGAAAGGCATCTGATTCCCTATTTTAACCCAATAATTCTTTACAATTATTTTTTAAATTTAAAAAAAATGACTCAACTTCTTTCTATTTTAGTTTCTAATATATAAAGTGGGACCAGTAATGCTTTACCCTGTCTACCTGGTAGAGTTGTCATGGAAACTGAATGAAAAATATATGGTAGACTCCCACTTGGGCCTAAATTGGGCCCAGTGCTAGGGTTAATGTGAGCATAATTTGTGAGCTGATGGGAGGGTGTACCCAAAGAATCCATGTAAATGTAAGTGTCCCAGGAGGTAGAAGAAGGGAGGAAAAATGTAGCATAAAATAGGCTAACCCAAAGCATTCTCTCCACTTCCTTGGAGTTCACAGCACCCCTCCGGCACCTCAAGGGCCATCAAGGATATTAGCATTCTCATGGTAAACAGGGACACTAGCAGGCACTTTTCATTTTTAAAGTAATTTGGAGAACAGAGAGCATTAACCAAAGAATCCAGTACCATAGACATCTTGTGATAGCAACAGCTGACACACAGTACTACAAGACAAGGTCAGCATCTCCTTGGGACTCCCAGAAACACCAAGGGGGGAGGGGCTGCCAGTTTATGTGCAAATGAAGCTAAGATGCCACCACAACTGCTTTTAAATGTTAATATCACTTATTTGTATCCAGGGAATAAAAGTCAAATTATTTATATTAAAGTGCCTTTGCAGACTACAAAGTTCTATGCAAAAGCAATGTAATGCTATGCTTTTCAAATGTGTAAACCTCTGGGCATATCTTTCCTATTATAGATGCACAATTTTAAAAGAAAAGATTTATACAAACCTATTGGTCTCATGAAACTAATGTGCAAATCATAATCGTTATCAAAATACAGAGAAAACAGGTGCCTTACTTTTCTCCTGACCAAGCTTCTGTCTATTTTTAGACATGTGCAGAAGTGCTGCTCTTGAATAGATAATTAAAGAGCTAAAGGGGAAAGTCAATGTGGGAGAAATTATGTGTCTTAACTTATGCACTACATTTGTTTCCTCTGGAATAATCTGCATCATCCTACTCAGCCACTATTCTTTATCAAGCACCATTTCTGGGAAATGAGGAAAGGGGTGGGCATGAAAAACTACTAAGGGATCTCTTCTCCCCTCTTATGCGAACCCCTTTTGTCACCTGTGCTCAATTTCACAATCCTAAAAACCACCTGTCTGAAAGATGAATTGCCCTCAAACTCTACTATTCTGTACTTTGCCCAAAGTTAAAGCGAACATGTTTAATGCATGATCTTGAAGTCTAGATGAATGCGGGGAGCAAAACTACAAAGACTGCCTTTCCCAGCTCTGCAGACTAATTGTGGTCAGCTTCGGCTGGCTGGCAGAATCCCAATTCTGCCCTTAATCTGCATCTGGAGTGGAATGTCCCTAATGTGTAAGTGTTTACTTCTATGGGGATATGGGCACTGGGCTTTGTTCTTAACAACTGTCAGTCATTTCATCAACACTCTCAAACAAACAAATTACTCAAGAAGGCCTGATATGTAGGTCATTAACTACTTAATGTATTCAATGCTGAGGAATTACTCATTGCCAAGCCTGTGCTAAGTGATGGGAACAAAATAGTGAAGAAGACAAAGTCCTTCCTCTCATGGAGATGCATGCATAACAAATAAAGACTGTACTTTCAGACAGTGTCAAGTGTTATTTAAAAGTAATTAAGGTGCTCAGGAAATATGAGAAGGTATGAATCATGTAAAAACATCTTGGGTCAGAGAAGCCCAGGCAGGAAGGGCAGCCAAGGTAAAGAGCTTGAGGGCGAATGAGCTTGGCAGACGGGAGTAACAGTAAGGCAGGGGGGTGGCAGGAGCAAAGAGGAGCAGCGGTAGCCCCAGAAACGGGAGGCAGGGGGGGGCACACTTTCTATGGCTTTGTTCGCTCTGAAATAAATTCGAGCTGTATCAGAATGAGAGCAGAAATCATTGGAAAGGAGTTTCCACATAGTAATTTGGAGCTGGAGATGGCTCTGGCTGCAATGTGGAGAATAGAATCGGTGGGAGCAGAAACTGGTCAATAAGTCAGGGAAATCAGTATACGTTGTAATGAGAGGTTTTCTTCTTTCTTTCAATTTTTAGTATAATTGTAAGAAATACGGTCCTGTGCAACTTTTTTGAGATTACTTTTTAAAGAAGTGTGTTGCTAGGGAGGTTACTAAGGAAACTGAGCAAAGTCTGAGAGATAAGTGACCAATATTTTATGCAGACTTTATTTAAATGCCAGAGAGTAGAGCCAGGAGTAGATTAATCCCCCTAAGGAGAAAAATGCATGAATTAGAAAAAGTCAGAGAAGGTGCAGTGTGTGTGTGGTGTGTGTGGTGTGTGTGTGTGTGTGTGTGTGTGTATGTGTGTGTTTTAACCACTCTCAGGAGAAAGAGAAATGGTGGCATGCTTCATGGGGGCTAACAGAAATATAATTTGTCTAGATAGGAGATGTAACTCTTGCTTCAACAAAAGTTAGAACTAGCTAAGATTCTATAGCAGTGGTCCTCAACCTTCCTAATGCCGAAATCCTTTAATACAGTTCCTCATGTTGTGGTGACCCCCATTTTCATTGTTACAAATTGAACATAATTAAAGCATAGTGATTAATCACAAAAACAATATGTAATTATATATGTGTTTTCCTACGGTCTTAGGCGACCCCTGTGAAAGGGTCGTTCGACCCCCAAAGGTGTCGCGATCCACAGGTTGAGAACCAATGTCTATAGGTTAATTTTAAAAATCCAGTAAAAACAGGCAGATTGAACTCATTTGAAGAAAAGAGCAAAGTGTAGTAATGGAAGGACTGTCTGCCATGGAGATGGTTTAGAATGGAGTCAGAACACACCGGAACTTCTAAAGTGTCCTCAGCTGTAAAATAAGGGGGCAAAAAATCATCTTGCTGGTTGTGACTAAGAAGGTTAGTTGCCCACCAACAAATTCATTTCCTGCTTTTCATAACCAGGAATTTTTGGAAGATGACTGTCCATTGAGGCCTGCATTTCTCAGCTTCCTCCTGACTCCTTGCTGCCCCTCCCCAAACACCTCCCATGAGAGTTACTCTGGCTAATGGGACATGTGTATGCCATTTCCCAGGCAGTTTTTAAGAAGCAGTTATGCTATGACACATGCTCTTTTTTCCCTGTTGGCGGGTAAATGTGGAGGATGCTGGGGACAAGGATAGAGAAACCAACTGGAGGAAAGCAAGTCATGTAACAGGATCAAAAATTGGAGAGTCAGATATGTGGAAATAAACTATTTTAAGTCATTGGATTAGTTAGCCATTGGTTGCTTGTATTAGCATAACTGATACATGTGCTTATTTATGAGCATTGCAAATGATGTGGAGTTCATCTCTGGACCATGAATGTTTCATAAATTAAACTACAAACTGTATTAATTTTGTTCCCTTGCTCAAATTACTTAACCCCTCTGAATATTAATTCACTCATATTCACTCATCAACTATATCTTCTCTAAATATTTTCTTCCCCACTCTGAACATCCCCAACTCTGTCCGTCATTCTTCAAATGGAAAAGTTTTTGGATCTTTGTCTTTTCTAAAAGCTCTCAGAAGCATTGGTCAATGCTTCTCTAAAAGAGCACCACCAGGATTAAATGTATTACCATTAAGGGTCTAATAGAGTGGGAATCTAACCTAGCTTGTTTTGAATACTAGACAACTATTGTCCTTAAAGATTACATGGGAACAGGTGAAACCAGTGTCTCTCTACTCACTAAGTGGTAATGAGTTAATGAGGATAAGCGAGCGTATGCCTTCATTCTATAATGATGCAGTTATATTCTGGGACCCGAGTTTGAATTTCATTGTATTTGTTTTAACTCAATGTTTTACTATGGGTGTCACCAACCACATAAACGATTCCCTCAAATTTAGTGTTATTCCCAAATCTGATAAACATGGCTCCTATATCTTTTTCCAAGCCATTATCCAAATGCTGAACTGCAAAGGCCAAATCAATTATATTTTCTCCTGGAGGACAGTTTTAAATATCCCAATAAATATCCAGATTTTTAAACATATATTTCCAAAGTAGCCACCAAGCATTTTTATAGTCAGGAATTGATTTGAATGCATTGGTAAATTTCCACTTTTTTATATTACTAGGTAATTTTAACCTCCTATACAACTATCCACAACTAATCCAATTCTCAGGGTTTATTGACTCAAGAAGCAGATACATTCCACAAACATTAAACAAAGTAATTTTCAAAGGGGCAGCTCTACTTTCACAGAGGTGTTTTAGAAATTTGGGAGTATTTTTTGATTTCCACAATTATTGGGCAGTCCTCTTGGAATTTAGAGTGCAGGGATGTCAGGAATGCTATACATAGTACAATGAACAGATCTACCTTGCACATTAGATAATTATTTCATGCCTGGAAACTATCAAGTATACTGTGGTAGATTCATGCAGATGAATAATTTCTATATATCAGAGCCTAGACTCTAACTCTATTTTGTATGAACACACACACACACACACACACACTCTATTTTAATTACATAGAATTTTTCAGAAATACCATTATGCCAATCAACAAAGAAGTATGTTCTTAGTAAATATACCAATATTTGTTTACCCTTTTGGAAAAGCATGTCATAAGTCAAAACAAATATTATGAAATTTAAGTTGTCAATACAACAATCCTGTGTCATTATGCATTTTTAGTTGTTGCACTCACACTAAGTCTATATATATTGAACCTATGTATTAGCCTATTTCAATTAACAAATATAAAAATGTGAACAATTTTCAGATTAATGTTTCTTTTCTTAAAGCTAAATGTATTTTTTTCATAAGTAAGTGCAAGTATCTAATCAGTTATTTTACCTACTATACTCAGGCCTTCTCTTTTACATAATGATATGCATAATATTTTATTATTAACTAGAGGCCCGATGCATGAAATTCATGCAAGAGTAGGCCTTCCTTCCCCCGGCTGCCTGCACCGGCTTCCCTCTGGCACCCGGGACCTGGGCTTCCCTCACAGCCCCGGCTTCATTTGGAAGGTCGTCCGGAAGGACAACATCTGGTCTAATTAGCATATTACACTTTTATTATTATAGAATGGTTTCTTCTTATTTTCCTCTGTATTAGTTAGGACATTATAGTCTTTGAAAATGTGTGTAGTCTGACCAACGTGGCTCAGTGGTTGAGCTTCAAACTATGAACCAGGTGGTTGCAGTTTGATTCCTTGTCAGGCTCTATCCCCAGTGGGGGGTGTGCAGGAGTCAGCCAATCAATGATCTTCTTTCATCATTGATGTTTTTATCTCTCTATCCCTCTCCCTTTCCAAAATCAATAAAAATATATTTTTTAAAAATGTGTATAGGTAGGTTGTATTATTTAAATTTTAGGACAGTAAATGGAATTTTTCAAATTATTTGTTATAAAAAAGGAAAAGTTAGGTCTGATTGAGTTAATAAGCATATATATATAATTCTATGACTGACTGGTAGAGACTAGAAAAATAATAATAAATAGATTCTGGTTTAAAGAGAAAAAAATCTAGATTAGAAACATATATGTAATATATGTAATAAACACAATAATAGACATGGAGAAAATCTGAAGGACACAGCAGAAAAGCACCTAATTCAGTCCTGGGAATGTAGCAGGTGCTATCATTGCCCCTTGACACTCACTATTCCTGTACCTGTTGACAGGTTCTTACAGCAGCCACCTGTGATTCTCTGTCTGTTGACTTTCTTTGATCCCCTATTTCTAAACATGTTCACCCCACATTCAGGACAAGCTGGAAGTGTCACCAATATACAGCCCATCCCCTTCCAAGAGCAATTCTCAACCAATGAGAGAAGAGCATTGGTGCATATGGATCCCAGCTTCCTCATCCCTCAAGTGGGATACCTGAGGTATTTTCTATGCAGATTCTCAGTGTTTCCCAACATGTTTGAGCCCCAGCTACCAGATATGTGCTAATGAAAGCTCCCTGCATCAGCTTCTTTACCTTCCATATATCATTTTCCCACCTCTGTTCCTGTGCATCCCAATTCAATACCCAATAACATACTGAATCAAGTCTTAAATTTTAGAGTACTTCTGGGTAAGCTCAACTTTAACACAGGTTGTAAAATTCATTGCATCTTTGTTCTAAGATCCATTCTCTACCCCCTCCCCACTCAGCTGTGCTTTCTCTGGCTCAGCTCCCAAGTACAGTGCTTTTGTGGTCGTGGGTCCCACCTGGCAGCCACACCGCTCTAGCTCTTATAGAATAATCCTGACTCCTACTCTCTAGTAAACCACCAGTTTCTTTTTTCCTTCTATCATGGTGTATCTAAGAATTTCAACAGTATTCAGTGTAAGATGGTGAGTGACAGAAAATGAAGTGGAAAAGTAGAAAGCAGCTTGATGAAAGAAAACCTCAAGTGCATGCTATGAAATTTATCCTGTTAAGTAAAATTTCCTGAATTCAAATACGCTTACTTTTTTTTCTTTCAGAAGCCTCATCATAGTGGTGAGTTATTCAACATCATGTGAATCCTTACTTCCAAATTACAAGATAGTTTTTTCATGTCCTTTAGAAACATAGTCTGTGTATTTCCTTTGGGCAACAAAATTATTTTTCACCCTAAGGAATTAAATAATTCTTAGGAGATGTGATTGTGATTCATACCGAAGGAATCTAAACAGAAAAGAGGCAAGGGGATATGCAGAAGATGGTGATACAATATAATGAGAGGGACATTAGACTGGGAGTTAGGAGATGTAAATCTTAAAGTCTGTTCTCTTACCTTGGGATGATGATGCCATAAACAACCAAGTCAAAAAGACAAGAATCAAAACCATTGGAGATTATTTCAAAATCTAGATAAATCAGCTCCCTTCAAAATGTTTCTTGATTTTCACTACCTTAGAGAAAACCAGTGGCCAAAATTCAGATGTATATGGGGCACTTTGCCCTAAATGAATTACTACTTCTTACCTTTTCAATAAAAATGAAATCTAAATGGAATCTAAGAACTGTTCAAGGATTAACTGTATTGAAACAATTGAGAAAATTGTAAGGTAACTGTTCTTCTTCCTAGTTCTTTCCTCTCACCACTAAAAAAATTAGGTACTCCACAGAATGCTTGCCAAAAGACAAAACTGATAAATCACAGAATATGAAAGACCAGAAGCTTAATACATGCATGTAGCAGTAATTTTATACTTCCCCATGTTTTCAGAGGCCTGATGAATTTATTGCAAGGGATGTTAAATTAGCTGAAGCTTAATTCATCTTAATCACCTCTAAAATCACTGTTATTTTATTTCCAAGCCTTGTCCATGTGACCAACTCTCAGCAGGAGTCATAATTAGTTAGGAACTAAATTAAAGCAACTTGGACAAAACTGCACTTGATTGATGTGGGTGTAGAGTGGGGGTGGGGAGAAGCACAGCTCGGGCATTTCTCCAGAATCTCCAAGTGCTTTCAAGTCTTCATATCATAGTGAAGACTAAGCCTCCTTAGTTACCAAAATGACAACAACAACAACAACGAAAAGTTCTTTTGTAAGCGATTGGCAATTTCCCTGGCATTGCAGCAACACATTTTCCCAGATAGGCTGTCAAAAAATAGGGCATTGAATTGCATGTTTTGCCAAGTAGTTTCCTTTCCAACTTATAAAAACGAGTGATATTCTATCCTTCTTTACTGGATTCTCTCAAATGCAACATAAACTCAATTCTATGGGTTTTCGTTAAAGTAATGCAAAATGAAGAAATTTAAAGAATACCTATTATTTTGCTTCTACCCTAAATAGAACCTAGTCTAATTAGATTAGAGCCTAGAGTCTAGACCAGCCGTGGGCAAACTACGGCCCGTTTGAAATGAATAAAACTAAAAAAAAAAAAAAGACCGTACCCTTTTATGTAATGATGTTTGCTTTGAATTTATATTAGTTCACACAAACACTCCATCCATGCTTTTGTTCTGGCCCTCCGGTCCAGTTTAAGAACCCATTGTGGCCCTCGAGTCAAAAAGTTTGCCCACCCCTGGTCTAGACCAAGTCAGATTTTCTAAGGGGGGAGCAAAAATTTTAACTTTTTATTCTGAAGTTGGTCTAAAGTGAGCTTGGTTCTCTTCAAAATCTTGGCATACTTGAAATCCCATGGTGGAGTTGTGGAAGAGCGAGAGAAAAGGAAACTGGGTCTAAATTTTGTGTATAGTATGTGAAGTCAATTCACTGAAGAAACAAGTACAGGTTCGATTCACAATGAGCGGTTGTGCTTAGGGAAGTCAGTACAGTTATTCTCAAAGGAAGCCCCTTCTGATTTGTGCCTTATTCTCAGGTCTAAACATCAACATAACTCTAGTCTGAAGTCTCTCTAGCAATAAATCTCAAACTTCAGCGTACAGAAGAATCACTTGAACAACTTGTTAAATACAGATTCCTGGGGCTCCATAAATAAAGATTGTGATCCTGGGTCAGGCCTAGATAGCTGCACTTACAAAAAGAACACCAGGTATTACTGAAGCAGGTAGTTTAGAGACAACGCATTAGGGGAAAAAAACGAAGGGTATTAAGAAGGACTCAGAATAGTTGATCTACTAAGAATGGAACCTTCCCACTTATTCCCAAGAGTGGTCTACCACTGCCATTGTTGTGCACATACCCGGTAGTCCAATTTGTAGTCATTCTCAAATGGGCATATGCAGCAACATTCTCCCATAGAACCTATAAAAGGTACACATTACTGGGTTTCTCCCCTGACCCCCAGGCTACTGAACCAGAATCTCTGAGTCAGAGTCAGAGTCAAGCTTAGAGATGTGGGTATTGTCCAACTCTATCAACTCTTCTGATATAGTCAAAATAAAGAATCCCTAGAAGACATTATAGCCAAGAAACTGTGAAAGCATGGAAGGACAGTAGACTATTGAATGACCCTTCACTAGGATAGTGCCCTGGGGTGAAGTACATCTATCTGCTGGAACACCTTGGATGATCAGAGTATTACTCATACTCTCAGAGTATTGACTCATACTCTCTTACACCAAACTTCAGCAGAGAAAGAAGGTGGGCATGGAGGACTGAAAGAAAGCTATATAGGGTGATTTAATATACTGTTTAAGTATTACTACTAATGTGATGGAAGGTCATTATCTCCATTTTATAGATGAGAAAGAAATGGAGATTCGTAGTGGGTAATGAAGCTTCCAAGATCCCACAATGAGAAATAATAACATCGAGTAATGTAAACCAGTTCTGCCTGACACTACACTATCTCAAAATGCTTTCTTTTCACGCATTTTCCATTCTCCTTCAACACATATTCAATAGTAAGTCTGTAGAGTACATTCAAGAGTAGGGAAGAAAAAGGATAAAGTCCAAGTCTAGCAGAAAAATTTAAAGGAAGGTACAGGGAACTAATGTCACTGACTAAAAAACAAAGAAATGGAAAAACTGTTCCAACCATCGAGGTTTAGATTTGGAGAGAGCTTTAGACAGAATCTCTGTGGGCATCACTTCTGATAATCAGGAGACTTGGAAAAACTCGGTCTAGTGAATTCTGCTCTGGATTTGTGAATCTAGAGACTTGGCTTTTCTATTATGTTTTATTAATTTTGGCAGAACTCTTAAAATTGCCAAATGTTTGTTTGCTCTAAAGTGAAAGTCTACCTCAAAGAGATGCTGAAGTGGTTAACATAAATAAGGTCACCCTGTAAAAGAGACTTGTACAATATAAGCCCCCAATAAATGTCAGTTCCTTCTTTCTACTCTGCCAATATGGAAAATGTGAAAAGAAACTCTACTGAGGGTAAAGTGACAAGAGAGAGTCAGAAATACTACTTTACTCCCATACTCAAAAGTCCTGGGAGTAAAATATTTGGTCTCATACGTCTCAACTGTGTTCTGCTCATATCATCTACAGCATGCTGTATGGAGCAAAAGACTACTTCGATTTTTTTACACTAATGGTAAATTGATTTCTATTTCTACTTTATTTTATTTCAGTAAGCAATTATAATATTTTCCCTAATTCTAATAACTATTTTCTGACGTATTGCATTGTGTAACTTCCTTGTTTCATAAGAAATTTAGCCATATAGATATACTAGAGGGGCATGCCACTACATGATCTATAATTTAGATCGTGTATTCTATAATTTAGGGATTGCCAAGTTTCTAAAACTGAAGTGTAGTGGGGAAAACTCAGTCAGTCAAGGGGTTAGGCTAAGACTTCTAAACACCATATTATTAAACAGGCCCATTGATTCCTGAGTGGTAGCAATTTGCCACCATATTTATAACTTTCATTAAATTGAGGTCCAATAAGAGTTTCCATCAATTGAAAAATAATTTATTGATCTCCTGTGTCATGTAGCTTGTGTCTGACAGACCTGGCTATAAATCCTGGCTTTAGGCTCTATCTTTATAATGCTGAAAGAAAGCCCTAAATTTTCTCGAGTCTTAATGCCCTTATATGTAGAATACTGAAATACTGACTCCTTCCTTAAAGTGATACTGTGAGGATAAAGTTAGATAATTCCATAGATTCATAGCCTAAATATATAAATTTTTCTTATGTGATTTCAAATACATGTTCTTGGTAGAATCAGGATGGAGAGAGAGAGAGATGAGAGAGAGAGAAAGAGAGAGAGAGAGAGAGAGAGAGAGAGAGAGAGAGAGATTGGGAGAGATTGGGAGAGAAAGAGGAAATTTTAAATAGTGTGGGCAATTTCTATGGACAGAACATTTGTATCCTTCCAGATTCATATGTTGAAACCTTAATCCCCAGTGTTAATTAGGGTTGAATGTTTGGATGAGGTCATAGGGCTAGAAATACATAGTTTGATTGGAGCCCTATAAGGAGACCTGAGCTCTCTCTCTCTCCTCCACGTGAGGAAACATGGAAGAGAGTCCTAACCAGAACCTGACCATGCCCACTTCCTGATTTCAGAATTCTCCATTTCCAGAATTGTAAGAAATAAATGTTTGTTGTTTAAGCCACCTAGACTATAATATTCTTGTTATAGCAGCTTGAACTGACATCCACTTAATGAACAAAGGTCTTAGAGCTATCACAAGAATATGTTTCCTTGGATGAACTCAGTTTCTACTTGCCTTATGCATTTTGAGCATCTCACTATATAGGCTGTTATTCTAGAGCTGAATGAAGTATATTTTTTTCTAACATAGCACTTAAATGAAAGTGTTACCTCATCACTTGCCCAAACCAAGACACAATAATCTGCTTCCATAATAGAGAACAATAACAAAAATTAGTTGTATTAGTCCTCCTATGAGATTTTTGTGACTATCTGTAATGTAATTACATAAAATTTTTCTTAACCTTTCCTAGGGAATCAAGTAAAATTCTTGTTATTAGAAACAGAAAAATCAACTCAAATCCTTAAGCAATAAGAAAGCTATTGGTTCCTAGTCCTGGGTTAGGGATGACTCAGGACTTAACCAATGTTCTTAAGACACAAGTCTTTCTCACCATGTTTTAGCTCTGCATTTTCAGGTTGTGTGGGTTCATATAAAGATCCTTCCTTCTTGGTCATCTTGAGCTATAGAAAAGTTTACTTTTCTTAGAGCTCAAACTAAAGCCAAGGAATTGGGTCTTCATTGTTTTTTGCTTGTCTCATGTGACATCCCTGAATCAATAACTGCAGCCAAAGAAATGAAATTCCTGATTAATTAATTCAATCAGGGCCCCCTCTGGAGTTGTGATGAGAATATCCCATCCAAAATGCATACAGCTGAGAATCGAGGGTTGGGTTAGAAAGGCAATTTGAAGCTGGGGAAAAGACTAACAAATAATTACCATGTGTGCTGACTTGAGAATCTAATCCTCATAAAATGTGATTCCACAGGAACCATGTGAAAACATCTCACCTTGGGTTGGGCACACACATGTTAATGTCTTGACTGTTCCCTTATATTTGCTGTAATTGGACTTCTTATTTCATGTTAGGCCCAGAAGATAATACAAGAAAAAAAAGTATAATAAAACAATTTTCCTCAAGAATTGGACTCCAAACAGGAAACAGAACAATTTTCAAACATAAAAAAGTCTGTGCTAAATTAAGTAGCACAGATATTGAAGCATTTTAAATTGCTGGCTTCGTCATACATTATGAATAAAATATCCTATCTCACTGCCTTACATTTTATGGGAATGTTATAAATGTTATGGTGGGTTTCACAGTGCAATTCCAAAACTGGATCCAGGAGGCTATAAAATAGCACAATTAGAGATAAGCAGTCCTGAAGTTGAGTGTACTCATTTAGCCTCCTGAGATTATTATAACTGAGGTTATAAATATCTACTCATGAAATATTGGATAGATTAAATGAGGAGATGCACCTAGAATACTGCCAATCACAAAACAAATAATAAATAACCATTATTGTTATTACCATAATTCGTGTCTGGCAGTCTGACTTGGCAAACAGTCTTTCACAGAGGCAGAGCGGATCACATAAATATGATAGTTTGACATTTCGTGATAAACCAGAGTTTTGGTACACACTCACACACAACTTCTTGGCAGAGTTGGCTGCAGACCAGTAGCTCATGGATCAAGATGTTGGAAGTTGCAATCTGCAAAGTCAACACTCAAATACAGGAAGGAACATTGCCCACCCTATGGCATTCTGCTTTATTCTGCCCCCGTCCACACACATAATTTGCATGAGTGGGTGGTATCAACCCCTTTATCAAGTATGACTCATTTCTTCCCCAATATATGAACCAAAAAACAACAACAAAAAGAACATGATCAGATCCACAGGAATTAGCTGGGTAATTTCACTCTTCCAGGAAGTTCAAGAAATGTACATTAAACATTCAAGTGGATTGCAGAGAAGGAATTCTGTTTGATGGAGCCACTCTGTCTTTCTTTCAAAAAACTGTCTCAGAAATTGCTAATTACAGAAGTTCACAAGAATTTTAACCATTGGAACAAAACAAGTGATCAAGTGGGAAGAACCAAATGACACCTACAAGTCTCTTTCCTTCTGAAGGGTCCTCCATTCAGCTATTCAAAAAAGTGGTCTGCTCTCTCTGCTTTTCTGTATCTGGGTGTTATTTCTGTGTTTGCTAGCAAGCCAGAAACAGCCTCTTCTCTTCAATGTGTGCATGTGTTTGTGGGAGTGGAGAGAGAAAAGGAAAAGAAGTGAAAAGCAAATGGAGGCAGAGGTAGGGAGATAGCTCTTACAATTCCCCAGGCTTGGAAGGGTCCACAAGGCCCTTTCATGCCTGAGATGCCCATGCTGTTCTCCCCCATTCTTCTGGCCACACCACTTGTGAGTCATGACCAGAACCTCTACTGTTCTCTGCTGGCAAGTAGGATATTGTTTGGACTAACATCAATAGGCAGTCATGGCTGCAGTGTACAAGAACTCTAAGTTCTTGTGTGCCTATTATCTCCAAAACAGCTCTTGATATTTTATTAACTTATTCACTTGGGGGGGAGAAGTATCATCGAGAAAACACATAGGATCTTGACAAATTTTTCCCTCCATCGCCCGCCAGTGCTGGAAGTGCCATCATTTGAAAGTGTTTATTTTTTTAAAATAAGTGAAAATACTCATTTCCACTTCCTTTGGGTATTTTCTTCCTCATCCTCCTTCTGTTTGAAGTTTGATGTCATCTTAGAGTTAGGTATTAGTCATGAAAACAGTATTTACAAAGGTGAGTTTCATTCAAGTTCATCAGAGATCTCTTAGTCCCAGGGCCAGATGGGTAAGAAAATCCATGGGTGTCCTTAGGAGAGGAGGCAAGAGCTTACTCTGTGACTTAAGAGGAGAGGTTCCTGAGATAACTTACTCCCTGTCACTGATGTTGGTATCAGCTGCTAATTTAGAATTAGATTCCATTCCAAGTGTTCATCCTTAAGGGGATAGAAAATGGAACTGGGCAGCAGAGAGTTATTTGAATGATTCAACTAAAAGCCACCAAACTGTGCTAGGTGGTTACCAAGCAACAGTCTCAAAAGCTTCCTGGCAGTTCTCTTTAGGATCTCTCTCTCCTTTCCAGTCCACCCTTCTTTGCTTAGTCTGTGCTTTCTGCCTGTAATAACTTTCCCCGTCTGTTCTTGCTAAATTTTTATTCACTTTTAATGACTTTCCAAGTTCCTTCTCCTCTCCAAAGCCCTTCACTACTCTGTCACTCTCCATCGCAGAGAGAGGAGGGTGGAAATTAATCTCACTGACCCAAATCATCTTTTTGAGCAACACAAGCAGAGTCAGAAGTCTCTAGCCTCCCCCCACTTGGTTTATAAGTGCACCATTTTCTCCACTCAAAGGAGGTCAAGATTATGGTACCTGCATGGAATAAAATATGAGCATTTAGGGCAGTGATGGCGAACCTATGACACGCGTGTCAGAGGTGACACGCGAACTCATTTTTTTTGGTTGATTTTTCTTTGTTAAATGGCATTTAAATATGTAAAATAATTATAAAAAATATAAGTCTTTGTTTTACTATGGTTGCAAATATCAAAAAATTTCTATATGTGACACGGCACCAGAGTTAAGTTAGGGTTTTTCAAAATGCTGACACGCCGAGCTCAAAAGGTTCACCATCACTGATTTAGGGTAATAAGGTCTATTTCATGAAGGATGAGCCATGTCTGGAGAAAAGATAATTCTCAAGCCTGCGTTCTATTCCCGGGGACAAGTTGCATCCTAACTAGCATATAAAGAAAACATATCACAAATTAAGAAATTTTAAAAAGAGACCCTGGCCAGGTAGCTCGGTTGGTTAGAGCATTGTCCTGATATGTCAAGGTTGTGGGTTCGATCCCCAGTCAAGGCACATACCAGAGGCAACCAATGAATGCACAAATAAGTGGAATAACAAATTGATGTTTCTCTCTCCCTCCCTCCCTCCCTCTCAAATCAATCAATAAAAATTTTTAAGAAATTTTACAAAAAAATATATGACTAAAAACAAATCAATCAATCAATGAAACTAATGGAAAGTTAGTGTTTGCCTATACTATACCACTTCTAATGAAAAATATTTCCACTTGAGCTTTATTTTGTACCTTTTCAGGGAGTTTCAACACACATTTGCTCATTTTTAGTGGGCAGAGCATGATATCTGGTGTCCAAAGAACTAGATTTCTGTCCCACTTTTGCAATTATCCACTATAAAGCTTTCCGGAACTATTTAATCATTTTAAACTTCCTTTATTGATAAAATGGAATTTAAACACTAGCTAACAATTTATTAATCATCACATGTACTAAGCATTATGCTATAAGCTTTACATAGGCTACTGCATTTAATACACATAATTGCCATGAGGTTAGCCCCAGGTCATAGATACCAGAGATAGATACTATTATTGTGCTCTACTAGTAAATTAGGCGGCTGAGGCACTAAGAGGATAATAGTCTGCCATTTCATTTAGGTTATAAATACAGAGCTCGATTCCAACACTGCTTTTTCCAAAGTTTGTGCTCTCAACCAGGAGGCACCAGTATCCTAAGTGCAGCTGCAGCTTAGCTGCTTCATGTGTTGGTTGAGAGGAACCAGTGACACTGTAAAAGTGAAAAGGTTTGCATGTTCTATATCAGGGATGGGAAATGTCTGGCATCTGTGTTAGCAATTTCCCTCTGTCCACTGAAGACACTGCAGATGGCAGTGTCAGCAGACTATGACCCTGTAGTGGACCAGATCCCACCACCTGTTTATATAAACAGATTTTTATTGGAACACAGCCACAACCATGTGTTTATGTATTGTCTTGGCTGCTCTGGGGGTTCAATGGCAGAGTTGATTCATGGCAATATAAATCATATTGTTATCAGTGGGGTCCCCTCTGTGTCCCCACCTGCTGCTGGTGGAAGTGGGCTTCTTGTAGTGCCAAAGAACAAGAATTTCCTGAGGCCCCTGTGGCAGGATGAGGTATCATGGAAAGCTTTATTAAGGGAATTCCCCCCGGGGTTGAATTTCCCTCTGTCCCGCCATGGAAAATGTCCCATTTTGTCCTCAGCAGGGCTAAGGTCAAAGCTACTGCTCCGAGTCTTCACTCCACATTACGCACAGCCCAGTCCAGCACTTGGCTAGCTTAGCTTGTGTTCCCAGCTACAGCCCATTGCATGCGGGGTCCATACGGCCATGGGCCATGCAACTCCTAGGGCCACATGGCAGGTTAGCACAAGTCCTGGAGCAAGCAAGTGCATGCGCAAGCAAGAGGAACAAGAGAAAGAGAATTATTTGTCTGGGGATTATGTATTCCCAAATTTTCACAGGCTTACATTGGGGTCCACCCTCCTAGCCAATGATCTGTGTTCCCAGGTTAGACTGACAGACAAGAACCTTCCCTACATCACCCTGACTTAACTGCGCACATGCCCATCTTCCCTTCTGTT
Organism: Myotis lucifugus; assembly: GCF_000147115.1. Taxonomy (NCBI): domain Eukaryota; kingdom Metazoa; phylum Chordata; class Mammalia; order Chiroptera; family Vespertilionidae; genus Myotis; species Myotis lucifugus. Next base: position 661,225 of record NW_005871313.1, on the reverse strand, counting down.
GGTTTGCAGGGAATGGACCAGTGGTTCCCTGGGGAGTGTAAAGTTGCAGCTTCCCGGTGAAGCTTCCCAGATGACCATGCTTATAATGGCTGGCCTCCCCTTTGCTTTTTTCCGATTATTAGTATTAATAGCTAGCTAGTTACAATGGTAGCAATATGGCTTGCAAAGCCTAAAATGTTTACTATTTGGCCCCATACTGAAAAATAAAAATTGCCAGCCCCTGGATTAGAACATAATTATCTACTAAGCAATGCTAAGTTTCAGAGTCATTATCAACAAATTTCTTCTGGCATCCACTACTAGTTGATTGACAAAGTCAATTTAACACAGAAATAAACCTGTTAGGTCTTCCTGTGACCTAGAAATATCAATTATCATTACTACCAAATCAGATAGAGAAACTAAATCATTAATAAATCAGTGGACTCTGCTGGGGTCATAGGCGTGTCTAGTCACATTGGGGAACACGGGTCTCTCTTCGCCTGGGTTGCTTCTGAAACTTGGGGAGGAAAGCTTCTTCCCCAGCCATGAGAATCACTCAGAGAGGATTTCTGACTCAGGGGTGAAGAAGGGGCAGAGGAGGGATGATGCTGTACAAACCACATTCTCATCCCATTATTTCTGGAGATTCGTCTGTTGTGGCCCCTGCAGACTTCAATATCACACTATGACTAACTCTGCCACCAAAATGAACCAAGTCTGATTCACCATAAGCCTAAATACAGAGGAAAAAATGCAGATGAGAAAGAGCCATCTGAACCCTTTTAGGAGAAAGCAGTGTATAAAGAATGAAGAGAATCCAGGGGGTGGGGGTCGGGGGAGGTATGTTGCCCATTCTGGTATATTCAAAAATTCTATTTCAAGTCATCTTTGAATCTCATTATCTTGCTCCTAAATGCCAGGCACAAAATGACCACACACAGCTATCTTAACCTTGGGAGGGACGGTTTTTAAAGTGCATGACTTCAGCCATGTACAGAGCGCTGAAGAGCAGTGATGTAATATATGTAGAACAATGCCCAACTGCTTATCTGAAAGGAATATTGTGCATGCAGATTTCCAAGACACCCACACCTTGGAGATAATGCCAGGGAGTTAATCAAATTCTTTTCTGCCTGCACAACTGTGATACCTAAAGCTGCTAGGAACATCATTTTTAGACATCCGTGGGAGGGATTCTTTTTTGTAATGCTGCATTCCTTTAACTCCCACCACATGTCTAGGTTTGCCTTCCACAGACACACACGACCACTTTTTCAGAGCATTTTTTTCCTTCTTTTATTTTGACCTTGGACTAAATAGCCCTCCTACTGCTAACTTCAGTAAATGCTAAAACAGTGAGCATAATTTCCCAGGCACTGCATGAATGGGCCTGAATGCAAGTCCTGTTGGGTGCTCGGGAATTGAGCCCATCATTCCCCCTCCCCCCCAAACCTGTTTTTGTTCCAGCCTCCCAGGCACCATCAGATCCCTCAAGCATCCAACTAAAACAAAGAGTCAGTCAATTCTGACACCTTTCATTGAAATCTACCCTAAGTTAAATCCTAGGAGAATGGTGGGGAACAAGGCATAGAGCTAGCATTTGGGAAGATGGCACTCTGATGGGTTAGCAAGATAAATAAATAGAACATGCAAAAGAGTGGACTAAGTGTTATGATAGGAGTAAACACAAGAGAAGATAGAATCACACAAAGGGGAGGGAGTGTCAAGGAAGACTTCCAAGAAGATATATTTAAGCTGAGATGTCAAACATAAATGAGATTTAGCCAAGGAAAGGGAGTGGAAAGAAAGCTGTTCTAGCCACAGGAGACAGCCTGTGCAAAGACCTGGAGGAGAGAGAAAGCATTCAGGACTGCAGAAAGGCAGAAAGGGTTAGTGAGATAATTAGACATGTAATCTTGGTGGTCAGAAGGATCTGAATCTGATTCTGAATTCTGCAACTTTGGGCAAGTTACTTAACCTTTCTGTGCCTCAATTTCCTCATCTGTGAAATGAAGGTGATAATACCTCCTGTGTAGAGTTGCAAGGATTAAACAAATATAATGCAAGTGGCATATAATAAGCACTCAAAAACTGGCAGCTATTATTAAATTAACATTGTATTATTTAATTTTGATTCATTATTTATATTGTTTATATTATTATCACTGTTACTATTATCTTTAATATTAAACTTTTATTTTTATTATTGAGCCCAAATTTAAGTCTCAACTGAAAAAAAAATACTGAGAATGATAATACCTACCTTTCTGAGTTTTTACAAAGATTAAATAAAATAATATCTGGATTTAAGTTAAAAAATTACATATATACTGAGGGACCAGATTATTATGACCACCTGACATTTGTAGGCAAATTAGCCGTACACTGCATCGTATGGGATATGGAAGCCGAAGGCCTGTTTGAACACCTTTGCTGTCTGCAGTTACCAAGATAAAACATCTCCAATTCGCACAGGAACACAAGGCTTGGACAGTCGAGCATTGGAAAAAAGTCATGTGGTCTGATGAATCACGTTTCCAGTTGCTTCATGCAGGTGGCAGAGTGAGAATTTGGCAGAAACAGCATGAAAGCATGCACCCCACATGCATGAGTACAACTCTTAAAGCTGGTGGGGGCAGTGTTATGGTTTGGGGCATGTTTTCCTGGCATGCTTTGGGCCCTTTAATTCGTGTGGAACAATGTCTGAATAGCACAACATACCTAAGTATTGTTGCTGATCAGGTTCATCCTATCATGTTGATGGCATATCCAGTGGAGATGGCTTCTTCCAACAAGACAATGTGCCATGCCATGGTGTTTATATTGTGCAGGAGTGGTTTCAAGAACATGAGGGAGACTTTACCTTGTTTAGGTGGCCCCCACAATCACCAGATCTCAATCCAATTGAGCATATGTGGGACAAAGTTAAAAGAGCCATCAGGCATCTGGTTCCACAACTATCAAATCTCACAGAACTGGACAGTGCTATTCATCAGGCATGGTGTCAGATTCCTCGCATCACCTTTCAACATCTCATGGAATCAATGCCAAGAAGAATTGCCGCAGTATTGAAGGCAAAAGGTGGCCCAATGAAGTACTGATGGGGTGGTCATAATAATCTGGCCACTCAGTGTTTGTATGTGTATATATAAATATATATATATATATATATATATATATATATATATATATATATAATTTTTAACTTAAACTCTCTGAGGAATATTTTCACCTGCAAATTACAAAGTCAATATAAAAACAATAAAAATAAATAATACGGTGTATTTTCCTCACATAAAAAGAAACCTGGTTATAGGTGCCTGCTACTATTGGTTAAGTTGGCTGATGAAGTGTTTGGGCTGGCATTTCTGCTATTCTCTTGAAATTTTCCCTTGCTTATTGCTTCCATCACAAATGGTGGCTTTGACTCCTGACATTAGATCTGTATTTAGGAAGAAGAAATGGGGAAGGGGTAATGTCAGGAAGATGTGTTTCTTTTGAATAGGGAACACCTTCCCAGAAATTTCTGGAGACCCCCAGCTACAGCAAATTGTGTGGCTACCTCTGATTCAATGGAGGCTGGAAATTGAGCATCTATCTAGGCATATTATCATTCACCTCAGTTGGGGCTTTGCCAGCAAGGATGGAGAAATGAATATTAAACAAGCAGTCAATAATTTCTACCCTAGTATTATTTACTTACTCTTTCATATGCCAAGCTCTGGATTGAGTGCTGTATATTTCATTTACATTTAATTGTAAAAGCAAGGAGAGTTTGTTTTTAAATTCAATAGCCTGAGGCCTGCTTTCCTAGGCACAGGATCTGTCCCTCAGAACCTCAGAGTGGCAGGACCAGAGGGAGAAGGGAACATAGGCGAGGATTCCTGGCTGGAGACAGACTTCCCAAATCCATCTCCTCTCAGTTTGAGTAACATCTTCAGCGCTCCTCTCTTGCTCCTCTCCTTTGGCCCCTTTCACTGTGAACTTGGTCTAGAATTAGAAGAATTCTGTATCTCTTGTTAGGGATTAGCATAATAGGAATAAGTAGCATCAATGTCTTGGCCAAAGACCTATGAGACTGGGAATAAGTACTTTTATTAAATACTAGAGGCCCAGTCCACAAAATTTGTGCATGGGTGGAGTCCCTCCACCTGGCCGGCGATCAGGGCCATCTTGCCCAGTCCTGATTGGGGCCAATCGGGGCCAGTGGCCGGGGAGGGATTGTGGGAGGGTTCCAGCGCATGTCCTGCCCCATCTCACCCAGTCTTGATCGGCTGGACCCCAGCAGCAAGCTAACCTACCAGTTGGAGCATCTACCCCCTAGTGGTCAGTGCACGTCATAGCGACCGGTCAGTCCACTGCTTGGTTGGACACTTAGCATATTAGGCTTTTATATATAAAGATCAGTAATTTAAGCTCTATTACAATATATAATACTATGTCAGAAAAGCAAGTGTGAGCCTGGACCTGATGCAGATCCAGCAGTGGGTCCACCTCAGATAGAAATAAATAAATAAATAAATCTCTATGCCTTTGTTTTTCATTAGACTTGACACGCATAGGAATAATTTGAACTCAGTGAGTGACACATCATTGATGTTATTTGTTTGACAAAAGTTACTTTTTTAAAGTCTATTTCTTCAGTGGTCCACCCAGCATTGCCTCCTTTGCATTGGCACCCAGTGGTCAAGCTATTAATACCAGTCCCAGTGGTATTAACTGTCCTGATGACCCACCAGTCCATACAACTCCTCCAGTGAAGATGCTCCAGGCAGAATCCTGATAGTACCTTCACACAAAAAATGAGACTTTTTCGGGTAGGAAAGAGAATGCAAAGAGCAGAGAAGAAATGAGGTAGCTGTGTATTGCAGTTAAAAACACAGGAGTTGGGTATACTACATGGATTTGAATCCTAATCCGTATGCAATACCTGTGTGAACTGGGGCAAACTCATATCTCGGATCCTCATTTTCTTCATCTATAAAACAGGAAAGATATACTAACACCTGACAGAATGAACTTTAAATTTACGTATGTAGTGCCTGGTACACAGTTCGGCATTCGGCAAATGGCATTACTTTACCTGAGAGACACAGGGGAGAAGCATTAACATAGCACAGTGATTCCCAAAGTGGGCGCTACCGCCCCCTGGTGGGCGCTGCAGCGATCCAGGGGGGCGGTGATGACCACAGGTGCATTTGTTTTAACTTTTTTTGTATTACCTTTCTATTCTGAGTTCAATAAATAGTTTCATAATTTCAAACTTCAATGTTTCTAATTTACACCTTTCTTTACTATATTTTACGAAAAAGGTAGAAACATTAATACATATATCTGTTTAATTGCTATTAAAATTTTAAAAATATTAATTTCCAGGGGGCGCTGAGTAATATTTTTTCTGGAAAGGGGGCGGTAGGCCAAATAGGTTTGGGAACCACTGACATAGCAGATGGTTCTGTACAGGAATCTGATCCCAGAGGAGCCAGGAGACCCAAGGGAAGTCTCTTCTTACTGAAAATACTTCCTACAAGTTTACTTTATGTCTTGCCCTTCTCTCTCCTCAGCTAGAGCTGCCATTCTGAAAAAATCCACATGCTGGCTCCCTACTCTCCCACCCAAAGCTATCTGTTGGAGCCCATTTGCCAATTAGCTCTGGGCAACTTTTGGTCACAGGTAGAAGTTATGACAATTCCAGACATCAGGTCTTTGCACTGTTGGTGAGACTGCTCAGAGGGCTCAGCTGGACACTTCTGCCACTGAGACTAATCAGACCAGCACATCAGACTGAGATAGCTGAACAAACCAGAGCCTTCTGGGTGTGCCTGTAACAAAGCAGAGTGCTTTCCACTGTCATCAGCAACTTCTGCATGAACAGCCTTACCTGTTAGCAACCCAGGAGAAATGTATTAGCCACAAACTGTGACTGGAGCCCCTAAGCCTGGTGCACCGGTGCTGAGTAGGACAAGATGAGACTATTTGAAGGGAAGGAAGGATAACTCAAATTTAACAGCTGAACAGAATGCTTTTCAAGCCTAATGATTTTTGTCTTAAATAATCTACTTTGGCCATATGAGTAACACACTATGCATTTTCTCTGTGGTGATCTAGGCCTCCAGCTGTTTCAATACAATTTGCTATGGTTCGTCTGAGCTTTCCTTGTTAGAGGTTACATCTGCATGCTAACTTTCTTTATCACATAATAATGGATTCAGAGTTTACAAAACAGGAAAATTGGTTGACTGATAAAGACTTATTTCTGAATCTTTTGATAGGTCGAGTATCTACAGACTACAAGCCAACTCTAACTGTCCTGTATGCATCCCAAAGATGTCTCAATATGCCCATTTTTCTTTTATTTTTGAAAAAAGAGAAAATAGCTGAAGTTTTCTCAGAGCCAGTGGAAAGTATCTCTTTTCTGCAAAGTAGTAGACTAGCATAAAGTTGTTGTTTTTTTTAAAGTTAAGGAAAATTGTGTTTTTCCTCACATTGGGCAGCAATGCAACAGCAACAAGAAAGCCATCCTCTGAGATTAAAAATTGTTGCAGACATCTAGTTTCTCAGGGCATAGATTTCCTACAGCAAAAATGAAATGAACTCTGGGAAAAGGAAGAAAGCCTTACAAAGACCCAGGCTATAGTTCAGTTGACTTGCCCAGCATGACACCATGACATATTTGGATAATCCAATCATTCTAAAATAACATGTGCTCTCTTAAAGGGAAGGCAATCTCTAATGTCATTAGAGAGCCTGTGTTGCTCTGATTGTTTCACTCTTTTCTTTTCTTCTTACTTATAATCTGACTAGAGGCCCGGTGCATGAAATTCATGCACAGGTAGGGTCCCTAGGCCTGGCCGGCGATCAGGGCTGATTTGCAAGGTGACCAGTGGGGTGATCAGGGGCCCCCACTCGCACCCACCTTGGCTGGACTGGGCCTGCAGGCTAGGGACAACTCCTGAGTCGAACGTCTGCTCCCTAGTGGTCAGTGTGCATCATAGTAACTGGTCATTCTGCCATTCAGTCAATTTGCATATTAGGCTTTTATTATATAGGATAACCAGTGAGAAGCCAGGAGGACAAAGACATCCCATATACTATACATCAATCAAGGAATCAGTTGTACTATAATGACAACTCAGCTGGCAGTTTTGAAAGTTTGTGACATGAACCAACATAAAATTGCAAGAAGGAATAGCAAGAAGTCTTGTTTTAGAACTTGAGAGGATCTGCAGGAAAATATTTTATGGACATGTTTGACAGTATCATAGATAAAATCTTCACTATTTCCAAAATAGTTTTAATAAACACTTTAGGGAACAGAGGGCCTTACATAACGCTTACATGGGGAGCATGCCCCAAAGGGCAGTATGGAAAAATATAGAACAAAGAGCAGCAGGCACGGTCCTCAGACACCATTTGCACATCCTTTCTAGTAAGTGGAACCTCTGTTCTTGAACATTATTCATTCTGGAAAGATGAATCGATTTGTTTGGGAATCGATTTGTTTAAAACTGAATCATTTTTTCCTATTAGAAATAATGAATTAATCCATTCCAGACCCCCCAAATGATTCTCTGTTTTAACCTTTCTTATATATAGTACATGTTTATATGCTTTCTTATATATTGTACATGTTTAATCTATAAACAAATACTTCTTTTCTTAAATTTATTGAACTACCCCCTCTAGCCTTAAAGAATCACTTTCAGCACTTGTTCCAGGGGTGTCAGCATACAACAACTTTGCTTTTTCACTTATAATTGCCTCAGAAATGCTGTCATTGGCTAACTGCTTTTTGTTTATCCACAACAACACAGTTTTTCTACCTCTTCAATTGATTGTGGTCATTGTTTCTTTTACACCCTTAGCAACATTAGCACTCTTGATGGCCTCTTTATGTTTTAAAATTGTGCTAATCATCCATTTCACCAGCAACAAATGCAAAAACAAAACAAAACAAAACAAAACAAACATGAAAATATTCACAGCAGAATTTCCTGATGTTTAGCGGTCAACTGACTCCCATTCTCTCCTTTGTTTGTGTCCTGAGAGACACATTTTGTCATGATATATCAGCAAGAAAGGGTTATCAGGTGGAGAACTGAAATTTTGTTCCAAAACTGAGACATTTTTTCTGTGAACAACTTGGTTGAAAACTGAAGTGTTTGAAATAGGAGACATTTGAGAACCGAGGTTTGACGGTATATGACCTGGCTAGCCCTACTGAGCTGTGGAACACCACTGCAAGAGGAACACCTTCTCTTACACTCTAAAAAAAAAAAAGTCTAAGTATGCATATTTTTTTTCTATCATTGACAATCTAATAAGATCACTTCTCTGCTATTGGGTTTACCCCAGTTTTTTCTAAAGTTCCAGGATCAAATTTGTCAGAGTTGACTGAATTTATCATTGATCTTCCGACACTGGCTGACCAACTGATAAGAGCAAAGCGTGCTCAGGTGAGCTCGGTCCACAGTTCACACTTGGAGTGCGGGAAACGAGTTAAGTCGGCTCGCGTGAATTGCGCGTACTCCGCGGGAGCCGTCTTTAACTCGGTTCATATAGATTTGCGGTGGAGTGCGGGAAACGTGTAAACTCGGGCCGATTGTAACTGCGTATTACTCGGGCCAAAGAGCCACATGTGGCTCGAGAGCCGCAGTTTGCCGACCACTGGTTTAGGCTCAGAGACATTAATTAACTTGCCCAAGATCACCCAGTTAGCAAGTCACAGGGTTGGAATTTGATCCTACCCTGCCTAAACTTAGATCCCATCTTTTAGGTATTATGCTACACCACCCTTAGCAAGGCTGAGTTTAAATCCCTCCAGCAAGTTTAATTCATGTTTTTGTTAGACTTTTACACTATAGATGTAACAGTGGGGAATTGTAACCCACCCCACCATTCTTTTGACATTGTTTCTGTAAATGCTGACTCTAACAATACCTAGCTTGTAGATAAATGGCATGTTTGTATAAAAATCCTAGGAAGTAACTTTAAAAGAGACAGACTCTGACATTTGGACGTCCCAGCTCCAGGAGATTTGCTGACCTTCAAATGAAAACCAGGAGGATGCACACCAGACCATCACTTGACCAGTTTCAAGGTCCTAAACCAAATAGACTCTGCTTGGTCTGCACGTTGAGAACTTTTCAACCCACTCCCCTTGATTTCTTTGTTCTGTTTTCCCTCTCACTCTTATAAAAATCTCTGCCTGTACTGACATGGAGAGATGGGCTTTGGGATGAGAGTCTCCCATCTTCTCATGTGGCTGGTATTTGAATAAGCTACTTTCCTTTTCCACCAGCAGCTAACAAGTTTGGCTGTTGTGGTGGTAGGCAGCTGAATCTGTGCTCAATTACATAGGGACCAAAGTCCCTCACGCAATACTCAGCAAAGGAAAACCGCAGTTTACTTTTCACTTAAAGGGTTGGGGAGAGCCAGTAACTGCAACAATCTAAAACTTACCTTATATATAAAAATGCTTTGAAATCCTCAGCCCCACACTATATTCTGAACAACCAAACCACTTATTCTAAGTAGGCCTTATTTCATACTTGCTTTTCAGTTTACTTATAATTCCCTTCTTAAAATTTACAAAATGTCCAGCTTTTCCTTATTCTCACACTTAATGTGCATTTTCAACAACATATTTATTATCAGTGTTGCAAATAAGATTTGCTTTCCCCTAAGCCCTCTGCCAAATGTAGGCTTCCTGCGTCTGTTAACATCCTGTGTTTGGGTTCTCTTTCTGTGTTTAATGCTGAAGTCTGTTCCCTTGGGATAATCCATGCTCTCAGGTCCATAGCCTTGTGAATCAACCCCCTTGCTTTCTGCTGCAAACAGGAGAGAGTGCAGCAAACACAAGATTCTTTAAAGTCCTTTTCATAGTGTGAGCTTAAAACAGCCCTTTACTACCTATACTAACCTCCTCCTCAACTGACTAGAGATTTAGATACTATCACAATTCCTATGTTATATGTCCTGGTTATTTAATGCTGAATTTTCATACCAGAAAACATTTTATTGACTCATATACCACTTTAATTTGAAGATTTCAGGTTCTCTTTAGTCCTTTTCACAGAATTATAAGAGGTACTTTGGACATTATGTGACACTTTTAATAGAAGCAAAAATGAGAGCTAGCACTCTTGCACTCAGAAAGTCCAGTTAATCCTTGGGATTCTGATGGCTCCTAACAAGTACTACTATGTTTCTAGATAGGGTGTTGCTTCTATTAGTGGAGGGCCTTTCTGAGTAGTTTTGTTATGTAGATTACAGCACCAACAACTGGTAAAGATTAACAAAAGTCAAGGTCCCTGCATTCAAAAACTTGTATAACTTCCCTAAAGAAATTCTTATCCTAAGGATGAAAGGTAACATGTGCTGAGTGTTTACAAGGTGACAAGCACTGTGTTGAGTACCTGACTGTGCATTCTCTTCTTTAATCTCAATAACCCAATAGGGTAAAATATCATTAACTTTTGTTCAAATTTGAGGCAACAGGCACAGAAAGGTTAAAGAATGTGCCCATTACAACAATCAGTGAAGGCACAGAGTCCAGGTCTGGAGCCCTTGCTTTAGACCAATAGAGGATGCTAGATTCCACTAAAATGCTGCTGAAATCAACCTCTGATGCTTCCAAACAGAGTGGAGCACAGGAAGGTTTACCAGAAAATGACATAAGAAAAGGAAGACTGTAGACCAGACAAGAGATTTTCCTAAGTGCAATTGTTACTGTTGTAATTAGCTAGCTAATATTAATGATGGAAAAAGAGCAAAGGGCAGGCCGGACATTACTAGTATAAGGGGCAGCTTCACTAGGAAACTACACTTCACAGTCTTCAGGGAACCAACAGTCCATTCCCTGCAAATCACTGGGGCTGAAGAGGTTCAACGAAGTGGAAGATGGGTACATGCACAATAAATTTGGGGTGATGTAGGAAAGGGGCTTGTCTGTTACTCTAACCTGAGAACAGAGATCACTGGCTGGAGTGATGGAGCCAATGCAAGCCTTCGAAAATCTGGGATTACATAATCTGCAGACAAAGAAATCGTCTCTCTCTTGCTCCTCTAGCTTTGCTCCTATGTCCTTGCACTCACCAGTGTTCCCTCCATAGCCATATGGCCCTAGAAGCCACATGGTCCACAGTCATGTGGACCCTATAAGTAATGAACTGCATCTGGGAACACAAGCTGACCTAGCCAGATGCTGGACTGGGCTATGCAAATATGGAGCGCAGACTCTGGGCAATGGCTTTGATCTTAGCCCTGCTGAAGACAAAATGGAACTTTTTCCATGGCCGGATGAAGGGAGATGGGACCTTGGAAACTCAGGGGTTTAATTCCACAGAAATCAAGCTTTCCATGATACCACATCCTCCTGTGGGGCCTCTGGAAATTCTCATTCCCACTGTTCCCACTGCTTCTACCTACAACAGGTGGGGACTTGGAAAGCACCCCACCAATAACACCAGGATGAAAAGAGAAATAATGAGACAAGAGAAGGAAACAAAGATGAAATTTTAAATTTTGAAAATTTGCTGAGAATTCAGATGACTCTAATCCTATAATTGGGGTTGAATGCTTTAAAATATTACTACTGTTAAGATCTACCATTGGCTGGCTACAGGATCAATTTCTCCTATTTTCCACACCCACTTCCCTGTTTGAATGGAAAAATACCCCCCTCCCATAAAAAAAAAAAAAGTTCAGGACTAATTCTCTTATCGTGTGCACTCTATTTTGAACCCAAATTACTAATGTTTGCCTTCTTTTTAAAAGGAAAATTACATGAGGTTTTAAAATTCAGTTTATAAATTTATCAGCCTCTCTAACTATATAAACCTTCTCACATTAAATTGGAGAATTAACTCCCTGGATGAAACTTAAATGTCTTAAACACCTAAGTACTTGAGCCTCTTCTTTTCTGAATGTTTCACTTCAACTGGCATTATGAAAACCCCCAATAACCAGTAAAAGTAATTTATCTATAAACAACTGAAAAACCTGATCTTGGATGAAGAAACAGATGAAAGAGCCAAGCTGTAAAACTAATGGACTACGAAGCGAAGGCAAGCATTGAAGATCAGAGCAAGTTGTGACACTGTAAGAAGTCAAAGAGAAATCCCCAAAGAATGTAAAAATAACAGTTCCCAGCAAACCAAGGAAGTTAAAGGGCCTAAGCTAATGGTAAAGATTCCTTATTCATAATTCATGTGCTATTTAAGTACTATGCTGAGGAGAGGGTTTTGCCACATGTTCACCATTATCAGGGTTATTAAAGGAATATATCAGTTAATAGAAAAACACAGAGACTGCTCCAGCTCACAGTGTAAAAACTAAAACATCATGAAATATATCCTTTTTTAAAAAATGGAGTCAACCTGCTAAAGAAATGAAAGAAAGCTTAGCCACCTTTATCCTTCTTTTTAGCTTATTTTGTTTTTTATAATACTAGAGGCCTGGTGCACGAAATTCGTGCAGGGGGTGTGTGTCCCTCAGCCCAGCCTGCACCCTCTCCAATCTGGGACCCCTCGAGGGATGTCTGACTGCCCGTTTAGGCCAGTGGAATTGGGCCTAAACAGGAAGTCGGACATCCCTCCCACAATCCAGGACTGCTGGCTCCCACCGCTTGCCTGCCTGCCTGCCTGCCTGATTGCCCTTAACTGCTTCTGCCTGCCGGCCTGATCACCCCCTAACCACTCCCCTGCCAGCCTGATCGATGCCTAACTGCTCCCCTGCCAGCCTGATTGCCCCTAACTGCCCTTTTTTGATGGCCCAGTCACCCCTAACTGCTCTCCCTTGCCAGCCTGGTTGCCCGCAACTGCCCTCCTCTACAGGCCTGGTTGCCCCTAACTTCCCTCCCTTGCCAGCCTAACTACTCTCCCCTGCCAGCCTAGTCACCCCTAATTGCCCTCCCCTGCCAGCCTGGTCACCCCTAACTGCCCTCCCCTGCAGGTCTGGTCCCCCCCAACTGCCCTCCCTAGCAGGCCTGGTCCCTCCCAACTGCCCTCTCCTGCTGGCCTGATCACCCACAACTGCCCTCCCCTGCTGGCCTGATCGTCCACAACTGCCCTCCCCTGCTGGCCATCTTGTGTCTACATGGGGGTGACCATCTTTGACCACATGGGGGCGGCCATCTTGTGTGTTGGAGTGATGGTCAATTTGCATATCACCGCTTTATTATATAGGATAACAGCAGAATGGTCAGATGAACTTAGTGGGGGAAATGAAGTACATTTCTAGCAACAAAAAATACCTCTTTCTTCCAGATTTAAATCAAGAGCCTTGAAGCTTTGGCTATTTAACCAGAATGTTGGCTTCACAGAGATCACCAATGCCATCATTAGGGGGTATCTAATATCTGGACAGGGCAGAGAAGACAAGGTGTATGGGGATGAGCTACACTGTTATGCTGAAATGTTCCAGCCCTGCTGTTGGCACTTTTCTCATCTTGCAAAGCTATTTGTGTGCTATGCTGGCAGTGTACAAATCATGATAAATCTCTCCCTATTAAATGCACTTAGGGTTTGGGGACTTTGCATTTTCACCCACCTGGAAATAGACTCCATACTCCCTTGTCCTCCACCTTCCCTCCATATTTAATGCAGCATCTTGCCACAGTAGCATTAACACTTCTGAAAGATGAATTACATCAGTATCTCCCTCAGTCAGCAAAAATACTCAGGCTACAGAACCAGAGAAAGGCACAGCTTTTACAAATGACTGTCACCATATTTAGCACAAAGAGAGGACAGTTTTCTTAAATAATATTCTACATTCCTCATTCTCTGATATATGAACATTGGGTATGAGTGGTTTGCAGGTAAAGACCGTTAATTATCAGTCTTGGTGTCATTTGCATTTATATAGCACTTTTTATAGGAGCAAACCAAATCATTATAGCTATTATACTAATGAATGCAAGGTGGCAAGTGTCATTACCTCCATATGGTGAGGAAGTGAAGATCTCAGAGGAGCCAAAAAGAGAGCCAATTAAGTTCAGGTCTCTGAAGTGCCTCCCCCAGACTCAAATGGTTCCCAGGGAGCTTCTGGGCCTTGAGAGAAGTCCTCCAACATTTTGATGAGGTCATTTCTGAGTCTCATATGATGAAACATTCTTTTCCAAAATTGTTTGAAGGCTCTGATTTTAAATTTGTGTCAGAAAAAAAAACACCACGGCATTCCAGCTTGCATCTGAAAGGGTAAGAGCAGTTCTTGTAAAAGTTTGTCTTCATCAATAGATCCTCAAATTCTATCAGAGGGGTCATGCTTCTGGTACTAAGGCACTAGCCTGTGGTAGGAAAACTGTGGCTCGTGAGCCACATGCGGCTCTTTGGCTCCTTGAGTGTGGCTCTTCCACAAAATACCACGTGTGGGCGCGCATGTACAGTGCGATTAAAACCTCGTGGCCCATGCGCAGAAGTCAGTATTTTGTGGAAGAGCCACACTCAAGGGGCCCAAGAGCCGCATGTGACTTGCGAACCGCAGTTTGCCAACCACTGCTCTAGGCATTTGGCTCCATCATGCCCATCAGACTGCAAGTCTTTGAAAGGTCTTAAAATCATAGTCTCTCAAGATTAAAAATCACATTAAGGTCGTCTGCCTTGACCCTTCCTAAATTTCCTCTAGGGCAGCCTACCAAGAGACCTACAGCTTATACTTGGGGGGGAAAAGAGGGCCACATATTAAACCTGATAGGCTCAGGGGAAGCCTACCTGGCAGGTGTTACAACTCAGAGACCTCAAGCAACCACATAGGATGATCTGAAATTAGAACTTCATAATTACTAGTAAAAGTGAGTCATGGTGGGTAGTCATATCATAGGCCAGTATCTTCCTTGACAGAGATCAATCTTTACCTTAACTGAGCCTGTATATTGTCTTTTTGCATCTACAATAACATATCTTTGGAATGTCAGAATAATTCCTTTTTTGCACACTCCTCAGGGCACAATCTCCCACCACAGTAGGAGACCACAGAGCTCCTCATTGTTACCTCATTCCCACCCCACCTCCCATACCATCCCTAGGTTCTGTAAATGTTCATTGTTTACTATCCTGTACCCACCAATGTATAAGAAGTATGTGTTTCTCCATTTTACTCTTTATTCAATCTGAGATTTCCCTGCTTTGCTTTCTCCCACCGCTCTAATCTACCACCAATGAAGTACCCTTAACCTTCCTTAAATTTCCTCCTTTGATTCTCCTGGATAAAATAAGGTACAAAACTGCCATTCTCCAGAGCATTTTCTCAATCCATTGAGATTCTGCTTCCCGATAATTGTTGTCAGTTCTGCTCAAATACTCAAAAATTCTTACAGGTTTGGATGTTTCTTACGTTGACATGCTTAATGCCAACTGTGCAGCCAAACTGCCATTGATGAAAGAAACTTCTGAGGAAGGAGACCAAGTCTCTCATTTATTAATCAGCATTTGCATAATGCCTTGCCAGTGCCACACCCTGAGGATTCAGGCCGGAGGAATACAGCTCCACCTCAGGCAGCTTTACCGCACCTACAAGCTGATAGGACTCCAAAGCAGGTTGAGGAAGTTTAAAATATGCTGTCCCTGAGCACCATCTCTGAGATACAGTATTGTAAAAGTCTATTGAACCATTTAATTTAATTTTTAAATTTTTTTTTTACTTTTGGCAAATATATTTCAAGCATTTTAACAAAACAGTCCATTGGAAAAGAAGAGCCCCTTTTTTCCCTGCAATTTAAACTTTTAAATTCTAAGACCTTCTTTGTTCAAACTTGTGCTTTCCTACCATAAACTGTCTTTGAATTTGGTAATCATTGTATGGGTTGTTTGTAAACACTGTGTGTTACAGCATTCCTTTCCTGGTTTGTGAGTACGAAGAATACTTGTTTACTTTTTTCCATTGACCCAAACCTCGTATCACAAGCAGACAGATACATGAACATATTTGCTGAATATTTTTAAGTGCCCCTTACATAAGCGCTTAATGAGGTAATTTTAAGGACCCTCTACATGCTTCTATTAAAAGATAAACTGAGGCATATTCAAAATTTTAAGTGTTTATTTAAGCAAAAATCAATTCAAACCAAGCATTCCTAAGTTGGAAGTGGTTAGGAGCACTTCAACAACAGGAGCTAGGGGCAAGACTTACAGAAAAGACAGAAGCAGAACAAGAAAATGATTTGACTGGCTATAATTTAAGCAGTTGCTCATTTGGGAAAACTTTGGCTGTTTGTGAATGGTTGGCCTTACATTTTGACACCTTAACCTTGAGGCAACTGGATTGTTAAGGCATTAGGACCCCCTTAATGGTCTAATGGCCCCACTGTTTAATTAATTTAATATTTCTGCTACAAAGACAAGCATCACAATTATATAAGTGGACAATGAATAAGTACCTAGGCATGTTTTTTAATATTGGTGATTTGACCAATGAGAAAGATGTGAGTTTCTCAAGGTCAAATCTGTTTACTTAGGAAGCCTCAAAGTCACTAACACCAAAAACAAAACAAAACCCCTGCATTCTCAGGTATTGACTTTTTTTTTGGTCTGAATATTGTATCTCCAACTAGATTTGGGAATAGAAATCAGATAATGCACATTCTGACACCAACATTTTTATCACATACTCCCCCAGGCAGTTCTTTGAGGCTCAATGTCATCTCCCAGAGCAATAGAGAACAATTAAATGATTATTGTTCTAGTACTGTGCTACTTTTCTATCTGTCACATTAAGATGACAGACACTTTTTAAAATTTATCCCAGAGCAATTTTTTCCTAAACAACTATATAGAATTGTCTAAAAGATGAGATGGAAAGGCCATAAAGAGAGAGGGAAGGCTGGCTATTCAGCTAGGATCTGACAAGATCACCAGGATTCAGAATTTGGTCTTTAACTTTAGATAACTTTTTTCCAGGTGTGTGTGGGGGGAGGGAGGCAGTGCATACCCAGCATACCCAGAATTGATCAGGGTCTCTGGATTGACATGGCTGTTTTATAAGACATTAACATGTAAGATGAATTCCTAAATATTAATTTCCAAAAGAGAATGTAACTTTGGTGACAGAATATTTATGTCTAAGATTTCAGGGCACCTACTTGCTGTGTTAGTGTATACAAGGAATTTTTAGATTGCTAGCCAAAGGGCCATTGTATAAGCATGTATAATATAGTGAGAATAAAATAGAATGGAGCTCATGAACATGGACATTGGAGTAAGAAGTCAGAGGTTTAAATTCCATCTCTACCAGTTGCTAGCTATGAAAAAAATTCCTTTGTATCTCGGTATCCTTTGTATCTTTCCTTTTTATCTGAAAAATGGGTGCAACAATAGTATCTAGTTTATGAGTTGTGGATGGGACAAGTGGATAAAGAACACAGTAACCATTCAATATATATTAAACATTTTTCTAAAATCAAAATCACATGATTTGCATATTCTAAAGGCTTATTTTATTTCATCTCCCATAGTCTAATGAAATCTCTGTGATCACAGTGGAGTTAATCATTCTGGTGGTAAGCAGATCATCTTAGCCCACCAGATTCAGCATTCTTCTCCTTTGGGCAACTTGAGCTAAGTTTTTCCAGATTCTTACCCTTTCTCACCACAGTCACTATCAAACTTTTTATCACTCTAGCCCTCAGCTTTTCTATCAAGCTTCCTCCTGGTGACTATACCCTTGCCTTGGTGATTGGTTTCAGATGTTACCAAGTCCTCTCCACTATGTATTGGCAACCCATCACTTAGAGTAACTAACATCTTTTGATTAATGTGTGCATGTACTAGGTTCAACATAGAGCTAGCTTTGAACAATCATCCAGAAACTAATCTCTAAGAGCACCTGGGTATCTAAAACTTTTTATGTGCCTAGCAGACTCAAGAGCTATGCTGTCAACAAGATAGTCACTAATTTCAGGGGCTACTGAGCATTAGTTTTAACTGAGATGTGTTGTAAGTGTAAAATGCATACCAGATTTCAAAGACTTTAGCATGAGAAAAAGTGTAAAATGTCTCATGAGTATTCAACATTTTATATTGATTAAATGTTGACATGATACTATGTTGATATATTGGGCTCATTAATTTTTAATTTTTAAAATTAATTTCACTTATTTCTTTTTACTTGTTTAGTAGGACTACTAGAAAATTTATAATGATACATGTGGCTCACATTGTATTTCTATTGGACAGGACTTAACAAGGGGAATCAGTTTTCACAAAGAAACATGTTTTCATTTAATAAAAGTTTCCTAAATCAAACATTTAATGTGTACATAAGAACCAAACAATTTTACTTTTAAGAATTATACTGATATCTAATACATGTACAATAATGTTCATCACAACATCAGTTTGCAAACAACATAAAATATCCATCCAGAGGTATTGATTGACTAAATTAGAATACATCTATACTGAAAAATACCTTGCAACCCTTTAAAATGACCATATCATGCCCTACACTGGGGATCAAGCCCAGGCCTGTGCACTGACCAGGAATCAAATCATGACCTCCTGGTTCATAGGTCAATGCTCAACCACTGAACCATGCCAACTGGGCTGACAATATCAATTTCTATTTCTTATAGTGGAAAGCTGCTGCTCCATTTATCTAGTCTCCATTTATCTTTTTTTTCCCTAGAAAATCACACTTGTTCAAATTCTTGGTATCACTATCTGGGCTTGTCCTACCCTTACATGCAGTGGCATGTAATCCTAGCCTGAATAATATTTGGTTAAGGTGTGGTCCTTTGATCCAAGTCAGCCCAATGAAAGCTAATCTTGGTACTTTCAAAGAATTGCACCTGAAGGTGAGAACATTCTATATAAGCCTACTGATCTTTGCAGCCAAGTGTTCTTTGTGACATAAGGTAATTTCAGAATGCTTTAGAGTAAATAAAATAAAGTAATGGAATATATGCAGGGTGGAGAGAGGTCTACTTTATCTAAGATGGTCAAAATTTTTTAATAACTTTTTTAAAAATTTATTCTAGAGAGAGCGGAAGGGAGAGGAATAGAAAAATAGAAACATAGTTGAAAAACATCATCAATTGGCTGCCTCTTGCACGTCCCCTACTGGGGATGAAGCCCACAGCCCAGGTCTATCCTGCCTTGGAATTGAACCAGTAACCTCCTGGTTCATGGGAAAACAACGCTGTACCACTGAGCCACATTGGCCGACTTTTGAAGAAGGTGTCATTTGAGCTGAGAGCAAATGAAAAGGAAACAGGTACATGAAGACCAGGGAAAACATGGATGATGAAAAGTTCTTAAGGCAGAATGGGCCTAGACATATCTGAGTATCAAAAGAAAGGATAGGGAACCAGGGGAGAAGTCATAAAGACTTCTATATCCAGATCACATAAGGCCTTGTAGGTCATGACCTTCAAAGTTGATTCTATTTGTGTTAAATAGGGAGGGTGACATCCACAAAGCTTAATAAACACTATTCTGTTTTTCCTTTATGATAAGTTTTCAATAGTTAAGTATCTTCCTATATAATAAAAGCCCAGCTACTGAACAGCGGAACGACCAGAACGACCAGTTGCTATGACGCATACTGACCACCAGGGGGCAGATGCTCAATGCAGGAGCTGGTGGTCAGTGTGCTCCCACAGTGGGAGCGCCACTTGGCTGACTGGGATGAGAGGCTGCTCCCGCAGGAGCAGCCATTCAGAGGGCGGGTCCACAGCCGTTTGGTTTACCAGGATGAGCAGTGCTCCCACAACGGACCAATCCCCACAGGCCACGCCCCCACCAATTCACGAATCCTGTGCACTGGGCCTCTAGTAAGTTAATAGTAAGGAAAAAAGCAAAATGTATATTCACAATTATCACTCAGAATAACCATATTTAGAAAATCTCTAGCATGTCATAGTTCCCATCATTAATGTTTAGAACATGATAATTATGTCAATGACTGTCCAAATGAAGTATTTCATTAGACAAAGATACATCATTCCTTGAGCCTAGTTCTCATTCAATCTGCACAGAGTCCTAGAAACAGAGGCCGTAGAAATAAGAGGAGGTGGGAATATTCTTAAAAGGTCAGTGAGTGTCCCAGAAGAGAAATGACTAAGACAAACATGCAAATCAGTAGAGTCCCAGAGAGTCTGCTGCTGAAAGAAATCAAGCCAGGACTAAAAGAAAAACTGGCAAGGAGATGAGCCTTTAAATGCCACTTTGTGCTTAGTATTGATTTATTTGCTCCTGGATTTAACTAACATGCCATTCTTGAGGACACATCCGTAGAAACCAAGGAAAAGGAAAAAAACATTTCTCTCAGTCAGGTGGGTGAATGTCATTTACCTTTGCTAATGGCCAAAAAAAGTCAGTTTATCGAACCAGGCCACTTATACATTTAGGTAACATATTGATATTAAAGTAAACCTATTCCAGGGCCAGTTTTGTGAAAATTGTTAGTTGCTTTTGAATAAGAACTCAGTCTCAGGTTTCCAATTTTGAACACTTTCTATGACCTTAGAGAGTGGCCTGCTTTTAAACCTTCTTCACTAGCAGTTCCCACTATCATTAGCCACCCAAATCAAAACTTACTCCTGTCTTTTAATCACCTGCAAGTGAAAATAATGAAATAGAAGTGCTATCTAACCTGTAGTTTATACATTTTAGTGGAATATAAGCTTTTCATTTAGCAAACACTTCCTGAGTGCCTATTATGTTCTATGCAAAGTGCTAATGATAGGGAATGCAGTGATAAAACCCGAGGTCTCTGTTCAAGGAGCTTGAACAATCATGAGAGTACAGTGGGTGATGGGTTTACATAGGAGGTATTACAGCAGCAGAGAAAGGGTATGCGGGGGTGGTTCCTGAAGACGATTGTGTCTGAACCGATCCTTGAAAGAAACAAGTAGAGAAGGAAGGATTGGAGGGCACTCCAACAAGCAGGAACAGAAAACATGAATGCAAGAGACTATATCATTCATTTGATTGTGTAATTTCCGGCATCCGGCAATAGACGGAGAGAGAAGGAAATACATTTGGCCATTCCTCAATGCCTGAAATTAAGTGAAGTATGCAAGTGAAAATGGACTCTGAAAATATGACATGGATAGAAAATTTAAGGGCATTGGTAACCTATCCAATAAAGCAGAACAATATTTACTCTATTTCTAATATATTGCAACATTTATTCTTAGAATCCTACTTTTTAGTTTAGTCTACCAGTTGAAATAGATGTGAATCTGCTTTATTTCAGTAATATTTTGAAATAGTCTTATAAAAGTATATCTCAACAAAACAACAAGAAAAGAAAAAGTGAAAGGATTGGAAAAGAATTATTTGCTAATATGTATGCAGTAAATGCATGCTATATAGTTTGAGGTGGCCCTGGGTTTGTGCTGCTCAGATATCCCTTTAAGAAACCTGCTGTGTGGAGCACATTTGGCAGATAGCTTCCAGCTAACCACATCATTGGTTCCACTACAGTGTTCCCTCCAAGCCCACACTCACCTTGAGTTGCTCAAATCTAAGGACCGAGCTTCAGAGGTTTACAATAGTTGCAGCATTTCTGCCAACTTGAGACTCTTCTGATAAGTAATCTTTGCCTTGTGCCTCCCCTTTCTTGGGCTGAGATGTTCTCAGAACTGCTTTGCAGCCCGAGCTTCTTACTACCCAATTCTTCCTTTCCTCTCTCCTTTCGCAGGGCTCAAACCTACATTATGGTACAAAGAATCTTCTTGCCTATGCCTTCTCCCTTCTCCATTATCTTTACAGGCATTGATCCAAAAAAAATCTCTTGCTTGGCTAATTTAATTTTGGCTTATGCTTCTGGAGGACCCTGACATCAAATATTTCTACTTCCTAGAGATGAACTCCATTTTTGGTTCTAAGCTTCTTTGCAATCTTGAAGAGTGGGAAAGAGTGTATGTGACTCAATTCACAGTATAAATTCACACCATGATCTAATAGAGTGATATTACAAGAAGGAGCAAAACCACAATAATTCACAAAATGACATAGTGGAAAAGGATATATATAGTGTAGTAATATTACTTGTCAACAATTTTTCCCTTTTGTGGCATTTCACACTTCTGTGTTGCCGTCCATGCCTTCATCCTTGAATTTTTCTCTGTTCTTGGCTTCCATGACACATGATTTTCTACTTCTTTGGAATGCTCTTGTGCTATCTACCCTTTAAACATCATTATTCCCCAAGTATATATTACAAAACTACTTCTCTCATTCTATGTGACTACATCCTACCCTTGTATTTATATCCTGAGTGTAAGATGCTTGGTGTATATGTATGTTTGTATAGCATATATGTTTTCTATTGCTGTTACAAAAGTTGTTGCAAACTTACCAGCTTAAAACAATAGCTATTAATTATCTCACAGCTGCTGTGGGTTAGAATTTTGGGCACCACATGGTTCATCTCCTTCTTCTGTTCTAGGTCTCACAAAACTGAAATCAAGAGGTTGGTAGGCTGTGCTCCTATCTGGGGGCTCGGGGTCAGAGGATTCCACTTCCAAGCTCCTTCATATTGTTGGCAGATTCCAGTTCCTTGTGGCTCTAGGATTGAACCTGGCTATCAACCGGTGGCTTCCCTTAGCTCCTAGAAAGTTTACTCCAATCCTTGCAAATGGGCATCTATATCTCAGAGCCAGCAATGGTACCGGAACCTCTTCTTACACGTGGAATCTCTCTAGAGCTCCTTTCTGCTGCATCAAAATATTTTTTGACTTGATCTTCTGCCTTCTTCTTTTAAGGGGCCGTGTGATTATATTGGGCCCACTTGGATCATCCAGATTAAACACTATCTTAATGTCATCAGATTAGTAATCTTAATTATATCTGAAAAATTGCTTCACATCAGTATATAAATTAGTGTTTGATGGAATCAAGGGACAAGAATCTGGGAGGGGCAATCATCTTTAGAATTCTGCTTATCAGTATGTGTGTGTGTTCAATGCACCCCAAATGCAGTGTGTCCAAAGCTGATGTTATTTTTTTCCCAACTCCTATCTAGTATTAATCCTCCTCCTGTATCTCCTATCTCAGTTACTAGCACCACCATCCAGTGTCATCTAAAGAGAAAATCTACTGTCAATATATTCTAGGGCCACATCCAAACAATCAATAGTTCAACTCCAAAAAGGAACAGGAGCTCTAAAAACACCTCAGGCTTTCACTTGGGATGCCAAGGTTACTTCCTACATTTTCCTAAGATCCCACAGGTCTTCTCTACCCTTACCATTGTGACCTCACTTTAAATCACCATGATCTTTTTCCTATTCCTTCCAAAGAGCATAAAAGAGTTCCAAATCCAGCAAAGGTAGACTGGATTTCAGACATATTTTCCTATTGATAACAACTATAAAAGTTGGGCAAATAAAGTCTTTAAAAAGTCTGAAGACATTGAAAAGTTATCAACAATAAAGTTGGGGGGTGGGAGGGCAGAATGCAGGAGAGGAAAGAAAGCCAAAAAGATATACTTGGTAATTAGTACTGTTTTCCCTGTTAAGGAATTTACTAATTCTAAAAGTACTAATGGAGATTTGAAAAGGTGATCCATTTTCAGCAGGCTTAGGCTGAAATAACCAAATTGGACATCAGGACTCACCAAGCAGGAAAGACCCTGGTATGTACGAAGGCTTTCTAACTGTGACTCCAAAGGGTTAAATATAGGAGAAGGGGTGACCACCCTGAGAAGAACTAATTCTCAGTTTCAAATTATCTCAGGCCTTTATTATATTAAGGCAATCTGGTGTTGCTATTGTCTGTGGCCTAGATGCATGCTAGAAACAAAATTAAATCCTTTTTAGAGAAAGAAAGCATACGTAGTTTCAAATTATTTTTATACTTAATGTCTGGCACTCTGTTAAAAAAATAACCAAACATGCAAAGAGAAAATAGTTAAGAAAAAATAAAAAACCTAAGGGTGGGGGGAAAAACAAACAGGCCAACCAGAAATATGCACAATTAAATTTTCAAACCTAGTCATTAAAATAAACATGATAAATATGCTCAAATAATTAAAATACAATGGGATAATTTAAGGAGAAGACTAGAAAGAAATATGTAAAAGATCAAACAAATCTCAGTACTAAAAAATATAATGACAAAGTGAAAACTCGATTGATGACCTTAAAAGAAAAGATAAAGGAAGAAAGAATTAGTAAACTAGAAGGTAGTTCAGAAGGATATATCTAGACTAAAGCATTGAGAGACAAGAGGATTAAAACATTTCCAAAGAGCCCTAGTCAGTTTGGCTCAGTGGATAGAGCATCGGCCTGCGAACTGAAAGGTCTCAGGTTAGATTCCAGTCAAGGGCACATGCCCGGGTTGTGGGCTCGATCCACAGTGGGGGACTTGCAGGAGGCAGCTGATCCATGATTCTCTCTCATCATGGATGTTTCTATCTCTCTTTCCCTCAAAATATGTTAAAAAAAAATTCCAAAGAGCATAAAAGAAACAGGAGCCATTAATAAGGACTAGCAGACAAGTAATTAGAGTTCTAGAGGGAAGGAAGATTGGGCCAGACCAATATTTGAACCCAGTCTGCATTCAATAATATGGATTGATAGTTATCTTAAATACAGAAAGGTTTGAATGCCCAGTCATCTTCTTATCAACTCTCCTTCTTTACTGTTCCTTTGTTATTGATCTTAAAACTTTAACATGCATAAAAATTAATGTATAAGGTACACACACACCATATATACTCTAATTCATGGGCAATTTTAAAAAATTAAAGTAATTTTGATAATACATGATTTTTTTGCCTTTTAAAGTTGTCTTTAGAACCTACTTCTCACTTAAATATGATTTCAATGTATATCCAGTTTGTTTTGTTATTTTACTTTTTTTCTTTATTGATTAAGGTATTACATATGTGCCCTTATCCCCCCATTGCCCATCCCCCCACCTCCCCCCACTCATGCCCTCACCCCCCTGGTGTATGTGTCCATTGGTTAGGCTTATATGCATGCATACAAGTCCTTTGGTTGATCTCTCCCCCTTACCCCCACCCTCCCCTACCTTCCCTCTGAGGTTTGATGGTCTGATCAATGTTTCTCTGTCTCTGGATCTGTTTTTGTTCATCAGTTTATGTTGTTCATTATATTCCACAAATGAGTGAGATCATGTGATATTTATCTTTCTCTGACTGCCTTATTTCACTTAGCGTAATGCTCTCCAGTTCCATCCATGCTGTTGCAAATGGTAAGAATTCCTTCTTTTTTATAGCAGTGTAGTATTCCATTGTGTAGATGTACCAAGTTTTTTAATCACCCAGTTTGTTTTTATATAGCTGAATTAAAAAGAGTGTTTGAGAATAGCTGGCCTAAATAGTAAAATCTCAGCTATTTGCCCTGGAAGCACAAAATTAGATATTTCTCTCCAATAAAATAACTCCATTATAAGAAGATTCAGGTGGGAAAATAAACTAGCTGCTGTCATATATATAGAGAGAGAGTATGTTTAATGTAGCTATTCTTATCTTGATACAGTGTGAATCAATATATTAATACACAAAAAGCCTCATCCCATGACATGTATGAACATTATTTTCTGATCGAAATGTTTTCTATCGTTGTGAGAAGTAGTATATCATCTTGAAAATAAAATTTTGATATAGGCTAGCATAATTATAAAATACAGTTGTTAAAGGTGAAAATCTCGAACTGATTTCCTGGGTTCATATGCTGGCTCTACCACTTAACCACTGTGTGACCATGGACAAATTACTTTCTGTCTTCCTGCGTCCATCAGTAAGATAGGGAGGATAAATTAATTGAATATATATACTTTGGGACAGTACCTACTCAAAGGTATTATTGATTTGGTGAACTTTGCCTTACTCTAAGGAATATAAAAATATTCTTTTCTTTATAGATAGCCAATAACCATATAAATATATTTCAAATATAACAGGAATTAAATCCCTAAATACAATTAAATACCATATTCTACTGATAAATTATCAAATTTACAAATAATACTTAGTTTTAAAAGTGTTAGGACAGAATAATATATTGTTGATGTTAGTGCAAAAAGATAAAACTTTTCCAGAAGTCTTAAAAATATTCATACTTTTTGACCTACTTTTCTACTTTTCATAATTTACACTATAGAAATGAAAAAAAAATGCTGATAAGTATTTCCATCACATCATTATATGTAGTATCAAGAACTGAAATCAACCTATAGTTCCAATAGTCTTGTAATAAAAATTTTAAAAATTACAGCCTATTCCTACATAGCATTAAAAATTACATTCTCAAAAAATCTTACTGTCATGGGGAACTAAAAATATAGGCTAATTGAAACTGATTGTAAAAGATAATGTTAACTATTTTGATAATTTTGACAATCATTATATTACCTCTATTATAAAAGGCCCGTGGCCCTAACACTGTAACGGCAGAACGACCAAACAACCAGTCACCAGGAGGTGCATGGAGCACCTCTCGCGGGCCAGGACTTATGGCTAGGGTGGCGAAGCGGCTCGCGCGGGGTTGGCGCAGAGCTGGCGCGGCGGAGGTGGGGTCTGTGGCTCACCCGGCAGAGGCGGGGCCTGCAGCTTGCACAGGGTGGGTCTGGGTCTCCTGCGATTTTGCGCGCTAGGCCTCTAGTCATTATAGATTTTCAATGTAAGTTTTATTTATACTTTTAAAGTTTTTTGAGTTTTCCAAATTTCTCTCAAAGGATAGCATTTATTTTATTTATTTAGTCTTTTTTTCTTTTCTTTAGACTTTTGAGTTTGAGTTGAGTTACTACAAATTTGAACTAATCCTACTTGTTAGTTCATTACACATTATCATAATCAGTTTATTTTACTTTCCCCCTATCTTCTTTCCCCATATGTACATATATACATGCACGCATATGTCTCCTTAGGAGTGCATGTATCATATTCCACCTTTATAATGCAATGAATTACAATTTTTTAAAGAAAAATATAGTATATTTCTCTTTATCTCAATCTATAGTAGAAAGATGAAAAGGTAAAGTGGAAGAAGAACATAATTTATAATTAAAGGATTAGGGTTTAAGTCATTTCTCTTCCTCTTACCAGCAGTATTGCCTTGCACAAATCATTTAACTTCTCTTAACTTCAATTTCCATATTTGTAAAAAATATATAGAGATGATAACATCAATATCTCGGAATGTTTATAATGATTAAATGAAATACAGCTGTTAAGCATCTAGTACAATGAATGTAACGTTATAGGTACTCAGGAGGATTTCTCAGGATGTCATTTAATATTAAATTCACAATAAGGAACTTGATAATATAACCTAGATTTCATGTTCTTTCTTTCTATCCTGCAATGTTAGTAAAATGTTCTATAGAGAAGAAACATCCATTATCAGATGAGAAAACAAAAGGTAGAAGCAGCGTGTCTCAAACAACTAAATTTTATATCTCTTTGAGACCAGAACACTCTTATACACTTGTATATTTCTTTGTTTGTTTGTTTGTTTTATGAGCTGAGTCAAAGAACTACATTCTCCGGCATCAGGCCTCAATTTAGTGCACAAATGATACTGAGGAACAGCCCCATTACTCTAATGCCTATTTTGAGGTAAATTTATTCCACTCCATTCTACTCTCCTGCCTTTATTAGAGATAGATTTTGATCCATTGAAGAGTCAAACATTCCTCAAGAAAATTTTATATATAAATATTTGAGACACAACCATTTTGCATAGTTTTAAAAACATTTTTTGGAAGAAGGGATGTTGATTACTAATATCATTGGGTCAGCTCTATATACATGGATAGACTGTTTTTAACCACATACAGGGTGGAATGAA
Source organism: Myotis lucifugus (assembly GCF_000147115.1). Lineage (NCBI taxonomy): Eukaryota > Metazoa > Chordata > Mammalia > Chiroptera > Vespertilionidae > Myotis > Myotis lucifugus. The sequence goes on along the minus strand of NW_005871313.1, from coordinate 633,477 downwards.
GGTAGGTTTACAGTAATTTGTATGGAAAATAATACAATACTGAATAAATAATAATTCAAAAAAATATTTGCTTATCTCTCAGTTTAGAGCCAGCCAATATCTTCACCCTTGTTATGACTGACCATATAAATTATGGTATAGTATGTTTATCCAAAGATATCTTCTTTCAATAGAAGTATGGCTTATAGACAAGTATAGACATCATCAATTTTAGTCACGCAGTGTGGTTTCAGGATTTCCCACCCAGCAGTTACATTTTTCCCTTTTCTCTCAGTGTATTTCAATCTTTTTTATCTATCAAGGACCAGTTCTGGTCTATTTTGCTTTTAAAGCTTTGTCTTGTCATGTAACCATGGGGATTCCTCATACTTTGAAAGATTAATTTGACACTGGCCTGTGAGATAATACAAAATGTCTAATATTCATAATATTATTTTTTAAAATATGTTTTATTGATTTTTTAGATAGAGTAGAGGAGAGGGATAGAGAGATAGAAACATCCATGAGAGAGAAACTTCATGGATAGGCTGCCTCCTACATGTCACCTACTGGGGGTTGAGCCCCCAACCAGGGTATGTGCCCTGACCAGGAATCGAACCAGTAACATCCTGGTTCCAGGTCAGTGCTCAACTGCTGAGCTACACCAGCCAGGCTAATATTCATATTATTAAAGCTCCAGAAGGAGAAGTTAGGTTAGTGCCAAAAAAAAGAAAAAAGAAAGAAAGAAAAGAAATAATGACTGAAATACACTAGCAGATTAAAGGCAATTTAAAAAAGAAAGCCCTTAATTGGTAAACTCAAAGAAGTCCACACTCAGACACGTGATTATCAAAATGGTGAAAATCAAAGACTAAGAAAAAATCTTGAAACCATCCAAAAAAATGACATGTTGTCTCTAGAGAAATAATGATTCAAATGTCAGTGGATTTCTCATCTAAAACCATGGAAGCCAGAAGATAGTAAAACATTTGTCAAATGTTGAAAGAAAATAACTGCCAATCCAAAATTTTATATCAAAAGAAAACAATGCTCAGGATTGAATGTGAAATAAAGACATTTCCAGATGAAAAGAAACAAGTATGTTATCAGAAGATCTATATTGAAAGAAATATTAAGGAAGTTGTTTAGATAGAAGAAAACTTCAGATGGAAAGAATTTCAGAAATGAAGAAAGAACTGAAAAGATAAATTGACCAATTCACAATTATAGTTTGAAACTTCCACACTCCTCTTTCACTGATCAATAGAGCAATTGGATAAAAAGCAGCATGATATGAAAAATACCATCAACTTATTGGCATTTATAAAAATTTCCATATAACAACAATATATTCCATGTTCCTTTTAAATATGCACAGGATAGTTATCAAGATAGGTCATATCCTGGATCATAGAACAAATCTTAATAAATTAAATAAATTAAAATCATACAGTTTGTTCTCTGGCCAAAATTGAATTGAAATAGCATTTAATCACAAAAAGATGTGAACAAATTTCACAAATATTTGGGAATTAAACTAAGGATAAGAGGAGTTTTAAAGAAAAACAAGAATATATTTGAATTAAAGGAAAATTAGAATATAACATCAAAATTTATAGGATGAAGCTAATGCAGCTCTTAGAAGGAAACATATAATTTTAAATAATAGAAATATAAAAGAAGAAAGGTCAAAATCAATAGTTTACTTTTTCACCTTAAGAAACCAGGTAAAAAATAGCAAGAAGAAGGTAAACGAAAGAAAAAGAGCAGAAATCAATGAAGTTGAGATCAGGACAAAATAGAGAAAATTAATGAAATCCACCCCTGATGTCATGCTTAATTTTATGTGTCAATTTGGCTGGGCCATAGTATCCAGATATTTGGTCAAACATTATTCTAGATGTTTCTGGATGAGATTTCTATTTAAATTGGTGAACTCTAAGAAAAGTAGATTGCCCTCCATAATGAGGTTGGGTCGCACCCCATAATTTAAGGCCTAAATTAAACAAAAGACTTGCTCTGGCCAAGAAAAATTCTCCAGCAGTCTGCCTTCAGATGTCTTCGGCAACACTGGCTTTTCCAGCAGACTGTCTTGGACTCAAACTGTAACTCTTTCTGAGTTAACCACCATATCAATAGAATAAATATGAATCTTTTAATCATAACATCACTTATGTAGATAATAATTAAAAGTTTGTTCCTCCAACCACCTCTGGTCCATGAAAATTTGACATAGCAACTCTCCTACTAGGTCATCAGACTTCTACTAAGCAACTCCTATAAAGTACAAGTTTTATATAGTGGAAGCAATCTCTGTTTTAGAAACTGACATGCCTGTCTTTATTAACAGACCATGGCTTTGCCAATAAGTAGCCATAATCATGGTCATATCACTTTAATCCTGTAGGTCTTGACTTCCTCATTTCTCAAATGGGGATGCTATATAGAGATCTTTAAAAATTCTAAATGATGTTTATAAAGTACTTGACATATTGTAGGCACTCAATAAATGTTATATGTTAATATGTAGTTAATATTGGTAGTACAGAAATAAGGTCAAATGACATTCAAAATTTTTCTTTACTACATTTAACAATATATATTGATGTTCTGCCTTTTTTCTCGGACATTCGAACACCTAGAACAATTCCTAAACATAAAAAGTGCCTAGTAATTTTGTTATTATCTGTGTTCTCAACTTTCTGTCTCATTATCTCTTTATACTGTAAAAATTATTGAGGACCCCAAAGATCTTTTGTTTATTTTGGTCATATCTATTTATATTTACTGTATTGGAGGATTAAAACAAATATTAACTCAATTAATAAAAATAAAACCACTACAAGCTAACATAAATGATAATCTTTCCAAAGCAAAACAGAAAGTTAGTGAGGATAATGGTTTGTTTTATATTTTTGCAAACCTCTTCAATGTGTTTGGTTTCATAGCAGGTAACTAGATTCTTATTTTGGCTTTAGCATACAATTAATGACAATGTGTAGTTTTAGTTGAAGTATAAAGAAAACCCAGCTTTACAAAGATCTGAGTTGTAAAGACAACGATTTCAATAGTATTTCCAGGTGGTTATAAATATTCTTATTTGATACTACAGCAAAACACAAGTGGTAGTTTTTTAAGTTATGTACAATGTGGAATGTGAAATTAATTCTGTTACATCAAATTCCATTAGTCTATCTGTGGTCTAAATGAATCTTTTGCTCATATGTGATTTTGCAACATAATGAATGAATCATTTGGAAAATATTGGTTCAATAATTTATGTGGGTCTTCTATATGTGAACACATTTCATTAGATAACTGATCACATTAGCTAGTATCATTTAGCTTAACAGTAAATTTTTTAAGTATTGTAAAGTTGACAAACTCACATTGATGAATAAAGTTTGCCAATATTCTAATTTTTGCTAGAAAGCTCAAAGCTCAAATTTTATCATTGGCAACAAATACTGGCAGTTATTTTCCTTAAAGTGACAGGCATTCATTTTTGAGAAAATGCCTGCCAAATACCTCTGTCTGAATAGTTGGTAGGTCTGTTTGTTGTTCTATGAAAAGTAGTTAGCGCATTACTCAATACACAGGTGCTTTTCCTTGAGGCAACCATTGCACTTTGGTATGCAGAATTGTGCTACGTTTACTTCCCATTTTGTCATTCAAAATATTAAAAAGCAAGTATTCAAGGGTCAATATTTAATAAAGTTAACAATTTTTTACAACATGATTAAAGACATTCTTAAGTGAAATTGGCATTTAAAAAAAAAGTGTATGTGATAGTAAAAAGCTACCAGGACATCTTTGTGCCAGTACCGCAGGAGAAATCTTGCCTCCAATAAACTCTCTAAGCTAGATATCATCTAATAAATCATTATTTTAAAAGTCTAAAACTTTCCTTTTTAAAAAAATGTTATAGTTTGTCCTGGAATTTCAAAATCATAATTTTTTAGATAAGGTTAGTGAGATGATAAAAGGCATAACTACAAACAGCCATGAGAGCAAAGTAAAATTACTGAGGACAAGCTGGATTAATCACTGAAACGTGTATATTGATACCCTAAATCTCTTAGGAAATTCAAAATACATAAGTATGCATCCAATCAGCTATCAAAGTGAGAATGTCATCACACTTCGGGTAGCCTCTAGAAAATTCCACTGTACCCTCTTAAGAGAATAAGAGGGAAAAGGGCAAATAACCTCTTAGCATTATTATGAAAATCGTTTTAACTGCATTTAAACCCTTCCTTGAAGGGGCTTAGAAGCTCCCATTTCTAAGTGTGAGAACTGCTGGTTGACATTCCCTCTGTGGCATAGAAAGTGGTACATTTTGATGTGCTAAAATAGACTTCCAAGTCCTACTTGTTCCCTTTCGTCATGGTTAGAAATCCAGCGCTCTTCAAATCCACATTTAAACTGAAAAGATCCTTTTTGGTCCACCAAAAAAGAACTCTACATTACAACCCTCTTTTAATGCAAAAGCCAGATGAAGTCACCAGAGGCCAACAGAAGCCAGAAGTAAAGCACCACACCGCCCTCAGCCACAGTGGTTTTCAAACCATTTGAGCAGGCCACCTCTCAGCGTCCCTTCATCTATCATGCTATGCCTCTCTGTGTCCCTTTTCTGAGATTTTGTTTTTTGTGTAATGTTGCTGGGCATTCTGTCCCCAATTTCCTTGTCACACAAGTGAAGGAAGTGTTTCGTCTGATAAGAAGCCGCATGTCAGCACCTGTTCTCTGGGTTGATTTGTTCATTATTTCCATTTCTCTTTTCCAGTCCTGCAGGGTCTTTTTCTGTCAACAGCGACAACAACACATCTGTACTCTCTGTGCCTGCTATTCTTTTTCATGAATGTCAAAATCCAGGGCCTGATGAGTGCCCTTGAGGCTTCAGCCTGTCACTTAACGAGTGCTTCCCTTTGGATGTGCAATTTTTTGGTTAACTGAACTTGTGGGTAGGCCTTGCTGAATATAAAATTTGACATTGTCTGTGTGGGTGAATAATCTAATTTGGAAAGGGTGGTAACTTTTTACTGTACTAAAAGGCAATTATGCTCTCACTATGCAGAAGGACATCTTGTGTTAGGTACAAACAAACATCAATCTAATCCAGCACTATCCAATTTGATGTAACAACCATATAGGCACTGTGTACACATGGATTGGAATCCTTGGGGAACAAGGAAATGATTAAATTTAAAGACATAGGTAACACAGAAATATTGGAGCTGTTAACCTTGCTTGGGTAGGTGACTTTAGACTTTTCTGCCTATTAGTAAGCACAGTCCATCAAGGTATTTTTTCATCATGCCGACTGGTGGCAGTTTATATTGTGTTACGCAGAGGATCATTTACAATTATACAGATGGTTTTTAAACTCAAATGGTCTAAGTGGCTTTAGGCCTCCGGTTTCAGCAGGCACGTAGGATTTTCACCATGGTATATGACTGTAACATTTGGTACATTGTTCAGCTAAGTGTTGTTTTGATAGTGGGAAGGAGGCAATTGCAGATCTTAGCAAAAGCTGTAAGAACCTTAGTGTACTAGCCAATTAGAGCTGAGTTTGAACTACACAGTATGGCTTAGCTTGGTAGTATAGGCAAAGCCAGAATAGGAATAAAACCTATAAAATGAAGATGAGGAAACCTGCCTGAGGAGACATCAGACAACCTGAAATGGAGAGACATTCTAAAAAACGTTGGGCCTCTACTCTTTTAAAATGTCAAAAGGAAAAGATGGCTGAGCATATTTACCAGATTAAAGGATATTAGAGATATAACAACTTAATATGTAGTGCTTGACCTTGAAATGGATCTTATACTAGTAAAAAAAATTCTACAAAGAATAATATTGTTATAATGATAAAACTCGGATAATGGACTGTGTGTTAGATGCTAAATTTCCTGAATTTGATCATTATGTAAGAGAATGCCCTTGTTGTTAAGAGATATATTATCTATGCTAAAGATTTTAAAAGTGAAAGGTGGTGAATTTTACTATCTTTTTCTCTATGGTATTCCTCAAATAAAATAATATATATTATATATTCACATAGTCTTTTTAATCTTACATGCATATATAGTATATATAATATAGATTCATATAGATGTATAAATAGATGTGTATGTGTGTGTATGTGTGGAGAGAGAGAGTGAAGAGAAACAAATGTGGCAAAATAGTAACAATGGGTCAACCTAAAGGGTGTGTGTGTGTGTGTGTGTGTGTGTAGGTGTATATGTTTTCTTTGTAATATTCTTGTGAGTTATTTTTCTAGGTTTGAGTTTTTCCCCTAGGTTTGAGTTTCTTAAAAATAAATAGTGACTAAAAAGCAGTTTTTCCCCCTACTGCCCCCATCCCCCTACCCCCCATCTCAGAAAGACATACTTGCCAGGGTGAATTGTGGAAAGTAATTGCTACTTTTACTCCTTTTCTAAACCTGATATCTGGCCACAAGATCTGGACCTAAAACTGTAAAAATCGGCTGAGATGCCCCTGCTATACAGCCTTTCTGACATTTTAGCTCTAAATATTTAGTGCCAACCTTGGAAGGTAGAGCTATAACTTTCCCAAATTCAAGAATCATTCATCCTCATATGATTACAACACATAATGGATTTTGCCCATTACACAAATTATGAACTTGATTATAGACAACCAAAGTGGCACATCCTCAAAAGAGTGAAAGATTTTGATCATAAGCAAATAAAAATAAATAGGGCACCTAATTTTAAAAAAATATTTTATTTGGTTAGTGTAGAGAAAAATAATTATGGCACATCCAGCACGGCCCATATGGCTCAATGATTGGGCATCGACCTATGATCCAGGAGATCACGGTTCGATTCCCGGTCAGGGCACATATAAGCTCAATCCCCAGTAAATGACATATAGGAGGCAGTCGATCAATGATTCTCTGTCATCATCGATGTTGCTATCTCTCTCTCCCCCTTTCCCTTCTTCTCTCTGAAATCAATAAAAATATATTTTTAAAAAATTATGGCACATCCAAAGGATCAAACAGCATTTAAATGAACTTTGCTTCTAAGGATCTCAATTGCCTAGAAAATTGGAGCAGAATTGGCATATTTAAAAATACTCTTAGACTTTTAAGGAGAACTAAAGCAAAGGAACATAAATGCGTAAATGAAGGGGAACAAATGAAGACAAAGTAATAAGCTGGAAGGAGAAATTCATTTCTGGAAGAGAAATGATAAAGATACCAGAGGACAGATTATTCATAGATGAAAAAGTAAATGAGGTCTTAAAGATTAAAAGAGACTAATATGTGAAGGGGAAAAGGACAATCACCCAGATCTACTTATTCTTAAAGAGGGTGTTAGAAAAAAGGGGGATGTTTTTATAATCAGGAAAGAGGCATGGGGTACAAAGTAACCAACAAAAGAAAAATGGCAGATCCCCAGAGAGCAGACAGGCTGGCCAGAAAGCATGAGGTTCCTGGAGGCTGCTGAGGAATGCCCTCTTAAAGCACCCTTGGAGCCCTGACCGGTTTGGCTCAGTGGATAGAGCATCGGCCTGTGGACTGAAGGGGCCCGGGTTCGATTCTGGTCAAGGGCATGTACCTTGGTTGCAGGGAGTGTGCAGGAGGCAGCTGATTGATGTTTCTCTCTCATCGATGTTTCTGACTCTCTATCCCTCTCCCTCTCCCTTCCTCTCTGTAAAAAAATCAATAAAATATATTAAAAGAAAAAAAAAAAGCACCCTTGGAGATTTCACAGTAAGAGCAGTAGCAGGTCTCACTCCCTATAACTGAACTAGAGAGTTAAAAACTGTATAGGTTTGAGATGAAAAGATCAGCAAGTCCCATAAGAACACACAGACATTAAGAATTGCTGGTGAGCTTCAAGGTGACACTCATTGTGTGTGACATGCAGTCACTGAGGGTGTCCTGAGGAACATTGCCCTCTCCCCCTGAATTCTGAATTGCTTCTCTGAAGGTAGTCACTACTAAAATAAGACCAAGTAAAGGGGAGATTAAAATAAGAGGCAATA